>NC_134692.1:28709101-29026601 GCF_050947455.1 Rhinoderma darwinii
ACTGATAGGCTCCTATGAAGCCCTGCCGGACATCATGTTGTCATCGTTACATGAGAATACAACAGGATGGGGGATTTCTATGATGGTTAAAAAGTGGTTGATATTCTCATCAAAGTACAAATAGCAAAAACGTACACAACAATAGTATTTATTTTGTTGCTTTCTTTATGTATGCAAATATATTAAAGCATCCAATCAATAGACACAAGGTCAAGTATGAGAGAAAGGAAGGACCCCCAAAACGGTGGATCAGCGTGTACCCGTGCACATTTCCCTCCTGCAGCATATGTGTGAGTAAGGACTTGTATCTTTATAAATGTAAGCCATTATGACCTTGTATTGGATAAAAAAAAATTCTATTGATCGTATGCGTTGAAATATTTGCGTACATAAATAAAGCAACAAAATAAAAACTATTGTTGTGATCTTTTTTGCTATTTGTTTCTGGATGAATTTGTGAGTGTGAAGAAGCTCACTGGACACGTGAATGGTCTTGGCTGTGATTGCTCTCTGGTCAAATAAGATTGTGGATAATAATCTCATCATCCATTCTGTATTGCTTAGTAATGCTAGAAGTGTATTTTTAGGGGATGCAGTTGCACCTGGGCCCTGGAGTCTGAGGGGGTCCAAAAGATCTTTCCACCCATTTGAGCAGAACAGTACTATAAATAACCGGTGAAAGTTCGGGTGCCCAGTTTTGGATTTTGCATTGGGGTCCAGGAGCTTTATATTAGTCGTATCTAGTAATAATAATAATAATATATGTTTTCAATTATTCAAGGAATATTGATGGTGTATCTAGGGGCTAGACATTTGGATGGTAAAGTCATTATCATTAACCACCCTGAAAAGTAAGGGTCAAAGATTTATGCCCCTCACAGCCAACTACTGAATTACCAGTAGTAAATGAAATTGGCAAGTCAATTTATATTTCAGTTTTACACATTCTAATATATTTGCAAATATTTGTATCCCCTCCTCCTCCAATAAATTGTACCCATTCTCCCTACACATTGCACATCATTCTACTGTTTAATTCAACTTGTAAAATGAATTCATGATTTGCTGTCTTTGCTGCTACACTGCAATGCATTGAATGAGCTCTCAATCCCAGTGCATCTCAATCTCGCACAAAAAGCTCTCAAAATAATGTATTAGTAAGCAGAAAAAAACAATACAGAGTAGCATTATAGGATGACATAACTGCAGATAACGGAAGGTTAGAAGTAATTCCTTCTACTAAAAAAAGTATTTCTGAGTTGCTGGAAATAGCTTAGAAAAATCAATGAAAAACACATTTTGACTATGATTTTGCTTCACGAGGACTCTTTCTAAAATATGTTAGTGTCCTGGAAAGGAAAATGATCAAAACAACTATCAGTTGGCTCTGGTGTTCTAGATAATCACAGCTTTTTCTTGTAAAAAATATAGTAATGTCAATATAATCATGTCAAATTTCTTCTGGAAGATCTTTTGTAAATGACTAACTATAATTGGCCATCATGGGTGGATTCCATCATGACATATCAACATTTTTTTTTTCTATTGTTGATATGTCATGATGGAACTGCTTTATTGCAGATGCTAGATTGGCTGGAAAGAAGTCTAGATATAAGTGCAGAAAATGTACGGCATCCTAAATTAAGATAAGTGACAACATTTAACCAAAATTTGGAGCCTCCTTACTTTCAAGAAATTTTTTAACAGGAGATGGTGAAAACAATTGTCCATCAAATTTGAAGCCTTTTCTATATTCATGCAAGCTGATTTCCATTATGCAATATAGAGCATTGGTGCTCTATATCTTAGAAGCATGAGGCAACCAGAAATTGTAATTTTCATGATCGGTCGGTCAAAACTAGTTAAGAACCGATGAAATTCTTCTGGAAGCAAAATCATTGTTGACCAGTTTATCATTCTGTCCTTCCAACATTGGTTGCTCATGAACTGACTTCACTATTTGGTTAGTTCACTTGGTTTCCGGGAATGGAACCACTAAAAACACCAGTGGTTGTGCTATCTAGCAGTTTAATCCAATGCTATATAATCTAAAAATGTAAGTGTAATTTTTTTCTGCTATCGTCCACACAATAATGGTTGCTCCAAACAGCTTAGTTACTGGTGATTCATTATTGCCAATTTAGTGTGATTATCTGGAAACCTATTGTGTCTTAGAACTACATGATCAGATTCTTAGACAGAAAAAATTACATGTATTATTGTACATGTTATTGCAAAAGGCAAATTAAAAATCCTTTTTGTGCTCTGACATAACCCTTATGCATTAAAAGGAGATTTCCCAAGAGAAGTTATCGCTAACATATGCCATGTTGAAGAGCCTCCCATCCAACCGCTTTTCAGGTAACTATAACACAACCCCATTCACTTTAATTTAATAAAATGGGGTTTGGGTAATGGCTGTAGAGACCTCTGTCACTACGTTCTCTGGATCGTCAAGGTCCCAGAATTCAGACCGCCCTGATCATAATAATATGGCATATCCTAGCGATATTCCATTACATTCTAAGATGGAAATATCTCTTTAATACTTCTAAATAACTAGGACATAAGAAACTTGACGTACTTGTAAAAGTTTCATATTCAAAAAGAGAACAAAAAATTCTAAAACAAATATTTAAATTGTTTCGTCATTTCCATAGAAGGAGTTTTTTGTTCCTGGTTGCTAGAAAAGAGCTGATTATTCACAAATACATTTTAGTCAATTTATTCTCAAGATTATACAGATGTTAGGCTGTATTTTTTAGCTTTGTTAACCAATTTGAATCCCTCAGTTCTTATTTTAATAAATGCACGTGTTGTCATGGAAACAGATATGCACTGACAATTCAAAGATTGGATTCACCCATGATTATATTCTGAAATCTATAAAAGAGTGTGAATGCACCTTCAAATAATTTCTTTGTTAAGTAGAAGTGATCCTACGTACTGTATCTACCAAAAATTCTTCTAATACTGTTTTACTTTGGGGACTTGCTTCTAAGCGTACTTAAAAAAATGGTGGTACATCTAAATCGGGATACATAAAATAAGCACAATCTTAAAAATAAATTAGATACTTACGCCATGCTAATGACGCTGAAGTCGAGCCAGTTCCATGGGTCCCGCAGAAAAGTGAAGCCTTCTAAGCAAAAACCTCTTGCCAGAATTTTTACTAGAGATTCGAAGGTATAAATCCCAGTGAAGGTATATCTGCAGTTCACAATAAGATGATCTCACATTGGGTTACAAGACTACTGTACATCCGTAATGAAAAGAAAGTTTATGTTGTTTATCACTTACTCTACATTCTTGGTCCACTCCGGGGGATTACTCATGGTCATGAACACACAGTTGGTCAAAATAGTGCACATTATGAGCATGCTGAATAATGTAAGAAAGAGTTAAGGAAGTTGACAGAAGTGTGTATAAACATAATGACAATATGGTTACTGTATTAAGGTGCATTTACATATTTAATGGCATCCAGTCTTCCAGGAGAAGTTGGCCACGAGATTAAAGGCTATGAAAATGTTTATTGTTTTGTTTTATAAAAAAATGTTTAGAATTGTGATTGGTGCAACTTTGTAATTACATTTTATTAAAAATTATTTTTACTTTTTGAGATACAGCTGTTGTGTATCCTAGATACAAAGCAGCTGTATCTTGCTCTGAGACTTGAATCCGTCAGGTCAGCGGCACTGACACAGGTTCAATGAAAGCGAGTCCTGAGTGTCTCTGACACGAAGGATCTATCTGTTATCTTTCACATCTAAGTTATGTCACTGAATCCGTCAGTCCCGTTGACCTGACGGATACATGTTTCAGCGTACGATACAGCTGCTCAGTATACAGGATACAAAGCAGCTGTATCTGAAAATGTAAAAATATTTTTTAATGAAATGTAACTACAAAGTTGCACCAATCACACTGATACACATTTTTATATAAAAAACAAACAAAATGTTTTCTAAGGTGTACATAGCCTTTAAATTAATTTACAAATCTCATGCTTTTGAAATATTATCAAGTGGTATAAAGACAGTATTAATATATTGCCTCATTTTACCCATCAAAAATTATTTCATGGGCCAAGAAAGTTTGGGTCACATGAATGTCTGGAAACCAAGGATGCAATTAATTATATATAAAAAAAAAACATAAAAGAAACCCTATACATTAGCATACTGTAGCACTAAAGTAACGTCTGGAACTCAAAATTTTTAGAAATGATGGACATATAAGGCCATAATCTAAGAGAAGTAGCAAGACAATAAGGCCACGTTCAAACGTGGCGGAATTGCTGTTGAATTCCGCTGTGGACAGTCCGCAGTGGAATTCTGCAGCAGCCGTTTTTTACATTTGTTTCCATACATTTTTAGGAAACTTAGTTCAGATGCTATGGAAAATAACTGTGCGGAAATTAGGCTGCGGTGCAGAATTTCCCCTCCGCAGCATGCTCATTACATTGCGGAGAAGCGGAATTTCACTGCAGATTTCAGCCTTTGCAATGCAAAAACTGAAATCTGTGGGAAGTCCGCTGTGATATCTGCAACGCGTGAATTACCTGTCAAATATGCAAATGTTGCTGCAGATTAGTTACGTAATTGCCCCGAATCTGCACCAACATTTGCAGCTGAAAAATTCTGCCACGTGTGAACGTGGCCTAAAAAGACAACAGTAAAAAAGGCCTATATGAACTATATTGAACTGCTAATATGTTCCCGTATTCAGTGTTTTTTTAAGTGTCTTGGAAAACTACAACTCCTAGCATGTTCTGACAGTAGTAGAGAGCCACAGGTTGGAGAACACTGCTGTAAGTGGTTGAGCAAAATGTTAAACTCCGGTGATGTCAGCATGTATAGCACGTGATTGCTGCGACCAGTGATTGAACTGTTTGATCAGCCTTAAAATGAATCTGTCACCATTGTTATGTTGCCATCTTTGAGGACAGCATTAGGTAGCAATATAGATGCTGATCTCAGCGTTGTGAGACTTTACTTCTGGCTGTGGCGTAGTTTCTGTACAGCCTATAGTTTATTCGTTGCAGTGCTCGCACTGCGCGCTGAGAGGAAGGAGTTCTCAATACTCATGAGCTGCTCGACCCCTGCCCTCCTGTCGCTAATTAACATTTTCCTCACTATGCCTATTAATAGGAGAACAAATGAACACAAAAAATGCTCCTTAGTGCAGTAAAAAAGAGAAGGGTATGAAAATCCACTGGGGTGACCGAGCCGAACTCACCAGAGTTGGGATGCGTGTGTAGGAATATTCTCAGCGTGGTTGTTCCTCCGCCTGCAGACCTCAATCCTGAGATCTTTAATGATATAATAAAAAGCAAAAGGAAAACACAGGATCCACCGGGCGCCACCAGAATCAGAAAGACTTGAGTTAATACTTAAAGATGATTTAATGAACGTACAATGCATTTCAAGGTCGATCTGACCTCTTCCTCAGGTACATACAAATGGATCTTGCATTTTTCTTTTGCTTGGTGTTATATTAATAGGAAAAAACGGTCATACAGCTGCAGGTGGGCTCATGAATATCGAGGACTCCTTCCTCACAGCGCGATGCGAGTGCTGCAACAAATAAACTGTACATTTTACAAAAATTATGCCACAGCCAGCCACAACTACCTTAAAGGGGTTGCCCAGGCACAGACAACTGATGACCTATCCACAGGATAGGTCATCAGTGTATCATCAGTGGGGGTCCGACACCCAGACCCCACACCGATCAGCTGCTCCGGCTGCCTCCAGGCACCGGATGTCCATGACAGAAGGAGATGGCTCTGGTCACGGAATAGCGGCCGATCTTCAGTATTGCAGCTCTGCTCCTATTCAAGTGAATAGGAGCAGAGTTGCTGTTGTTCAGCTCGGCCGCTATCCAGTGTAAGGGGCCATCTGCTTCCAGGTCTGTATACTGCATACCCTGCATAACATCCAGCACCTGGAGGCAGCCAAAGAAGCTGATTGGTGCGGGGTCCTGGTGTCGGACCCCCACCGATCATATGCTGATGACCTATCCTGTAGATGGAAGTAACTAATTCTAAACATTGACATCAGAAATCTCTTTTTCCTATTCAAGATATTTATAGGTTCCGTGCAAAAAAAGAAAAACTTTAACCTAGGTAGGCAACTGGTAAATAGAGAGTTAGTGGTAGATATCGGGCAAGTCAAGGGAAGATCACCAATTATTTTCAACCCAGAGGTCATCACAGGGATTGGAGCCAAAATGAAATGGCTAATTCTCAGGTAATTGTAATTTTCAAGGTCCACTGGGTACTCTGATTTTTAATTAGTTCTTCTAAGCTTTGCGATAATACATAAATATGCTATGTCTGCTCCATTTTGGAGAAATTTGCTGTGTGTGTGTGTGTGTGTGTGTGTGTGTGAGTAAATTACTTCTGCAATTTTTTGGACAAATCCTTAAAAGGGTTCTCCCAAAATAGAGATTTATCACCTACCCACATCATCAATGGGGCCCCACCTCTGGGACCCCCACGATCATTAGAACTGGGGTCCTAAGATTCCCGTTCTTCCTCACTGCACGTCAGCAGTGAGATGAATTTTGAATGAAGCAGCGGTCGAGCTTGCGTGATGCTGCTCCATTCAAGTCTATGGGACTGACTAAGACAGCCGAGTACATCGCTCGATTGTGTCAGTCTTGTTTGAAATTGAATGCAGCAGCAGGCACATGCTTGACCGCCGCTCCATTCAAGCTCCTACTCACCTCAGGGGGTGCAGTAAGAAGGATCTAGGAACTTGGGACCCCCATTATAGTGATCAGTGGGGGTCCCGGTGATCAGACATTTTCTCACCTATTCTGTGGATAGGTGATAAATGTCAATCTTGGGAAAACACCTTTAAGGGTCAGGATATGTATTGAAAAAATATATTTTAAATAGAACCCTGTATAAGTACAGTCGATGGCCTATACATGATCACTTATCTCCTACTACTGTTCTTGGAGTTCCCTGTTTCTAACAAAACTAGTAAATTATGTTTAGACTATGGTTATTTCCATGGTAGGAAAGTGGCCGGGAGCAGGTGTGTAGTGCAGACATGTATAGTCTTTAGAAAGCAATCATGAACAGTCAATTTCAATGTGATGACTGATAAGTGTCCCCCATACAAATGAATTTATTGTCAGACTGCCATAGTCCGACAGGTTAATTTTTCTTAAAAGGTTAAGAATGACTTCACTAATGACTGATCCAATCAACAGAAATAGTATCCGCATAACACCTTATTGGTTTCTTAATTTACATAATTCAGAGGAGTTTCCTGGTGTCTAGGAACCGTAAAGAGGATTTCCACCTAAAATTTAGAGAGCACTGGTCCATTCAGATGTGATAGCCATTTTGAAAAGCTTCTCAGAAACCGAAGTCTGAGGCCATGTTCACAGAGTTTTTTTACACCTGGCTGAAATTGCCTCCCACATGTCCTATCTTGAGGCGTTTTCCACCTCATAAACCCAATTGAAATCAATGGGAGACGGAAAAAATGCAGCCGCAAGGTTTTTCCCTCTGCCTGTTGAAGAAATAGGTAAAAGAAACGCGTCAAAAAACGCCTGTGGTGCAAAACCACTCTGTGTGAACACACTTTACAAAAATGTCCGCCACAGTAAACAGAAAATGCCAATATCTCTGTAGGTAAATAAAACCTAACTATGAAACTTTAGCTGCTGCTATAACTACTAATTTACTAATCCAGGACCATTGTCTTGTGTTGGATGGAAATGCACTTTCAGGTGCTATCATTTATGTAAATGGAGAAGTAAAGAATATTATGGAAATATTCTATTCAGCAGGCATCTTCTCATGCTTCAAGTGATTTACATTCTAATGTGTTTCCTCAGTTGACTTTTGTATATCAATTCTTTGAACCTTGACCAAAAACAGGAAAGCGATACATTTGCATGTCTGCATTTGTTGACCTTGAGAGAAAACCTTTTTATGCAAATATACACTTATATTATAACGTATAGTCTGCAGATTTACTCTCTCGGAACTCGCATCCTAGTCAACAGGAAAACATTTTCTACTTAAAATGGAATAAATAATGTATTATTTGCCAGATTCTTAAACTAGTCACTTGAGAGTCAGGACAGTCATCGGATGGATGGTGTGTGGTATAGAGTCTAGGTCATCAGACACCTGTAAACTGTTTACGTCACTTTTGATGGCATTAGCATAACATGCAGTGCCGTTCTTGCTATCAAAACGATGGAAACCTCAATAGACCCCGTTAAAAGTCAATGGGGACCGACGGTCACCGTTTGGATATACTTATTTTGAAAACCTACATTCATGCTAAACTAGAGCAGACAAGGTTAAAAAAAACTTGGAGAAAGATCTCAAGAACTGTTGTACCTGTCCCTCTTTTCTTTTTTTTTATTGTTTTACATTTTTACATGGTAGATTCAGCACACAGTTGGAACAAATAAGTTTGTTTTGGCAAATGGACACATTTTTTAACACACGAGGTTAACAAGACCAATAACTGCTCTACCTGTCTGCCGGGTATGTATTTTTTTCCAATTTTCACAGTAAATCGCATAGAGGAAAGAGTGGTCCTTCCTCTCAAAAATCCCTGTACACTTTCAAAAAGTTAGTGTTCTCAATGATATAATTTATTTTGTGCAATTGTATTCTTGCACAAGACTAAAATACAAAAAGCACGATTAAAAAATAATTTCATACCATCTAAGCACAGAACCTTCAAACTGGTCCATAGCAATGGTCTATCAAGTCCTCAGGCTGGATTCCCACAGGTTATTGGTGCAGTTTTTGTAGCCAAACCCAGGAGTGGATACAAAAGAGGAGAAATATAAAGAAAAAACGGCATCAAAACCGCTCCAAAAACTGCTCTTTACCAAGAACCTTATAATCACATAGTAAATCTTAAGGATGCAATCCTTAGAAAAACGGTAATCTGCAGAAAAGGATATGAATGTACCAAAATCTTTATTGAGATTTTTCGTAAGGGGTTGAAGGGAGTTAAAATGTACAAGGCAGACGAGGCACTGAAGCGGAAGATTGCCTTCCCTCTATTCAATACTATAAAGGTCTAGACAGAAAGAAAACAAAGATGTGTTAGTTACAAAGAAGAAAATCAGAAGCAACAATTCACTACAGATATTTATATAGAAGGTGTAAAATATGATACAAGACTTGTCACAGTTGAACCATGATGGACAATTGATAAAAAATCTTAAACTTTTATACAAGATATTATGCAAGTATATTGACTGGCAAAACAGGAGATAACAGTTCCTGTACTCTACTTCTTGCTAACCTATCGAATGCATGTTTGCAAGAAGTGGGGAACAGTTATAAGGAAGTATGACTACAGGACCAGACTACACAGGGTTTGTTTGTAGTCTGTTACCATGGAGATATATAGATTTCCATAGGAACGGTAGACACAAAACAGTGAGATATTTTTAATGAAGAATATTTATAAAGTTACTTAATTTTTCATTTGAAATGCATTGGAGCAATACAAAAAATGACTGTAAAGGTGTACATACCCCCTTAGCATGGTTCTTCGCTCTAGGGGAACATAGGTGTCCATTGAAAACAATGGATGCTCATTCATTTCAGCTAGAAACTTGCAATACTTTGGTTTCACAGCAGTAGGACACCCCACAATTAACTTTATTTTGGGAACCTTTACATGTCTCCTCTACATGTGTATGGCCCACTTCCAAATACCACTCCCTCCATCTACACTATGACATTTTTTTTAACTATCTAGTAAAAAAAATATACTAAAGTCCACTTCTCTGCTACCTCTAAATGCTATTGCCATTGGCATAATCCTAATTATGTTTTGGGGGTAAATACAGCCCTATAGTGATTATCTATTATTTGGAAGGTCAGTACTCTGTAAACTGAATCCCAAATAGCTGCATACTGTATGCTATTATTTTCAGCATCTATTTGTGCAGTAAGTTGCTTGCACATACAGTGTCCTTTTCATCACAGACATGGATTACAAGAGACCTGAACTACTAAATATTGTGTAAACAGAAGAGGACAAAGTAACTCAGTCAGCAGCAAACAGATCATGCGCCCCACCCTAGATGCTGCCTGTAGGGCACCTTTTGTATTATAGGGGTTGTCCCTATTTCTAAAGCAAGCCACTCTGGCCAGCAGCTGATGACTGTGCGTCCGGCAGCTGAAATCCTAGACAATCAGCTGTTATCGGAAAGAGAAGGTGCACACAGACACACATGCCCCCTACAGTGGCTGCTGCAAGGGAGATGAAATATTACATGGAGCTCATTCAAATGAATAGTCGACCATGCAATACATGGTCATGACAAGTACGCCAGAGCATGCGCCATTCTTTACAGCAGTTATCCAATTCTAATACAGGCGGTTTGGATCACAGGACCTGAACAGGAATAAGACTGTTACAACGACACTCCAATAGACTGGCATGTATGGAACCTGCAGAATTTAATTTGATGAATTAAAGGAATACTCCATGCAAAACAATGGGTTATACCTAATAAAGGACCAGAGGGGGCGGTGCATGACAAACGGATTAAAAGTACACCAAAGAGAGAATCCCTGTTCATGAATCTCCCCTTCAGGCCTTAACTAGGCATAGCACAGAATATAAGCTTTGCTTGGGGTGTTCCTTTAAGAATTCTGAGGGATCTTTCACTCAATGGTTCATTCCTAAAATATTTCCCAATTTACAGAGCCTGGGTGTGTGCTTTATAATGACATTTATTGTATAATAAAGAAATACTATATTGTGCTACCTAATACAAAACATGCTGAGTACATAAATATGTATCTACTAGCTGGAGTGGGACCTGAGGTCATATAACTCGTAAGTTTATTTAGCAATGTAAATCCAGTCATGATTAAGGCTCTGTTCACATTAGCGTCATGGCTACTGTTTAAAATCAAGCTATGCCTAAATCATTTTAAAATAAACCCCTGACGGACTCTTTTGACTCATTTTGGGGTTTGTCAGGTTTTCATTGTCGTTTCACTATTTTTGACAGCAAGAAAAGGGACATATGTAGACTGCATTATGCATGTCGTCAAGATGCCGAAACTACTAATAAAAAAAGCCTAAAAGCATAGTATTTATAAGCATAAGTTACATATATTATATAAAACGATGTAAACAGTTTCTTACTCTAATTTGGAACAATTCTATTTCAATTTCTGATTCGTGCCCATCCTTTAAAAAAAGTTAAATACATTTATTTTTCTCCGGCTTTCTGAAATACTTTCGTATAATTGGATAATTCATCCAAATCAGTAAGTAATAGGTTTTATTTTCCATTAAACCAAAATAATTACAACTAATTATCTGTACAAAGCATCATTCTCCAAAGACGTGGCACGTTACTTATTACAAAAACTGCCTTTTGGCCGATTTTCAATAATATTCAAGTAAAAGTGATGGTAAAATGGAGAAAAAGTAAACACAGTGTAATGGTTTTGTTATAATGCCCACATCTACACTGCAAACACTTATAAACAGTCTATTAAATATGAATACAACATGAGGCGATTACAAAAAATTGCTCCTAAATGTCTTTTTCATGGTCATGAAATTCAGGACCATGATGCTTAGTGGAAAGGAACTACATTCAAAATGTTCGAGCCAATAGAAGTGACAACAAAATGGTGCCCAGAATAGTTATCCCTTTTTTAACCCTTAGATGCAGGGGAAGGGAATCACACCCTACAGGACTATATTATGGATGTCTATGAGCTTTATCTGCTGCTGTATGGAGCCTTCATGAGGCACTGTATTCTCCCCTCGAAGGAATTTCTGAAGAATGCAATTGTATAAAATCAGAAGCACGTGAAGGCACAATAATGGCCCATAGCAGTCTGTAGGCACCGTATTACAGAACTGCATGAGGCATTCTATTGAATTTGCTGACAAACCCCTACACAACTCAACCAGCGTATGGAATGTTTGGGTAAGCTCTGGAAAAAGTTGGATTAACTATGCTCGAACTGTCAACAGCCAAGAGAAGGACAGGCCATCAATGTTTGATAGGCATGGGTCTGACCTCTGGGACTCCCGCTGATCAGCACAATAATGGGCTGTGGTGCTCACTTGAAAGATACAGCATGGGACGAGCTGCAGTACCAGGCACAGCCACCTGTACAGATGATCCTATGTAATCAATTAAGGGGACAGTTCGCTTGCAGAGTAAAGACTACTTTCAGAAGTGAACACAAAATCTAAATTGCACTGCATATTCCATAACATCACAATCACATAATATTGCATGCAATTTTAATATAACTCCTATGGTAAAAAAAACAAACAACTGCATGTGATTTTCAACAATCGCAAAAAATCTAACATCCAACATTGTGGTCGCATGAAATTGCATGTACACATGTAAATATATTAGATGGGATATTGCACGAACACAATTTATCTCTGTGGAGCCCAGGCCATGAAAGAATACATCATTTAACAGATCTTTCCATAGCCACATATGATCAATTCACCAAACAATAGTGATCTGCTAAACACAAATCTATTATAGTATCATTTCCCCCTTGATCAGATATTTGTTTCATCCGTTAATTGAACATCTAGACTAATTATCACATTCTAATCCCTACAATTATCTTTGTCTGTTGACTAATTTAAGAATTTATAGCACTCAATCCAAGACAACCCCCTACCTTGAAAAAATACCCCCCATATGCATCCCTAAAGCTACATTCACACAAACGTAGTCAACCTCGGATGTGAAAACCTGCAGTTCTTCATGTCCGAGGTGCACCCGTGCGAGGCACGTTATACGCATCCCCCATTGACTAGAGTCTATTAAGGGACGCATGAAGCAGAAAAAATAGGATATGTCCTTTTTTTTCACTGACCCTTCACACGCTACTTTGAAAAATACATGAGTCAGTGTGACAGTCGTCGTTTTAACAGCCGTCACCCAGGACATGATACACGCCCGTGTTTGGACAGCTGTTACCACTGTCAGACAACCCCTTTTCTGTAGAATTTCACATCAGCCTATGGTATAGGTGACACTTAATGGACAAAAGTACAGAATGTGGACACCATATCTAGTTAATGAGTTCAAGTGTTTCAGAAACACCCATTGCATACTGTTGTACTGTATAAAATCAAGCACGCAGCCGCGTGATCTCCGTAGACAAGGATTGGTAGTATGTAGCATTGTTATTGGATGCCACTTTTGCTACAAGGTACGGGAAATTTCTGATCTGCTAGATCTGCCTCAGTCAACTTTAATGGACCTTTTAATCATTGACCTACGAATGATTGGCCTACGAATGTTTATTTCCTATAATTTCCCTGTGTAAACAGGGCAGCAATCAGCCAACAATCGAAAAAGGCTTGTATGTAGGCTCATCGGATTTTAAATGCGACCCAAGAAATGGTAATTTCTCGACAGCACATTTTCATGCGCAAACATGGGATGTACTGGCAGTTTACTTTGCGATCCTTGCTCCATTTGGAGTAAATGTGCGCTAATCGATGTGCTGTATTGTCGATCGGCGATCATTTACCAGGCAGAAAATCTGTCCGTGTAAAAGGGCACTTAGTGATATTATGAAGTGGAAGCGTCTAAGTGTAACAACAGTTCAGCAATGAAGCCGTAGATCATGCAAACTCAGAGAGGGGCTGCCAAGTGCTGAAGAACAGGGTGCATAAAAACAGTCTATCCTCTGTTGTATCACTCACTACAGGGTTAAAAACTGCCTCTAAAAAAGTGACATCAGCACAAAAATTATGCGCCGGGAGCGTCTTGAAATTAGTTTCTATGGTGGAGCAGCAGCACACAACCTAAGATCACTATGCACAATGCCAATGGTAGGCTAGACTGATGTAAAGCACGCCACGACTGGACTCTGGATCAGATAAGGGTAATGTTAATGCTTCAACATACGAACACATTAAAGACAATTGTAGATTCCAACTTTGAAGCGACAGTTTGTGGTTCGGCTATTTCGAGCTCCAGCATGACTTTGCCCCTGTGCACAAATCGAGGTTGAGAAATACATTGTGTTTGGTGTGGAGGAAACCAAGTGGCTGCACAGATCCCTGACTGCAACCCCATCCAACACCTTTGGGATGAATTAGAACATTGATTGTGAGCCAGATCTTCTAGTCCAACATCACTGCCTGACCACACAAATGCTCTTATGGCTGAGTGGGCGCAAATTACCACACACTCTAAAATCTTGTGGAAAGTCTTTTAAGAAAAGTGGAGGCTATTATTGCTACAAAAGGGGCCCAACTCCATATTAAATTGTTTGTCTCATATAGATAACCCCTGTCCATATAACCTATTAGGGCATATGGACATCATAGAATAGGTTCCCCTTCTCTGGGCCCCTCTCTATGAGCCAGAATGAAGAGTTGTCCTGTACGAGCGGCTCCTGTCCAGGCAGAGTTCATCTGAATGACCACCATGTAATACTACATTTCCCTTGCAGCAGCCACTGTAGGAATGCCTGGCCATTCATCGCTGCCCCCAGAAAAATCTGCTGTTTGCCAGGTGTGCCAGAAGCGGGCCTCGGGGCGATTTGCTGATCATTCCGACAGTTACCTTTTGAAAGGAGTTGTCACTAATGTCACCACCTATTCCATGGTTTTGGAATGGGATTTCCAACAAGCTCATATAGGTCAGGTGTCTACATACTTTTAGCTATATAATGTAACACAGGCGTCCTTGCACTTACATGATGCTAACAAAGTACACATAAAAATACACTTCCAATACAGAACACTCCCAAGCTTGATCTTGTTACTATAATAAGTATAATAACGTTACAGAATATGTATAATTGTGTGACATAACCCCTGTGAATATCTCCACAATAATAGTTCAGCAGCTAAATTACTAGGTAAAGCTTTGTTTCTTACTGTGTGAGTAGAACGTTCTTCAGAATACAATATATATAGTGAGTCTAGAAGAACCACAGTCTATTGCTGTTTATAAATTCAACATAATTGCAGCAAACTTGCCAACTACCCCGGATTACCTAGGAATCTCCCGTTCTCCTGACAGAGTAGGCAAGACTCCTGCACAGATTTTTTGCAGCAGCCTCTACGGGGAGCTTGCTGCAGATTTATATATATATACACTACCGTTCAAAAGTTTAGGGTCACTTAGAAATTTCCTTATTTTTGAAAGAAAAGCACAGTTTTTTTCAATGAAGGTAACATTAAATTAATCAGAAATACACTCTATACATTGTTAATGTGCTAAATGACTATTCTAGCTGCAAACGTCTGGCTTTTAATGCAATATCTACATAGGTGTATAGAGGCCCATTTCCAGCAACCATCACTGCAGAGTTCTAATGGTACATTGTGTTTGCTAACTGTGTTAGAAGGCTAATGGATGATTAGAAAACACTTGAAAACCCTTGTGCAATTATGTTTGCACCGCTGTAAACAGTTTTGCTGTTTAGAGGAGCTATAAAACTGACCTTCCTTTGAGCTAGTTGAGAATCTGGAGCATTACATTTGTGGGTTCGATTAAACTCTCAAAATGGCTAGAAAAAGAGAGCTTTCATGTGAAACTCGACAGTCTATTCTTGTTCTTAGAAATGAAGGCTATTCCATGCGAGAAATTGCCAAGAAACTGAAGATTTCCTACAATGGTGTGTACTACTCCCTTCAGAGGACAGCACAAACAGGCTTTAACCAGAGTAGAAAGACAAGTGGGAGGCCCCGCTGCACAACTGAGCAACAAGAGAAGTACATTAGAGTCTCTAGTTTGAGAAATAGATGCCTCACAGGTCCTCAACTGGCAGCTTCATTAAATAGTACCCGCAAAACGCCAGTGTCAACATCTACAGTGAAGAGGCGACTCCGGGATGCTGGCCTTCAGGGCAGAGTGGCAAAGAAAAAGCCATATCTGAGACTGGCTAATAAAAGGAAAAGATTAATATGGGCAAAAGCACACAGACATTGGACAGAGGAAGATTGGAAAAAAGTGTTATGGACAGACGAATCGAAGTTTGAGGTGTTTGGATCACACAGGAGAACATTTGTGAGACGCAGAACAACTGAAAGATGCTGGAAGAGTGCCTGAAGCCATCTGTCAAGCATGGTGGAGGTAATGTGATGGTCTGGGGCTGCTTTGGTGCTGGTAAATTGGGAGATTTGTACAACGTAAAAGGGATTTTGAATAAGGAAGGTTATCACTCCATTTTGCAACGCCATTCCATACCCTCTGGACAGCGCTTGATAGGAGCCAATTTCATCCTACAACAGGACAATGACCCAAAGCACACCTCCAAATTATGCAGGAACTATTTAGGGAAGAAGCAGGCAGCTGGTATTCTATCTGTAATGGTGTGGGCAGCGCAGTCACCAGATCTCAACCCCATAGAGCTGTTGTGGGAGCAGCTTGACCGTATGGTACGCAAGAAGTGCCCATCAAGCCAATCCAACTTGTGGGAGGGGCTTCTGGAAGCATGGGGTGAAATTTCTCCCGATTACCTCAGCAAATTAACAGCTAGAATGCCAAAGGTCTGCAATGCTGTAATTGCTGCAAATGGAGCATTATTTGACGAAAGCAAAGTTTGAAGGAGACAATTATTATTTCAAATAAAAATCATTATTTCTAACCTTGTCAATGTCTTGACTATATTTTCTAGTCATTTTTCAACTCATTTGATAAATATAAGTGTGAGTTTTCATGGAAAACACAAAATTGTCTGGGTGACCCCAAACTTTTGAACGGTAGTGTGTATATATATATATATATATATATATATATATATATATATATATATATATACACATATATACATATATATTGCTCCCGTTGACTTCAATCATGAGGGAGCTCCCTCTAGAGGCATCTGCAGGTAGACAGATTTCTATCATTTTTATCATGGCTGTGTAAAAGTTAGTCCTCTGTTGGCACTTTTTAAGAGGGGGAACTCTGGTGATAGTACTGTTTATTAGAAGCACTCTGCTGGCACTATTGATGACACAGCCCGATCTCCATGTACTTGTCTAGATCAGCGTTTGATATTTATATTCACTGGAAGTGCCCCAATATGTTTAGGGCACTGCCAATCAATGTAATTCAGGTGACACATCCTCATCTCCAGACCTTTGTAAAGCACTGGATGTGTCGCGGTCTAAGGGTGCTGGAAAGACAGCAGAACTTATTATTATATGGTCCAACATCAGAAAAAAAGCAGGATGGCTACCGTGCTCAAATTTTTTAACATCTTTGGAGGCGATCAGGAGGTGTTCCAGCAGGAAATGCCTTATCTCACTGCCAGAGTTTCTCTCTTATGTGTAAATAGGCAAATCAGACACAAAGTCCATTTGGAACAGTATTTGTTTACATATTATTGTATGATGCAGATGGCTTTAGTTATTTTAATTTTAATTCCTCTCTTTTCTCTTGCCAGACCTGTGCATATTGTGACATACTGGCCTACTGGACCACTGAGCGAGAAGCTGCAGCTGCATCCCCCTCCTCTCTATAATTTACTGTTTTACAGTAGACAAATTTATTGCTGACTAATAAAGAATATGGCAAAAAATTCTACAACTTTGAATTGCTTATCAAATATGTTAAAAAAAATCAGTATAAGAAATAATTAATTTAAAGAAAAAATCCCCTTTCAATCATTTTATAATATTTCGACATTTATATCTGCATAAAACGTTGAATAACTTTGTACTTTGATTTACCCATCATGTAATGTTCAAAGATTTGTTCTCTGTTTAAACAGAATGCAAAATTAAACATTTTGCTGGTTTCCTGTTACCACAGAGCAGTGTATTGTGGGAGCTCAGATAACTGTTTCACAGTTAGTTGTCAGCTGTTTGTCTGTGTTCACACGTCGCGGTTAAAACAAGGTTTCGTTTTGATGCCCTGAAGGTGTGGCAGCACAGCCACGCATTTTTGCAGCAATTTTCGAGAAAATCACAATAAAAGACACAAATTTACAGCCACCTGTGAACACAGCCTTAGGCCTTATGCACATGACCGTCATTTTTATCCGCAACTACGAATCCGCAATTGCGGATAAAATACTGAACCATTCATTTCTATTGGCCACGGACACCTTCCCGTATATTTACGGGTGTGTAACCGGGCCATAGAAATGACGCGCAAAAAAATAGGATGTCCTATTTTTTGCATTTACGGACTGTGCTCCTATACTTATTACTGTGAGCACGGTCTGCAAATGCGGGTGACAATCCACGGCCCGTCCGTGCAGTATTTACTGACCATAAACACTGCACGGTCGTGTGAATGAGGCCTTAGGTCACTTGGAAATAAACCGCAGTAGATAATCAGCAAAATGTTAAAGTAATGTTGATAGCAACTATGTACATAGATAAAAAACAAAATGTAAGAACGTAAAACGTACTATGTTTTAAAGGGGATCTGTCGCAGAGACACACCTCTTTTAATTAGTAATTAAATTAAATCAGTGGCCACATGGCTTCAGTAACACAGAAGGGCAGGGTCATGCTATATGCTTCTAGGGTGCCCACTGCTGCAGTGCCCTCAAAAGGAGTTTATTTTGAAAGGTGCTTAGCAGGTGCACCTAGTGCAGTAGCTTCCACTGCCTTGTCTATATTAAAGAGGTTCTCAAGGACTTTTATTATGATGGTCTATCCCTAGGATAGGTCATCAATATCAGATCGGTGGTGACCAGAGTCCTGCCATCCCCGCCAATCAGCTGACTGAAGGAGCCACGGCGACAAACAGCCTCTTCACAGTTTCTAGGCACAGCGCCGTACACTTCTGTAGCAGCTGTGCCTGTGATTGCAGTTTTGGTCCAATTGAAGAGTCCATGGCGTTCGTTACCGCGGCAAGTTCAATCAGCTGATCATATTCGGACCCCTACTAATCTGATATTAATGGTCTAGCCTAAAGATAGGCCACCAATATAAACGTCCCGAAGTAACCCTTTGGGACATCTAACAGATACCCCTTAGTTAAAGGGGTCTGCATACAGAACAGTATCCCTGTCCACCTGTTAATGTCCACTTTTTAAAATTATATTGTTTTTTTACTCAGAAATTAAATCCTTATAATCCACAATTTATTTCTCATATTTTAAAATTGCATACAGAATAACAATTTACTAGTTCATGAGCCCTAACTCATAGAAGCCTTTGAAGCCCGAAACTATGAGAATGTGCTCTTGAAGCCTTAAATTCATAAGCGGTTATTATGTGTGCCATTTAAATATATAAGAAATAGACTTAAATAGATGCCCAGCCCACTTTGCTGGATTCTCTTTCTGAGTACCTAAAATACTGCCCCAGAATTTCCGAGACAAGTGAATAGTCCTGATTTGCAATTTCTGGCAGCTTGGTTTCTGTTGGAGCTGGCTCTGGGCATATGCTGCGCCGCATGTGTTGTTATATTGTTTTTTCTTCTTTCAAATTTTGTGCGGTTTCAATTTTAAATATTTTTTTACAGCAGTCAGATCTCTGTTTTTCTGATACAGAGATCCAAAATCCAGTGCATAGGCAGAAAGTTTAAACATATTATTATGACTGCCTGCAACCTCCACAAAAGAATGCATAGGAGCTTACTGAATACTGTATTATTATTGCGTTCAATGTATAGACAGTATGCAGTAAACTCCCATGCTCCCTCTAGTGGTGGCTGCAGGCAGCAATAATGTTATGTTTAAATCTGTGTCTATGCAGGTACGTTGGTGCTCTGTATCAGAGAAAAAACCCCACAAAGCTCTAAACGCTATAAAGGTATAATAAAAAATTATTTCAAAACGGATTTATTGAATTATTTACCACTAATTATTCTCCCTTACGTACAGTATGCCATGCATTTTTGTAGGCAGAGTCCTAAAGTGATATATATTAGTATTATTATTACTAGTATTAAAATGTGAATATCAACATTACTGTTAATACTAGAATGTATGCACGCTTGTAAATCCCTGTCCCCTGTGGGGCTCATCGCCTAATATTTGTATCTCAGAGGCCACATGGGACCTACATATATGGGGGCAGATTTACTATTTAAAATGCAACAGAATTCTGGTTTAGATTGAGCCGGAATTCAGGCATACATGCTTTGCACCACATTTATGAACTGTTTTAGACACTTTTTGCACCATGTTCGACAATGGGACGTGGCAAAGTCGGAAAGGGGGTCTGGTCTGTCAGAAAGGAGCGTGGCTTATAATGTGGTGCCATGTGCCAAAAGACTAAGCAAACCAACAGGTGGTATACGGAAGAGAAAATTGTCTAACATGTCTATCAAAATTTGTCATACAGCATACATTACTTTGATAAATTTGACGCATTTTCTGACTGCCTGGTCTAAGTTTACACTGCTTAAAACAGACAGCGTTAGTAAATCTGCTCCATGCAATGTGGAAAGAAATTGAAGTGCCACAAAGAAACCCACTCAAATACGTGGAGAATTTCCATGCTAATGTTACCTCTGGTCAAAATCGCAAAAATTCTAAGTCAAAGGCAACAGAGCTAATCACTGAACCATGGTAGTGTCCCGTGCTTGTGCAACGTACTGAAGGAAGACAAGATCTGGTTTTCAAGTTGCAATTTCTGCTTCTCTTATAAATCTTGTTCATCAGATACGGTTAATTACATTAGGAATAAGCAAAGCTGAATCACTTGTGTGGCCATATTTAACACTGATTTCTTTTTTTGGTGTTCAAAGTACTTTTCTCCTTGGCCAAAGGTGTTCTACAGAGCATATGTCATGGGACAGGTGCCCTTTAAACAGGGGTATTTATAAGATGCCAAATTAGGATTAACCTAGAGGGAACTATGAACAAATAACTATACAGTTCACCTGCTGAATTTGTTGTTTGTAGCCCTGTCTGTCAATGGTTCTTTGGGAATCAGGATCATAGAGTAATGCAAGAGACAGGGCTCCACTCACAATGCGTGCCTTAACATCCAATTCTATGCTAAATGTAGCTTACAACCCACCAAACCAGAGGCTGCGTAATGAATACACAACCAATACACTACTAAAGAGTATGTACACATTTGTGCTTTTTTTAAATGCTCCAATGCATCTTAAATAAAAATATGAAGCGATGTAAAAATCTCCAACCATTATGTTCCCACAGCTCCTGTGTAAAGTGTATCCATGGTTACAGACTACATGTGTAGTCTGATTATGCAGTCATATTACCATCCGTCTGTCTCCTACTAATTGTGAACCTACCGAATGTACATCTTCAAGAAGTTGGAGATGGATGGAAGAGAGTGTGACTGCAGGATCAGACTACACAGGGTTTGTAGTTTTTAACTATAGGGACACATAGGTCTGCAACGGTAAGAGTTTTTAATCAAGACTATTTGCAAAATTTCTGTTTTTGTTTTTTTTAGGTCCAGGCATGATTAGTTACAAAAGTGTACATACTCTTTAACCCATCTTGGGGACGCACATATATGAAATTAAACAGAAATAGACACAAATAGTCTTACCTTTTTGTTACTGTAATATGGGTCAAGGTCCTCCATTGGTTCAGAGACCATTGCTGAAGGTAAGTCTCCATATATAAAAGGCAAGGATTTGCCTGCTTCCAAGTCCGAATTCGGCTTGGGGCCATTTTCATCATCATCATCTCTACGATCCTTTGGTGGTTTCTTTGCTTTTTCTTCTGCAATACGCTTTTCGATAATTTCAAGAGATTCTCTAGTGAACAAGCGAAGGCTGTCAGGTCCTGGTGGGGGTACAAGTGGCTGTTCCATCTTCTCATCCTGCACTAATTACCAATCAGCCTCTCACACATGAAGGTACTGCAAAAAAAGAGAGAAGATAAATCAATAAAAAAAATCTTATAAATGTTCTCCATCCAAATTATTATGTATACAGTGTAGTAAATAATATATACTGAATAGTATCTACACCATATTGTACTAAATAAAATAGTGCAGTAAGTTTCAGAAATCTATACATAATACAGGATATACTCTTCTTGTGCTGGTTCACCAATCCCCCTGCCCAACCCCATTCTGGGAAGGCCACTCATTGTTATCATACCCCACCAGACCTTTCAGGAGAGAAGGACACTTGGAAAATCAACCTGGCTTCCACTTAACGTGTAACAAAATTTTCCAAAAACTTCTGACATGTCATAGTGACATGTCAGATGTTTTGATGGGTGGTTGTCCGAGCACTAAGACCCCCACCAATCGCTAAAACAAAGCACCAGAAGCACTGAGGCACTTCGTTTCTGATTGATTGGCTTTCCTCAGAAAGCCGAGTCGTGGTGTACAGGCTCAATAGGGAGTCTATGGGCCCGTACACGAAGCTGCTCAGATTTTACCCGAGCGCTTCTGCCACTTCGTTTTTGCGATCAAAACTTCTGACATATCACTATGACATGTCAGAAGTTATTTGAAAGTTTAGTTACCTTTTAAATTGTCTGGTTATGAAAGAGTCAAAGAATATGAGGGTCAACATTATTTATGGAGTAATGCAACACCCATCCCCACTAGATCCCACAGCAGCCAGAACATCTGCCTCTAGGGTCTGTATGCCATCAATTCAAGTTCAACTCAATTTTAGTGCTCTCAGTAGAATTTCCATTACATTTTGTTGTTGTTATTATTATTATTATTTCTCATTCACAGCAAAACCTTGATCCTTTCACATTTCTTCACCTTGTTCACATTTGCGTTGGAGGCTCAATTAGGGGCCTTCATCGCCGATCCCGCCTAAATTACCGGAAACAATAGCGCAGAATGCTGCACTATTGTTTCCGGTAAAACCACAAACACCCCAACGGAATGCTAACGGAACCCATTCAAGTCGGCTGCCAGTAGTGTTCCTGGTACAACGGAATCATCGTTTTCAGTTTTCCCTTGTTCTGCTACTCTGACAGAGAAGAACAAATGGAAAGACCCAATGCAGATGTGAACAAAGCCTAATATACCCTATATACTTAAAAAACAGACATAGTGGTAGCCAAAAATGTACAATGGTGGAAAAGAGCGAGGACAGTGGAGTCTAGCCATGCAGGCTATAGAGGTTGATACATGCTCACATGCCTAACATCTCCATTTGTTATGCTTCTACACCCCAAAAAAACAAACAAAAAAATCAGTTAATAAAAAACATAACAACAAATCATGGAGTGGAGATACGTAGGCTATTTCTTCAGGTAAATGTATGACAGTACTGCCAAACACGAGTGATTAATGAATATTATAGGTATTTGCATTATTATTATATTTGGTTTATATATAAATATCTGTTTCCAGTTGAGGTGATAAGTTGGTGTGTTGACTAATGCCAGTTACACACTACCGAATGTCACTCGGGCCGTTTGTCACGGCATCTGAGTGGCACCCGATAGTTTTCATAGACCCATTCACTTTAGCAAGTGAATCAGGTCCGTCAAAACGGACCCGACTCTCTGATCCTTGGAAAGAAAGGACATGTCTTATCTTTCCACGGATCACGGACGGGACTCGGGTGGCACAAACGGTCTTGTGCATAAGGCGTTATACTAAGAAATTACAGAATCTCTCTTTAAATCCTTGTGTCATGCACCGCCCCCTCACGCCTTGCAGTAGGCATAATACAGTGTACTGCTTTGGTCTGAGTTTTTCTTTAAAAAAGATTCCACTGCAAAACCCCCCAAAATCATGACCATCTATAGAATATATACTGTGAAGTTTCTAATGCTCTCCCTATGTTACAATGGTGACGGTAATCTTCCAACTAGCAGCACAAAAGGGTATATGAAATAAAATGTATTACTGAACAAGTTCTAAAGAATAATCTGCAGATTTAGAAAGGGGCACATAGCACCGTCTGTTCACTTCTTTGACTGCAAAACAGCAGGAGTCGGCTTTTTTCCCTTTCATATGTCTTGTTAAAAAATATAGGCCACGAGTACAGTATGTGATAGATTTTTATACCAGTTTAATGAATGTAACTTTGCCACTCTGTATTGGCAAGAAAGACAAGTTCAATCATGTGACGCTGCACACAAGACTGAACACAAAAAAAGACCCTGGCCATTTACACACTGTTCAATCTGTCAGCCAAAAAAATATTGTTTGAAAAACATGTGTCCTACCTGTCTGTCATGATTTACCATATCACCTTGAAGGGTTTATCTGGTTTAAAAATTATATTTTTAAATATTCTATTAGGGTATTCCAAGTTAGCCCCTTATTTAGGACCTCCATCAATTCGCTGGAGCAGACAGCGGCTACAAAGTGAGTCTCTCTCTCTCTCTGGAGGACCCCGGCATTATATAGACTGCACATTGATTTCAATGAACATTATGTAATACTTAGTTTCTCCTTTGGTGGTGCTGTAGGGGAATTGAACACTTGCTGCCATATTTCCCCGCAGGTTACAGCTGATTGCTGGGATTTACTGTGATAACCTTCTTTTTGGGAGACTTAACAAAATATATTTCCCAAAAAATACAACTCGTGAACTGTATTCAGGATATCAGCTGCGTGGAGAACACAATCTTATGAACATAAAGTAAGATTGGATCTTGCAGAGCCCAGTAATTCATAGTAAAACTGTATTTTGGTATTCATTAAATATGCCAATTTAAAAGTGTCAACGAATAGAACTGCACTTTCAGTTGTCACTTTTGTAAAAATGGCTCTGATAATTAAGGAAACAGAATTAACAAACTTTGGCTGCTTCAATTAATTATGATGTACCAATATATGGCCAATTTTAAGTTTTGGGTGGAAATCTTCTATAATAACTAAGGCCCTGTATTGATGTATGTTGCTCATATTGATTTTATACATAGGCTAACACTGGATATAATCTCAATAAAACATAATTAAGACCATTGAGACTCTACATCCAATAGATTGCTAGGCTGCATATTAGGCTTTGTTTACATCCCAATTATGTTTTGACTTCCCTTCAGCAGAATTGATGTGCCATAGAGAATATGTCCCGTACATAGTGGGAACAGAGCCTTAGGGTTCTCTTACACGGCCCGACATGTGCCCCGATCAGCGAGATCGCCCCTCGTTTGCTCCTTTCACAAGGAGCTATGTTTGGGGAAGAGCCATTGTTACTCCTCAAAAATTTCTATCATATCGGCAGCACATTTCCCTGTTTATACAAGGAGATGTGCTGCCGACAATGATAATATTTTCTGCTGCATAAACTATTCAATCAACCGATGAACAGGTGTTTGCTCGTTCATCATCTGATTGTTGCCCTGTTTGGACCATGTAAAAAGGCCTTTACCGTAACCAAAAAGATAACATTGTCTCAACAGTATGAAGACAAGCTGTAACACTTCCCAAATTTACAATTGCTAATTGCTCTTATCTAGCACTTTTTTTCAGAGCCTGACATGTAGAAAGAGCCACTGACAGAGAAAAGAAAAGTCTGCAAAAACTTATTTTGGTTAAAATTTAGCCTAGCATTGGACTTTAATGCCAATTTGGTGAAGCTGGTTGTGTCTTTTGGCTCTTAAAGTGTACAACCGAGGGACCAGCTTGGAAAACTGTCATGGTTCGCCTTGTCCTCTACATAAATAAATATTCCCTCACTGGACTTGTAACAGCTAGCAAATTAAGTATAGGACAACCATGACAGGCCAATCTATTATTAGGTTTTGGAGAAGGCATGGAGAACTATTGAGAACTCTCCATCGAAGACATCAGTAAAGCCCAAATTTTTTTTTTCATTTTGGCACATATTATGCTTTGATAAATTAGTCCAAGGAAATAACATATCTCCATTGTATTGCATATCAGAAAGCATCAGAACCATGCCAATAAGAAGCAAGCACAAATCCTTTGGGTGGAATTTTAGCTGCTTAACACCACTTTTCTGACGCAAAAAGTCACAGGTTTTGGCACACTTTTTGAAAAGTGGCGAAAAAGTGGTCAGGATTTTTTTGAAAGGGGAGGCATCAAGTTTCTGACAGATTTATGATTTAGTAAAAAATGTATAATAAATAATAGAGAATATTTTGTAGAAAATGGTCTCTCCATTGTGGAAAAATCTCCAAAAATCAATCAGGAAGCCACATATCACCGTCAGTGAGGGGCGTAGCTAAAGGCTCATGGGCCCTGGTGCAAGAATTCAACTTGGGGCCTCCTACCCCTCCCCAACACCACCAGACCCCTGCACACACCTATGCCCAGCTGCCTTGCCCGACAGACCCCATGAATGCCCCCACTGTACAATGCCCCCATAGCTGTCCCCACAGTATAATGCCACAACACAGTATAATGCCCTCATAGATGCCCCCCACAGTATAATTCCCCTCCATAGCTGCCCCCACACAGTATAATGCCCCCCATAGCTGACCACCACAGTATAATGCTCCCCATAGCTTCCCCCACAGTATAATTCCCTCCCCATAGCTGACCACCACAATATAATGCCCCCATAGCTGCCCCCACAGTATAATGCCCCCATAGCAGCCCCCCACATTATAATGCCCCCCATAGCTGCCCCCACAGCATAATACCCCCATAGCTGCCCCCACAATATAATGCCCTATAGCTGCCCCCACATTATATTGCCAACCATAGCTGCTACATACAGTATAATGCACCCCATTGCTGCCCCATACACTATAATGCCCCATACAGTATAATGCCCCCATCGCTGCCCCATACAGTAAAATGCCCCCATAGCTGCCCCATATAGTATAATGCCCCCATACAGTGTAATGCCCCCATAGCTGCCCCATATAGTATAATGCCCCATACAGTATAATGCCTTCCATAAATGCCACATACATTATAATGCCACACGCAGCATAATGCCCGCCATAGCTGCCCCATACAGTATAATGCCCCCATAGCTGTCCAATACAGTATAATGCCAAACACAGCATAATGCCCCCTTTAGCTGTCACATACAGTATAATGCCCTTCTTAGCTGTGCCATACAGTATAATGCCCCCACGCAGTATAATGCACCCCATACAGTATAATGCCCTCCATACAGTATAATGCCCCCTCAGCAGCTACCATATGAGCCCCCCCTCCCATACCAAGTATAATGCCCCCATATGTATGTACCTAATACAAAAATAATAACATAATTACTTACCTTTCCCCGTTCCCACAACGTTGTAAAGAAAATAAAATAAAAAAAGAGAGATACTGTAGGCGCTGCTTGGTTGATAAAAGTTGGTTTATTACATAAAAGCAAGGTAAACAGATTGCTACGCGTTTCAACGCCGGACTGGAGTCTTCCTCAGGCAGAACTGAGTTCCCACAACGGGTGGAGGAGATCCTTCTCCTCCTCTGCACTGTGCTGTGAGTGACTCGGCGCAGTCAGGCGTGATGACGTCACTACATCGCACCTGCCTGCGCCGAGCCGCTTGCGGCACAGTGAAAGCGGGAGCAAGGCTCCAGCATTGAACCCAAATGAATGTGCGTCCTGTGGACTCAGATTCAGTTGGAAGCGCCGAAGCGGGACCAGTGCGGGCCCCCTGGGTTAGGGGCCCAGTCGCAGTTGTGACTGCCATCAGAAAATATTCAGGCAACAAGATTACCTCAGTCCTGAAGTATATTGTACAATTTATGTAAACTGTCATAATGAGAAAAGACTTAGACCTCAATTGACTGGAAGTTTTTGGTTAAGAGAAGGGTTATCCCATAAATCATTAAATTATTTAAAGTTTCTAACATATAAAAATTAAATTTCTCTTTTTTTTTTTTGCTTCGCTTTACCCCTTGATGTTGTTGCTAATGGGGAGGGGCTCTGGGAAGATTCGGTCTCCTTTCCCCTTTGGCACCTGACAATATAGTTCTTTCTTGTTTTCACTGCAGGTAGGTAACATGACATTCAAAGCATTAAAGGTATAGACTGTGTGACAGCCACGGTATGCACTCCCTTAGAAACCAAGGAAAATAATTAATAAAACTTAAAAGACTGAGTGGGCAAGTGCAGGGCTCATATCAGCTGTTAGTATGCAGAGCTTTACAATCCTATCAAGCTGAGAAGGAGTCTCTACAGCTATATTGTCATTCTACTGCAAAGGCTCTGCTCCATTCCAGGCAAGAAAGCTATTTCTCTAAGGCCTCATGCACACGACTATAGTGGTGTGCACGGCCTGTGATTTGCGGCTCAGACGGCCGCGGGTTGCCCACAAATCACGGGCCATGCACGTGTGCATTAATTTCAATGAGCCTGGACCGCAAAATGCGGCCGAAATAAGACATGTCCTATCTTTTTGCGGTCCAGGCTCCGGAGCAATGCACGGTCGTGTGCATGGTCACATAGAAATGAATGGGACTGCAATTCACCCGCAAAAACACGTTCGTGTACATGAGGCCTTACTGCTTTGCAGTAAACAGAGGATCACTATTATAGAGACCTGGCTGCGGGGAAAGTGACTGAGACGGCGTGACCACCAGCACATTAGGTGGACCCGCACATTGCTTTACTCTTTGAACACCAGTTGGTGTCATACTATGTAAGAAAACATCATAACTTGCCAGGATTTGAACCCAGAAACTCCTGTGTCCCAGGCAGCAGCCCTTCTAATTGAACCATCTGAAATGCTGGACAGCTCTACTGCTGAATCTTGTCTGCAGATTCCAGCCTGTTTGGATTCCTTCCCTTGATTGGTTTCACCCCTTTGGCTTACTATATAAGCCTGGCCATTGCACTTCTGCCTTGCTAGACTATTGTGCTTCGTGTCTGTAGTGTAGCTCCTTTATGCTTCACTCTGCAAACTGTCTCTGCCCATCTATGTACCGAACTTGAATTGTTTCCTGGCCATGTTTCTGCCTTGTGCTACATCCTATTGACGCTAATCTATGTACCAAACCATCAGATTTTTTCAGTTAGCGGAAAAAAGAAGCGTCCTGCTTGACCTTCGGGCACATTCTTCCCAAACCTCCCATTGAAGACAATGGGAGGAGGAATCTTCCTGCCGACAGCAGAAATAATTCTGCGGCGGATTTTGTGCCGTGACCCGCCACACAAAATCCGCCTTGTGAACAGGGCATAAGCCATATCAATGCCCTTATGATTCCATCCCATGACATAGTGCCCATGTAATAGTTTCCGTCATAGCCATGTATATTATGCATAGTGTTTGTATATTAGTGACAGTCACAGAATAATAATAATCACTGTGATCTGAAGTTTTTAGGCTCAGTTGGTTGTGCCCCCCTGAGTGAATGGTGGCGGCTGTGCCCTAGGCAATTGGCTCTCCTGCCTACCTACCTGCCTACGTTAATGTAAGCAAAATTACAATGCCATTCAGAGCCACAGTTTACATGTCTCAATCGGTAAAAGTTAGTATATATGCAAAAAGAACACCTTACTTCCCAGTGAGCCTTTTGGGCTAGTCAAAAGATTACCCATGTCATACACCTAGACTCGTAAGAATAGGACATAGACATTAGCTAGCTGTTGATCAACCATCAGTCCCAACTCTCCCCTATTAACATTTATGTAAAGCTTCATGAACTTGTCACAGAACTGTAGCAGTGTGCAATCTCTCACTTGTAAGCTAAGCTATCTGTGCTAAAGACTTCTCAGTTACTGGCACAAGAAAAAGCCACTTCCTGTCAGCCATATTGGCTCTCCCAAGGGTAATATGTTGGTTTTCCGGTTAGCCTCACCTCTTTCTCTCAGTGTGAGCTCATTCTAGCAATCTCTGTTAGTCAACCCTCCCCCTCCCATCCACTTCACTGTGCAGAGACATGGCTGATTGAATCTTTGCTGTAGCCGAGCGATAAAAAGCCCCTACAAATCACTATATGTATTATAGATACATTATCAGCTACATAAAGGTGAAGTAATCTCTTCCTATCTCCTCGGTCATACCCATTCAGCAAGGCAGGGCAGGGTGATCGACAAGAATTTTATGACTATGCACTGCCCAAGTAGAGTCACATTGGAGCCCCTTATTCTGCCCTTAGTGTCTACGATTTTAACCATTTATGTCATCTTTCAGATGTATATGGTCAAAACAACATAAGAGTGAATACAAAAGAGTTTAGGGCTCATACACATGGCCGTATTCTGGATCAGTGCCAGGCAGTCCCGAATGTAGCACCTATAGAATCCAATGGGTCCATACTGCACTTTTATGTGCCTTTGATTGTACATAGACACACAGAGGCTTTTTTCCTCATAATTTCTGTGAGAAGTTATGAGTAAAAAAAATGGCATAAACCAATGCATACAGTGTTCCAAAGCTATTCTACCCTAGTAGCCTTGGCTTTATGGTTGCACCACAAGCCGGAACGTCTAGTGCCTACTGGTTCATAATACCGTCACAAATTGTACTCGTTGCACCGCCATAGAGGTCTGTGTAATGGAGCTCAGTATGGACACGTAAGCTGATTTTTATCACTGTAGCCAAATATTTCCCCACCCCCGGTCACAATCTGTAGAACACATTGCAACAAAGGCTTTTCCGCTAACTGCCCACAAGCAGTCCAAGGTTATGCAGATACATTATAACCCTAAAAGAATTAATTGCATTTACTCATGTAATATTACCAAGTATAAAAGCTATTTAGCCTAATAGATAAAATTGCTGTTGATCATAAACAGAGGGACTGGAGTGAAAGAATTCATTATCTGCAATTACAGACATTTCCTGTATTTAACTATTGAAGTGTCTGGTGTCCATGGGGAAACTGCGCTTTTAGTCTGAATGGTATTTCTGGTAAACGCCATCCATTATTAAATCATTACTAGTTGCACAGGATATTCATGGGCCATTCTTTATTTATTAAACCCTGCATATTAAAAACTACCAAGAATACTAAAATTTGAAGAAAAGTCACAAGAGACCCCACTAACTGCATTATAATCACAACCTATACACAGCTGAAGCGACCATACCAATTCACTGGAAAATAGTTGATTAATTTTTTAAAGGGGCCCTAGATCAGAAAACATGGCTGTTTTTAGTTTTTCCCCCAGAAACAGCGCCTCGTCTGTCCAAGGAATGTGCCTAATATTGCAGCTCAGCTTCATTGAAGTGAATTGGCTGAGCTGCAATACCGCACACAGCCTGAGGACAGACGTGGCACTGTTTTTGGAAGAAAGTAGCCATGTTTGTCTAATCCTGGACAACCTCTTTACAATCCGTATCATTGTCTACTATGAAGAACAGAAGTATTAAGCCACGCATCAGTAATAATACTACATAGGTCTACAATATAATATTCAATAGTATCCATACCATAGAGGCAGCTTGTGCGGCTGCTATGGGCTGCTTGGGGAAGAGGGCCCAGCCCCGGACGTTTGACTCTTTTTGGTACTGGGTGGCGAGAACCTGTACAGAATACCCTTCTACAGACGAACTGCATTGATAGCAAGCAAGAAGGTGGGGAACTGACCCCAGGGCCATTGAAACAAACACCATGGCATTTTTCTCCTGGGTGGTAAATCCCAGCATTATAATGGGAGGCTCATTTCAATCTTTGCTATAGGGCCCCCTTTATCTATGTACACCACTGAAAATACTTTAATGCTATGGTTTTGCATAAGTCCTCTGTCCTCTATAAAGATGAGACTTCAGGGGAAAACACCAACTTAGCTACTCTCCATTAAAGTGGGACTCTCTAGCTAACAAAACCCAGCCCAATAACGAAGCAGACGCTAGCATCGAGGGTTTAGGTAGTTCACAGCATTATTGGTTAAAGGGAACCTGTCAGAAGATTTATGCTGCCCTAACCACGGGCAACATGAAATACTGACAGGCTCCCTCGTTACAATGAACTATGCTGCGTAGTTTCAGAGAAAACATCGTTATAAAAATAGCCAGAACATTTCTTATTTCTTTTTTACAAATTTTGCTGTGAAAAAATTAAAGTTAAAATCGAATTAGTTGCCACAGTAATACTTCAGCATGCATCAGATTTGATACATTTTCCAAAGAAATTCCAAAGGTACAGCTGTTTAATAGGGTGTAGCTGTATAATATAGTCTAGGTGTATAAGAGGGTGTAGCTGTATTATAGAGTCTAGGGGTATAATAAGGTGTAGCTTTATTATAGAGTCTAGGTGTATAAGAGGGTGTAGCTGTATTATAGAGTCTAGGTGTATAATAAGGTGTAGCTGTATTATAGAGTCTAGGTGTATAATAGGGAGTAGCTGTATTATAGAGTCTAGGTGTATAATGGGGTGTAGCTGTATTATAGAGTCTAGCTGTTTAATAGGGTGTAGCTGTAATATAGAGTCTAGGTGTATAATAGGGTGTAGCTGTATTATAGAGTCTAGGTGTATAATAGGGTGTAACTGTATTATAGAGTCTAGCTGTTTAATAGGGTGTAACTGTAATATAGAGTCTAGGTGTATAATAGGGTGTAGCTGTATTATAGAGTCTAGGTGTATAATAGGATGTATCTGTATTATAGAGTCTAGGTGTATAATAGGGTGTAACTGTATTATAGAGTCTAGGTGTATAATAGGGTGTAACTGTATTATAGAGTCTAGGTGTATAATAAGCTGTAGCTTTATTATAGAGTCTAGGTGTATAAGAGGGTGTAGCTGTATTATAGAGTCTAGGTGTATAATAAGGTGTAGCTGTATTATAGAGTCTAAGTGTATAATAGGGAGTAGCTGTATTATAGAGTCTAGGTGTATAATGGGGTGTAGCTGTATTATAGAGTCTAGCTGTTTAATAGGGTGTAGCTGTATTATAGAGTCTAGGTGTATAATAGGGTGTAACTGTATTATAGAGTCTAGCTGTTTAATAGGGTGTAGCTGTAATATAGAGTCTAGGTGTATAATAGGGTGTAGCTGTATTATAGAGTCTAGGTGTATAATAGGATGTATCTGTATTATAGAGTCTAGGTGTATAATAGGGTGTAACTGTATTATAGAGTCTAGGTGTATAATAGGGTGTAACTGTATTATAGAGTCTAGGTGTATAATAAGCTGTAGCTTTATTATAGAGTCTAGGTGTATAAGAGGGTGTAGCTGTATTATAGAGTCTAGGTGTATAATAAGGTGTAGCTGTATTATAGAGTCTAGGTGTATAATAGGGAGTAGCTGTATTATAGAGTCTAGGTGTATAATGGGGTGTAGCTGTATTATAGAGTCTAGCTGTTTAATAGGGTGTAGCTGTATTATAGAGTCTAGGTGTATAATAGGGTGTAACTGTATTATAGAGTCTAGCTGTTTAATAGGGTGTAGCTGTAATATAGAGTCTAGGTGTATAATAGGGTGTAGCTGTATTATAGAGTCTAGGTGTATAATAGGATGTATCTGTATTATAGAGTCTAGGTGTATAATAGGGTGTAACTGTATTATAGAGTCTAGGTGTATAATAGGGTGTAACTGTATTATAGAGTCTAGGTGTATAATAAGCTGTAGCTTTATTATAGAGTCTAGGTGTATAAGAGGGTGTAGCTGTATTATAGAGTCTAGGTGTATAATAAGGTGTAGCTGTATTATAGAGTCTAGGTGTATAATAGGGAGTAGCTGTATTATAGAGTCTAGGTGTATAATGGGGTGTAGCTGTATTATAGAGTCTAGCTGTTTAATAGGGTGTAGCTGTAATATAGAGTCTAGGTGTATAATAGGGTGTAGCTGTATTATAGAGTCTAGGTGTATAATAGGGTGTAACTGTATTATAGAGTCTAGCTGTTTAATAGGGTGTAGCTGTAATATAGAGTCTAGGTGTATAATAGGGTGTAGCTGTATTATAGAGTCTAGGTGTATAATAGGATGTATCTGTATTATAGAGTCTAGGTGTATAATAGGGTGTAACTGTATTATAGAGTCTAGGTGTATAATAGGGTGTAACTGTATTATAGAGTCTAGGTGTATAATAGGGTGTAACTGTATTATAGAGTCTAGGTGTATAATAGGGTGTAACTGTATTATAGAGTCTAGGTGTATAATAGGGTGTAGCTGTATTATAGAGTCTAGGTGTATAATAGGATGTATCTGCATTATAGAGTCTAGGTGTATAATAGGGTGTATCTGTATTATAGAGTCTAGGTGTATAATAGGGTGTAGCTGTATTATAGAGTCTAGCTGTTTAATAGGGTGTAGCTGTATTATAGAGTCTAGGTGTATAATACGGTGTAGCTGTATTAGTCTAGGTGTATAATAGGGTGTAGCTATATTATAGAGTCTAGGTGTTTAATAGGGTGTAGATGTATTATAGAGTCTACGTGTATTAAAGGGTGTAGATGTATTATAGAGTCTAGGTTTATAATAGTGTATAATAGGGTTTAGCTATATTATAGAGTCTAGGGGTATAATAGGGAGTAGCTGTATTATAGAGTATAGGTGTATAATAGGGTGTAGCTGTATTATAGAGTCTAGGTGTATAATGGGGTGTAGCTTTATTATAGAGTCTAGGTGTATAATAGGGAGTAGCTGTATTATAGTCTAGCTGTTTAACAGGGTGTAGCTGTATTATAGAGTCTAGGTGTATAATAGGGTGTAGCTTTATTATAGAGTCTAGGGGTATAATAGGGTGTAGCTTTATTATAGAGTCTAGGGGTATAATAGGGAGTAGCTGTATTATAGAGTCTAGGTGTATAATAGGGTGTAGCTGTATTATAGAGTCTAGGGGTATAATAGGGTGTAGAAGTATTATAGAGTCTAGGGGTATAATAGGGTGTAGCTTTATTATAGAGTCTAGGGGTATAATAGGGTGTAGCTGTATTATAGAGTCTAGGTGTATAATAGGGTGTAGCTGTATTATAGAGTCTAGGGGTATAATAGGGTGTAGCTGTATTATAGAGTCTAGGTGTATAATAGGGTTTAGCTATATTATAGAGTCTAGGGGTATAATAGGGAGTAGCTGTATTATAGAGTCTACGGGTATAATAGGGTGTAGATGTATTATAGAGTCTAGGTGTATAATAGGGTGTAGCTGTATTATAGAGTCTAGGTGTATAATAGGGTGTAGCTGTATTATAGAGTCTAGGGGTATAATAGGGAGTAGCTGTATTATAGAGTATAGGTGTATAATAGGGTGTAGCTGTATTATAGAGTCTAGGTGTATAATGGGGTGTAGCTTTATTATAGAGTCTAGGTGTATAATAGGGAGTAGCTGTATTATAGAGTCTAGGTGTATAATAGAGAGTAGCTGTATTATAGAGTCTAGGTGTATAATAGGGTGTAGATGTATTATAGAGTCTAGGTGTATAATAGGGTGTAACTTTATTATAGAGTCTAGGTGTATAATAGGGTGTAGCTTTAGGGTATGTTCACACGGCCAAATTTCAGACGTATACGAGGCGTATTTTGCCTCGTTTTACGTCTGAAAATAGGGCTACAATACGTCGGCAAACATCTGCCCATTCATTTGAATGGGTTTGCCGACGTACTGTGCAGACGACCTGTTATTTACGCGTCGTTGTTTGACAGCTGTCAAACGACGACGCGTAAAAATACAGCCTCGTCAAAAGAAGTGCAGGACACTTCTTTGGACGTTTTTGGAGCTGGTTTCTCATAGACTCCAATGAAAACAGCTCCAAAAACGGACGTAAAAAACGCCGCGAAAACGGCGTGAAAATGCCGCGAAAAATGCCAGTTGGTAAAAAAACGTCTGAATAGCAGGGTCTGTTTTCCCTTGAAAACAGCTCTGGATTTTCAGACGTTTTTGTTGACTACGTGTGAACATACCCTTATTATAGAGTCTAGGTGTATAATAGGGTGTAACTGTATTATAGAGTCTAGGTGTATAATAGGGTGTAACTGTATTATAGAGTCTAGGTGTATAATAGGGTGTAGCTTTATTATAGAGTCTAGGGGTATAATAGGGTGTAGCTGTATTATAGAGTCTAGGTGTATAATAGGGTGTAGCTGTATTATAGAGTCTAGGGGTATAATAGGGTGTAGCTGTATTATAGAGTCTAGGTGTATAATAGGGTGTAGCTGTATTATAGAGTCTAAGGGTATAATAGGGTGTAGCTGTATTATAGAGTCTAGGTGTAAAATAGGGTGTAGCTGTATTATAGAGTCTAGCTGTTTAATAGGGTGTAGCTGTATTATAGAGTCAAGGTGTATAATAGGGTGTAACTGTATTATAGTCTAGGTGTATAATAGGGAGTAGCTGTATTATAGAGTCTAGCTGTTTAATAGGGTGTAGCTGTATTATAGAGTCTAGGGGTATAATAGGGTGTAACTGTATTATAGAGTCTAGGTGTATAATAGAGAGTAGCTGTATTATAGAGTCTAGGTGTATAATAGGGTGTAGATGTATTATAGAGTCTAGGTGTATAATAGGATGTAGCTTTATTATAGAGTCTAGGTGTATAATAGGGTGTAGCTTTATTATAGAGTCTAGGTGTATAATAGGGTGTAACTGTATTATAGAGTCTAGGAGTATAATAGGGTGTAACTGTATTATAGAGTCTAGGTGTATAATAGGGTGTAGCTTTATTATAGAGTCTAAGTGTATAATAGAGAGTAGCTGTATTATAGGGTGTAGCTGTATACTAGGTTTATCCGTATAAAAGGGTGTATCTGTATTTAGGAGATAGCCGTATGTTGGGCGTAGCTGTATAACATGTAGCTGTATTTTGGGTGTAGCTATGTATAAGGTGTAGCTGTATATAGGGTAAAGCTGTGTATGGGGCATAGCTATATAATATGGTGAAGCTATATAATAGGATAAAGCTGTATATAGGGTGTAGCTGTATTATAGAGTCTAAGGGTATAATAGGGTGTAGCTGTATTATAGAGTCTAGGTGTAAAATAGGGTGTAGCTGTATTATAGAGTCTAGCTGTTTAATAGTGTGTAGCTGTATTATAGAGTCGAGGTGTATAATAGGGTGTAACTGTATTATAGAGTCTAGGTGTATAATAGGGAGTAGCTGTATTATAGAGTCTAGCTGTTTAATAGGGTGTAGCTGTATTATAGAGTCTAGGGGTATAATAGGGTGTAACTGTATTATAGAGTCTAGGTGTATAATAGGGAGTAGCTGTATTATAGAGTCTAGGTGTATAATAGGGTGTAACTGTATTATAGACTCTAGGTGTATAATAGGGTGTAACTGTATTATAGAGTCTAGGTGTATAATAGAGAGTAGCTGTATTATAGAGTCAAGGTGTATAATAGGGTGTAACTGTATTATAGAGTCTAGGAGTATAATAGGGTGTAACTGTATTATAGAGTCTAGGTGTATAATAGGGTGTAGCTTTATTATAGAGTCTAAGTGTATAATAGAGAGTAGCTGTATTATAGAGTCTAGGTGTATAATAGGGTGTAGATGTATTATAGAGTCTAGGTGTATAATAGGGTGTAGCTGTATTATAGAGTCTAGGTGTATAATAGGGTGTAGCTGTATTATAGAGTCTAGGTGTATAATAGGGTGTAGCTGTATTATAGAGTCTAGGTGTATAATAGGGTGTAGCTTTATTATAGAGTCTAGGTGTATAAGAGGGTGTAGATGTATTATAGCGTCTAGGTGTATAATAGGGAGTAGCTGCATTATAGAGTCTAGGTGTATAATAGAGAGTAGCTGTATTATAGAGTCTAGGTGTATAATAGGGTGTAGATGTATTATAGAGTCTAGGTGTATAATAGGGTGTAACTTTATTATAGAGTCTAGGTGTATAATAGGGTGTAGCTGTATTATAGAGTCTAGGTGTATAATAGGGTGTAGCTGTATTATAGAGTCTAGGTGTATAATAGGGTGTAGCTTTATTATAGAGTCTAGGTGTATAAGAGGGTGTAGATGTATTATAGAGTCTAGGTGTATAATAGGGTGTAACTGTATTATAGAGTCTATGTGTATAATAAGGTGTAGCTGTATTATAGAGTCTAGGTGTATAATAGGGTGTAACTGTATTATAGAGTCTAGGTGTATAATAGGGTGTAACTGTATTATAGAGTGTAGTTGTATAATAGGGTGTAGCTGTATTTTAGGTCTATAATAGGGGGTAGCTGTATCATAGGGTGTAGCTGTATACTAGGTTTATCCGTATAAAAGGGTGTATCTGTATTTAGGAGATAGCCGTATGTTGGGCGTAGCTGTATAAAATGTAGCTGTATTTTGGGTGTAGCTATGTATAAGGTGTAGCTGTATATAGGGTAAAGCTGTGTATGGGGCATAGCTATATAATATGGTGAAGCTATATAATAGGATAAAGCTGTATATAGGGTGTAGCTGTATATAAGGTATGACTGTATAATAGAGTGTTGCTGTATATAGGTTGTAGCTGTATAATAGGGTGTAGCTATATCATAGGATGAAGGTATATAGAGGGCATAGCTGTAGTCAGGGTATTTCTGTATAATAGGGTGTTGCTATATATAGGTTATAGAAGTATACAGGAAACAGCTATATCATATTGTGTTGCTGTATATAGGGTGTACCTTGATTTAGGGTTTCGCTGCATATAGGGTGTAACTATATAATAGGGTGTATATGTATTATAGTATAATAGGGTGTCGTTGTATAATAGGGTGTAGATGTATTATAGGGTGTAGCTGTATACTAGGTTTATCCATATAAAAGTGTGTAAGTGTATATAGGAGGTAGCCATATATTGGGCGTAGCTGTTTAACATGTTGTAGCTGTATTTCGGGTGTAGCTATGTATAAGGTGTAGCTGTATTTAGGGTAAAGCTGTGTATGGGGTGTAGCTATATGATATGGTGAAGCTATATAATAGGATAAAGTTGTATATAGGGTGTAGCTGTATACAGGATATGGATGTATAATAGGGTGTTGTGTATGTAGGGTGTAGCTGTATACAGGGTATGACTGTATAATAGAGTGTTGCTGTATATAAGTTGTAGCTGGATAATAGGGTGTAGCTGCATATAGAGTAAAGCTGTATCTAGGGCGTAGCTATATAATGGGGTGTATCTGTAGCTTTACGCAGGGTGTAGCTTATAATAGCTTGTAGTTGTATTATAGGGTATAGAATAGGATGAAGCTATATATAGGGTGTAGCTGTAGTCAGGGTATGGCTGTATAATAGGGCGTTGCTTTATATAGGGTATAGAAGTATACAGGAAACAGCCATATAATTTTGTGTAGGGAGTACCTGGATTTAGGGTCTGACTGTATATAGGGTGTAAATATATAATAGTGTGTGTATATGTATTATAGTATAATAGGGTGTAGCTGTATACAGGGTGTAGCTTTTAATAGGTTTTACCTTTTCAATAGGGTGTAGATTTATAATAAGATGAAGTTGTGTATAGGTTGTACCTTAATACAGGGTATGGTTGTATAATAAGAAGTTGCTGTATAGGGTGGAGCTGTATATAGGTTTTCGCTATATAATAGGGTAGATTTATATAGGGTGTAGCGGGATAATAGGGTGTAGCTGTATATGGGGTGTCGTTGCATATATGGTGGAGCTGTATATAGGTTGTAGCTATATAATAGGGTATAGTTGTATCTAGGGTGTAGCGGGATAATAGGGTGTAGCTGTATATAGGGTGCAGCTATATTATAGGGTATACTGTTAGCTGTATATTCCCTCCTCTTAATCTATTAATACTATTCCCCTCCATTATGACACACATTTACGTCCTTCCCAAATTCCTGTAACCGTGCCCTAACATCACCATCTAGTCTTGGAAATTGATGTCCTACTGGTTTGTCCTTGTCCTTAGAGCTGCGTGCCTGTCACAGAGTGCCTGGGAAGAATAATTTGGTTCGGCTTTGCTTTTTCCGCTGACACTCACTAGAATCTATTATATCCCATGACGCAACCGGCCATGACTCAACCCTGCTTTAGTGACAGCTTGTCCTATTGTTACCACTGCTCTGAAATTAAAACCACTTTCATCTCCAGAATGGAGATCATGTACTTAAAAGGAAGATCTGACGATAAATCTGTGCTTAACTACACCAAACATAAACTCAACCTCCGAATGATATCGGCTCTTAAATGCGCCCCCAACTGGTGAGAGGTTGACTAACAACAATTAGACTCTTTACGTTAATTTTATTCTCTTTTATTTGTTTAACTGTGTGAGGTTACGACTCATTAGCGAGATGCCCAGGGTCTGGGTTTAGATTATACAGGCCACGTTTCATTCAACTGCAAGATTAACAGGGGCTCCTTTGGCCCACCAGAAAAGATGATTCCCACCCACCCTCTTAATAGAACATGTACACATCCACTTTTAATAGTATCATAATCTTTGTGCATATAATCAATAAGGTCTTGTAGGTTATATGGGACAATAGACCTTAGGGGCAAGTGATTGGTTCTAAAGCCAACGCTAAATGGGGTTATTTTTGGCTGACCATTGGGGCACTGTTGTATTAGGGGCCCATTATTATGTCAGAGCCTGGGCCCACTGAAAGATCCTCTGGTATTCTATTCGGCCAGTACGACCCTGGCTGAACGGTTAAGCTGGCCATAGACAGGATATTTTAACGGGACTGAATGGTTCTTCAACTGTACTTCTGGCCAGTACCACCTCAAATATTTACAACTATATACATTATATATATATAAAATAACATCCGATTGGCTGATTGTACCATAAGCTACAGATTACGGTCCACAGGCGACAAAATTCAATAGGTGAGATTGGAAATCGGTTGTTGAAAGAACATGATCAATAATTGGCTTTTTAATTGATTATTCGGCTGGGTAAATAGTTAAATTGGCCGCTGATATTTGCTCCAAATCTATGGCCATCTATCCTTAGAACAATTATAAATATATTGAAAATGGTTGCAATGGGCAAAATCACTGTTTTCTGAGTAATATAACATAAACAAGTTGTTTATGACAATTATAATTTTAAAAATACTAAAGAGGACCGGTCAGTTTGCCTTAGTTTTAGTGAATAATTATACTCCCCTAAAATTACAATTTTGAGGCATCTTCTCTTAGAACTCTGCTATGTGCCATTCCTCTGTTATTCCTCGTAAAAATGTATGAGTAATTTGACAGCTGGGTGTTACCATTGTCCCTGACACACACCTGACTGGTAACACCCTGTTGTCAATTTATTCTTAAATTTGTAGGAGGAATAACAGAGGAACGGCACAACGTAGAGTTCAAAGGAAAGATGCTCCAGAATCGTTATTTTAAAAGGAATACAACTATTTACTAAAACAGACAAGTCAGGAGAGGTGAGAGAGGCAACAGAGTTCATACAGAATTCATTTTGTGATACCTAAGGGTATGTGCACACGATGAGAGGCTTTTACGTCTGAAAAGACAGACTGTTTTCAGGAGAAAACAGCTGCCTCGTTTCAGCCGTAAAAGCTCCTCCTCGTATAATGCGAGGCATCTGGGACGCTCGTAAATCTTGAGCTGCTCTTCATTGACTTCAATGAAGAACGACTCAAATTACGTTGCAAAGAAGTGTCCTGCATTTCTTTGCCGAGGCAGTCAATTTACGCGTCGTCGTTTGACAGCTGTCAAACGACGACGCGTAAATTACAGGTCGTCTGCACAGTACGTCGGCAAACCCATTCAAATGAATGGGCAGATGTTTGCCGACGTATTGTAGCCCTATTTTCAGACGTAAAACGAGGCATAATACGCCTTGTTTACGTCTGAAAATAGGTCATGTGAACCCAGCCTTAGGAAGGCATAAACATGAGGCCCAATGTGGTCCCCAGCCTTTGACAGTAATATTTGCACTGTAATGTACATACATCTCATATACAATATTTTATTTACCAGCCAGGAAGCTTTACACAAAACGAATATAAAAATACTGGATGAAAATTCCCAATCGCAACATGAGGGAATATTTCATAGCAACGTCAGGGGACTGCCTAGCAACAAGCATCGCGGCCAGCAGGTTACACCATACAGACTCCATGCTCCTGTGGAGACCTGCTGGTGTATATACAACAGATGGCAATATGTCTCTTCAGCCCTATGCATTTCGGACGCTGAATATGGCTGTCAGCAGTCAATGCTCGTGCACTGTTTTTAATGTTATAAGAGGGCGGAAGGAGGAAACCAGTCGGACGTAGAGACATAATCTTCGTGCCAGAGGGTTCACCTACCATGTGCTGTGTCAATGCATAACATTGTTATCAGCCATTTCAGGCTGGGGAGAGGCTGACTGCAGTGGGATTACGGAAACCGATGTCTGCCCTGTGTGGTTCAATATTCTCCACAGCAAAAAACAGTATCTCAAATAAAAAAACAAAACAAAAACATGCAAATTTCAGTGATATTAGTTGAATAAAAGGCCAAAACGGATTGCGGTTTTAGTGTCCCTTTTAGACAACTCCTAGTAACATAGGCATTAAATGGTCTAATAGAGAATTCCCGCTTCAATGTATATCTGTAAAATAACTTAGGGTACAAATAATTATCTAGGGGATATACTATTTATACCGTCAATGTCTGGTACCAGTCTAAAAATGTATGGAGATCACAAGGTCAGTAACAAATGGCCTTTCCCATTCTATCCATATTAAAGCTTCAGAACACGACCGTATATGAGACCTTGTGTTATGATGAAGGAGGCTGACAGGAACTCCTGTATAATTAATGACCATTTCAAAGGAAGTGACCGCTTGTGATGAGTCAGGTGAATTCAGTAATGTAGACGACTGCAGCGAAAGGGGAGAAAAAAAATATGAAGATTCTACGTGGAGAGACAGACTCTTTTTCTAGGGATATAACAAACACCAATGTTCTTCTTGTTCCATGTGATAAATTATCTTTTTTGTTCTATATGATAATGAGCCGATTCTGCATGACCGCACATCCGTATCATTGTGCTCTTTGATGTTTCAAAACAAAGGGGCCCTCTGGGAAATGATCCAGCACCAGGCCCGCCCGGGACACCGATGAACCGATCAATGATGAAAGGATGAGCAACGTCATAATAACTTCATCTTAAAATAAGTACTCCACATTTTTGGGAAACAATCCCAAGGCCGAGGATGTGATTAGACCCAATGTATGAACCTCTAGCTTCACTTCCGATACACATACATTCATGGTTGAGATAAATTGGTGCCAAACATGCAAATTTTATGACCGGATTTAGGATTTTGCTAAATTTTTTTTAACCAAAAATAAAAATCATCTGCATCTTTCAGCTTCCATTGCATCTACCCATCAATATCGAAAGCAAATTCTACCAGTGGTGGTTTGATGGCTATAAAAATGCATATGCACGCCAGCACTGTACATTTTGGGAAATGCGCAAAAGAAATCAATGGTGTCACAGTAGTTACAATATGCAGCATTGCTAAAGCTTATGAAACTAAATAGTGCCATCTAATGGAGCAAAATCATGATGACACTTGAGGCAATAGCAGGCATGGTGATGGTCTGCATCCTGATGTGCTGCTGGTGCCTCAATCCTCTACATATTGTGAAAAAAATCTGATATTTTCCCATGCAGAAAAAGTCCACGTATGGCAACGAGGACCAGGGAATCGGCTACCTGCCAATAAAAATACAGATTAACCCGTTTTCTGCACCAGCCAATCAAGCTAGTCTATCATTATTTCCAGGCACGTTCTAGTAGTCAAAAAAATAAATCCTAATTTATTTATTGTGTCCTTCTAATTCAATAGTCTTAATCCCTAATTGACTGTGATAAATTAAGGCCTTAATTCCAAACATCCATAATTACCCAAATGGTGTAGAAAAATGTTCCTGTAGCTGGATGAAGTTAGTCCCATGACGGAAGACATATATTACAGCCTACTGAAAAATACTAGGATATCATTGGGATCTACCCATATTCTCCTGCAGACAGTGCCCAAATTCCATAGTACCCAAGTCCAATCAGTTAATAGCAACCTCAAGTGAACACTGCAACCTGAGTCATGTAAGGAGGAGACCATGCAATAATGCCAGCTGTGATCTCTGCATTGTGTCTATATCAATGTCCTGGGCTACCAGGAAACACTACCCTGCTGTTTGCGCAGAACCAATATGACCTCCATTGGAGACACTGTATGCAAAACTTCCTGACAAGGTCCAGATAAAAGGATGTTGTGATTTTTGTTTCCCTATTTTGTATTATTTATTTACCAAGTGCCTTCACAGCACCCTCAGTTAAAAGGATCACTACAGGCCACTCAATCAAGGTGGCACCAAATGCAGCAGTGCCAGCACATAGCACCACAACTGCCCTCATACAATGTAGCAAAAACTGCTACAATCACTTCTTTATTTCATTTCATGCACTGCACCCAATGCAGAGACTGCAGCAAACATTATTAATAAATCAACCAGAGACCTGGCATATCAGCAATGCTCAAAAAAAAAAAAGGCTGCAGGCTTACCTGATGTGGGAGAAACCCTGCAAATCATATCAGAAGAAGGACCTGCACCAACAAATAATCAAAGATGGAATGCTGCTCCTGCTCAAGATGCTGAAATCCCTAGCCACAAAAGCTGACAAAGCATTTACCCTTAATCCATTATGACTGAAAAAGACCGTGAAGCTCCTTCACAACCCTCTTCTTTTCTCCCTCTGCTTCCTGCTCTGAGCATCACTCTACAGTGGCTAATATATACCAAGAAAAGGCTTACAGAAGCATACAAGGCTGCAAAGGAACGGTGGATACTAGCGCCACCTGCTGCACCAAGGTCTAACTGCAACATGCAGCCAGCACACGTTTACAACAATCTTCTGCAAAGGATTTGCCGCATGGCTGACAACACAGGGGGGTGAATATTTTTTAGAAAAAGGGGCAGTGTATACACTATAATGACAGAAGAATGGAGTAGGGTGATACACCCCTGAAAGATGATGCATGAATATTCAATATGGCTTCTAGGGATGGACCATTTTTTTTTTACCAGATGCATTTGTTATGCAGTCAAGCATGGCACAAACTTCGATTTGCATTCACAATGATATATCATGAAGTTGAATGTTTGGTGCTTAGCAGCGGGGAAGCTATTGAGCGGTCACTGACACCATCCTGTATAGTTACATACATAGCGCTATGTTATAGTAGAGAGTACTCCAAATATTGGATTTCTCAATACAATGATGTCACATAAGGTGTGGAGTCTTGGGGTTAAGCTGGATCAGATGTATTCTTCAATAAGTTGTCTGTATATAAATTGCGTAGTATTTACTCCTCTAGTAGATCTGGATTTATGTTTTCTTTAAATTGATGTGTTTTTTATTTTTGCAAACGTTGCAAACAAAGAATCAACAAGATGTCCCATGGCAATAGCATCTCTGAACACTTATACCATTATTGTACATATTGTATAGTATACATCAAATGATCGTTGATAAAGCAATGATAGGGTCAGAGAATTTGCCCCAAAAACAAATTGAAAAAGTGTCAATAGTCATAGGACATAAAACACACTAAATAAACCATAAGGAAAGAAAGGAAGGGGGAAGATAGAGGGAGGGGGGAGGGGAACGAGGATTGACACGCGTATCCTCCATTGTCATCATGATGTAGTACGGATATTAAGGAATCATATTGTGATCGGTGCCACACCAGTCAGCTGATGATCCCGATACCAAGTTGTGGAACCAAAGCATGCAGTTAGTTTTTGTTTTATATGAAGTGGTAAAAGAGGTATAAAGTTCTCCCATAACATAAAAAAAAGTTTCAGTTTTGTGCTCTTTTCGAAGGGAGGTTTCCACCCAATCCATTCTGAAGAGATATGATACTTTTTCTAGACAAATACGATATGTGGGGGGTGAATTGTTTATCCAAACCTGGAGGATCGCCTTCCTAGCAGCCGCATAGACATAATATAATAGTTTTTTTGTGATTCTTCGGGAGAGGGGTCATGGAAGGTGGCAGAATCCCAAATAGACCCCATTCCTGGGTGGAGGGGCATTCTATAGACAGGGTGTTTGATACAAAATGCTGTATTTTTTGAAAAAAGTCAACAATAGTTGGGCATAACCAGAGACAATGTAATAAGTCTGTGTGCGGTACTCTGCACTTTAAACACGAATGGTCAGAGGAGTTACCCATGAGAAAGCCCCTGTGGGGGGAGACGTAAGCCCTATGAGCTATTTTAAAGGACATTTCCCAGTACATGGTTGATGGGAGGTATTTGGCAGCCTGAGTTACAGATGATAAGATATCGTCATGGGTTATTTGGTCTAAGTGATCGACCCAGTAAGATACGCCTGATCTCGATTTAGGGTAGACAGACGGTTGTTGTAAAGTGTTATAATAGGTAGTAATCAGTCTTTTTTGGCATTGATGAGATGGGGTTAAGTTTCAGAAGAAGTCATCCCAGTCTGTACCCTGTAAGTGTCGAATGACCTTGTGAGCATAACTACAGGCCTGCATGTAATAAAATGGGTGTTATCCCAAAAATCGTATTGTATACGTAGTTCATTAAATGAGTAGGGACGATGAGTAAGCATGTCAATTATCTGGTTTATGCAAGTCCACCCCTTCAGAGCCCATCTACGGAAGACCACATGGGGATTTGCGTTTTGGAAGTCAAAATTATTGATCCAAGGAAGGAGTAGGGAACATCTAGGGTTTAAATCTAAGGGTATGTTCACACGACCTATTTTCGGCCGTTTTTCGGACCATAAACGGCCGAAAAACTTCCGAAAAATCTGAAGCAGAACGCGTCCAAACATCTGCCCATTGATTTAAATGGGAAAAACTGCGTTCTGTTCCAATGGGCCGTTTTTTTACGCAGCCGTTTTGAAAAATGGCCACGGAAAAACCAGCCGCGAAAAAGAAGTGCAGGTCACTTCTTGGGACGTTTTTGGAGCTGTTTTTCATTGACTCTATAGAAAACAGCTCCAAAAACGGACGTAAAAAAAGCAGCAAAAATCGCAAGTGGCTTAAAAAACGTCTGAAATTCAGGAGCTGTTTTTCCTTGAAAACAGCTCCATATTTTCAGACGTTTTTGAGTTTGTGTGTGAACATACCCTAAGGCCTTATTCACACGCAGTGTTTCCAGGCGTAATTCGGGCGTTTTACGCCACAAATTTCACCTGAAAAAACGCCCCTAATACGCCTACGAACATCTGCCCATTGCTTTCAATAGGAATTACGATGTTCTGTTCCCACGAGCCTTTATTTTACGCGTCGCTGTCAAAATACGGCGCGTAAAATGACGGCTCATCAAAAGAAGTGCAGGACAATTCTTGGGACGTTTTTGGAGGCGTTTTTCATAGACTCTATTGACAACAGCTCCAAAAACGGCCGTAAAAAACGCTGCTGAAAAACGTCGCGAAAATCGCGAGTGGCTTAAAAAACTTCTGAAAATCAGGAGCTGTTTTCCCTTGAAAACAGCTCCGTATTTTCAGACGTTTTTGGTCACTGCGTGTGAACATACCTTTAGTGTTGTCTGACCTTGGTCCATGTCTTCCAGGATGACATAAGCTCGTTGATCAGGTGACAGAGCCGAGTAGGGAGTGTGTAGGAGGCACGTTAAGGAATGGTCTAATGTAGAATCAGTAAAGCAGGAGCTACCAGTTATCCAATCTCCAATCACTCGCAGTTGAGCTGCCATATTGTATAAGTGAATCTGGGGAAAGTTAATTCCACCATGTTCACGATGTTGCTCTAATATGTATAGGCTTACTCTTGGTATCTTGGATTTATGTTTTCTATCCCTGAATATTTTTTTTTAAAGGGTTGTTCAGTGAATGTAAAGGGGTCACTCATCAATCTCATTATCCAACATGGCATTGGGTATCGGAGAAGAGGGTTCTGAGTACAAAGTTCAGTCCATTGGGAAGTATGTTCTATAAATATTGTCGCCATCCAAAAAGCAGATGGTCTCACGTGTGGGAGTCTTCCAGATCTGCTGCTTACAACATGCGCTACCCGAAATCAATGGTTGTCTAGTAGCCTATTGCTTCCAATGGGCAAAGTTGGCGTTCTGTAGTGTCTAGTGCTCCATGAGTCCAAAATCATCCATAGGACAATTAAAACAAAAGCTTAATAATATAGAAAAACAAAAATAGAGGAAATAGAAAAGCACAACCAATATTTGATAAATTTAGACAAATTTTAATTTCGGGATTTTGATGTACGGGAATGGCCCTCTCAAGCCCTCTTTGCTGTTCTTTGTCCTGAGGTGAGTGCTAAAGATATAAGTAAACTGGTTGCCTTGTGTTCCCTCAGAACCAGGGCCTAGGGTGTGGCTACTACCTCTGCATGCTTTATTACGACACCTCTGTGCCGGACAACCTCTTTGAAAAGACTTTGGTTGTTAGGCAGTGTATCCCTAGCAACCAATTTGTCAGATATAATATCAATTGGCAATTTGCTGACAGGGAACAAGCTTGGTAACAGTCAAATCTGGTTATTCCCCATCATTAATCTGATTTTTCTAAATATATTTGTGTCGATAACTCAAAGAAAAGGCAAAAAAGTTATTGAAACTGGTTACCTAGAAGTGTCCTTCTTTATCTGGATCCCCCAGTCTCCAGGAATGTCACTGTTCGGCCACGTCAAGATGTAATGGATTTTTTGGTGAATTTTCTGTACAAAGTCATCCCCCTGAATATCCGCATTAAAATACAGTACAATGCAGGTTAATGGAGTTCCCAAAACCCCATACACACATGTAGCAGATTTTTCAGAGCATACCTATTGTGTTGTGGGATTGCCGCAGATTTTTGCCGAGAATTTCATTCTTCGAAGTGCAGAGGGTGAAATCCATACCAAAATCACGTCAAAATCCACATGCAAGAAATGCAGATTTTGCTGCTGATTCGTTGTAGATTTGCTACAGATTTGGAAAATCGCTTTTTGAAATGTAAAAATGTGCTTATTGACTTGTATGTTTAACTGCAGACATGGAAAAATCAACCACAGGGAGCTGAGCCCATCTGCAGGAATGTGTGTCTACTGCTCTAAGGCTAGGACTACACGGCGACGTGTCATATGACATCAAATCGCATTAGCCTCGCGTGACAAAAAAGGTGTGCGATTTGATGTCGCCTTAGGCCTTGTTCACACGCCGCTCAAGAAAAACAACGTGTAAATGTGTCAAAAACGCTAGCGTTTTTGCAAAGCACTTTTTAAACTACAGGATTTTTTTATGTGTTTTTGTTGTGTTTAGTGTGCGCTTTTGGGGCGTTTTTTGGCACATAATTAGGACTCCCATTGACTAAGGAAATTAGGTGCGTTTTTGGCGCATTTTACACGCCAAAGAATTGACCTGACGCTTCTTTTTTTATGCGACGTGTTTTTTATACAAAAATAGCATCGCATGCACCTACGGCGCACTTTCCCATTGATGTCAATGAGAAGCTTAAATCATGTGTTTTTTTACACGTTTTTCGGCGTCAAATACATGCCGTGTGAACAGGGCTTTACACCTCTTGCACACGACCGAGTTCGGGCCGTGAAAAACTGTTCCGCACTGTATCATTTTGTGCAGTATGGAACATAAGTTCCACGGGAAGCAGGGACCCGTATCATTATATAATGTCTATGATGCCGGGAGTCCCGTTCACCTGTACCGTGGTCGGGCCGGGAAATCTAGCCGACACTTGCACCGTTTTTCACGGGCTGATCTCGGTCGTGTGCAAGAGCACTTAGTCGTGCATCTTTTTTTTTAAGTGCATGTGCACACAACTGCTACTTGCATTTTTTTGTCATGACCTTCTAATGACCTGTCGCTCACAAGTTTCACGCGAGTCGCAGTCACACGTGATTTACATTGCTGTCAATGGGAAGGCCATGTCGCATAATGACTTGCAACCTACGACCCTAAATCCAGCAAGTCCGGATTTTTTGCTATGTTACGTCGCAGTTACAACGAGACCACATAGACAATCGTTAGCTGCAATGTCACAAGCAGCATGGCGATTTTCTTGTGGTGCGACACGTCACCGTATAGCCTTAGCCTAAGGCCTCATTTACACGAGCGTGATATACGTCCGTGCGACACGCGTGCTTTTCACGCGTGTCGTACGCACCTATATTAGTCTATGGGGGCATGCAGACAAAGACAGTTTTGCTCAGCGTGAGTCCGCTGAAAAAAACTCACGACATATCCTATCTTTGTGCGCTGTTCGCGCATCACGCACCCATTGAAGTCAATAGGTGCGTGAAAACCATGCATGCCGCACGGAAGCACTTCCGTGCGAACTGCGTGATTCGCGTAACAGCTGTCAATCTCTGAATGTAACCAGAAAAGCACCACGTGCTTTTCAGTTTACAAACATCCAAATGGAGTGTCATAATGATGGCAGCTGCGCGAAAATCTCGCAGCCGCGCATCATACGCTGATGACACACGGAGCTTTTATGTGCCTTTTGCACACGCAAAACGCACACACTCGTGTAAATCAGGCCTAAGAGCTACAAGGACACATTTATGGAGTTAACAAGCTCCTGTATGTTTATAATTAAAAGGGCGTCCACCATATAATACTACAGAGCTCTGAAGACTACTGAGATGTGAATGCATTGTAGCAAGCACAGCAAAATACACAGCAGAGCCATAGGGTCATTGATCTCCTCCTGTGCAGACTATGGACAATCACTCATTGCTCTTTCCCATAAGCCATGCCACCCCCCCCCCCCCTCCAGCTATAAAATATTGTGATAGTGTTACCTCAACTCATCATCAAAGACAATAGAGTTCGTATAGGGACAGTGGGATTGTAAGGATGAGCAGACTATAAATGACCCGGACCTAAACAGTAGGTTATTGCAGCAGATCCCGTCCCTGCAACATATCTTTATCCATTAATCTGGTGGTCATAGACAAAAATACTTGCCCATAATTGGAAAGATGTTCAATGTCTACATTTTTATTTTAATCGTATACATGTCATGATATTTCACTGCAATCCAGAGATGGGGAAAGCATATTATGACTGAGATTTTCCTCCAATTATTGTTAAATTCTAACCATGGGAGTAAATAAAGTAGAATTTTTTAAAGATTTTCCAGAAATTGAAATTTTTTTATTTTCCCACTGCTTACATAAAAAAATTTTTTATTGCTTATTGCTCTGATTATTTCCTTTTGGTCAGTTTGGATGAATTATAGGCGATCGCCAAGGATGGATATTAGTCATATATCACATCTTCTGAACAATGAAGAAAAGATCTAGACGGCCGAAAGTCACCACCTTGTTTTCGTCTCATAACAAGGAATAATATTCCTGAACTTGCGTGGCCTCCTGTGCCCTCTAGCAGCAGGTGTGGCAACATATAAAAATTGTGTTTTTTTCTTTTTTTGTATTGCGTTTTTTGACTTAGCGAAATTTTTTCTAAATCGTAGCAAGGCTGGCTTTAGCATTTTTTACAGGTGCCATTTTTCTCCCATAGACCTCCATATCACATAATTAGCAATGTAAGAACACCACCTATAAAAACTGTGGTTGCAAAACATTACTGGAAAAAATGTCACCAAAAAGGCCATAAAAAACGCATGTAGCATTTTACTAAAATACGAGAGTTTTTTTTACTTGTTTTTTCGTTAACAAAAAAACGGCACACAAAAAGTGTATATGAAGGAAGCCTTGTAGGGCCTGTGATGGGAGCGGGCCCGGCCCTTAGCTGCCTTCTTTTTGCCGAGTGGTAGAGGATATTTACATGTGCCACTAGGGGGATTGGATTAATACAGATGTATTCAGGTTTTATTGAGTTTAAGGGTACTTCCACACATATCAGATTTGCTGCAGATAGTTTCCGCAGCAAATCCGGAGGGAGCCCAAGGGAAATCTGCAACGGCTAATTGTGCGCATGTGGTGCCGATTTTCTTGTCGATGTGCTGCAAAGAAAAGCTGAGAAAAAAAAGACCATACTCAACTTCCCAGGCACTGCCTAAGCAATGCATCTCTTCTCCCCCGGCTGGTCTCTGTACAACTAGCCTCCTGTGATGACGTTTCGTCAGATGTCACCACTGTAGACTGTGATTAGATGCAGTAGTCACATGTGAGGAAACATTATCACAAAAGGCTGCCAATTCAGAGACCAGCCGAGGGAGCAGGGACGCATTGCTACGGGAGAGCCCGGTGTAGGTTAGTATAGTTTATTTTTCTTCACATTGAAAATAGTGTTGTTGTTTTTTTCTTGTGGATTTTGCTGCAGAACCACAGCTAATCCACAGCAAAATCTAGAACATTTGGGATTTGCTGCAGATCTTGACTTCCCCATTGGGATCAAAGGGAAGTCGAAATCCACAACAAGTCCGTGACCATTCCGGGGCAGAAATTTACATGCTACAGATGTAAAAATACACGAAGCGGGTCAATTCACATGCAAAAAATGTCATCCACTCTGCTGGTACTGTACACTGCTGCGGATTTATTTCACGTAAATCCAGACGGAAAATCTGAAGCAATTACGCTACGTGTGAACGTAGCCTAGTACTAACTGTATAAATCCATATGCAGTTAGCTCCCCCTAGTGGTGGCTGCATGCTGTAAGAATTTTATAATTTATCAAGTCAGGAAATCCGAGCTCCCTAGAGCAGACAACCCCTTAGTTTCTTCTACCCACGTGATCAATATTTTTGCACCACAATAAAATCACATGTTCTCGGTTGTAATAAAATACTCAGATAATTGGATGGGAAGTTTTGCCATGAGTACTTGATAAAGCTGTAAGCCCCAGTTTACTTATTATCTACTCACTGACAGCCCCAAACGAAGCTGATTGTTTGCATTAAGAACCGGACACCAAGAAACCCTTCTAGTGTTAGGAAGATGGAAAGGCAAATACATCTGATAAGTAATGCACCTACTTTAGCAATGGCACTTGGGTTGAGATCTCCCAGGTGATTGAGCACTCGTCTTGCTAATGATGGATAATGCACACATTATCTGTGGTTGTTAATACCTTACCATTTCAGGCCATGCTTTTTGCTCTCTTAATTTCCTCCTAAGTGTCTGTTCAACTTGGCCTCCATTCTTTAGGTCCATTCAGCATATATCTTCCCATCTGGCCTTCTTAAATGTTTAAATCCACATTTTTACAACACAGGCGATATTAGCACTGATGTCAAATACTTTTATCCTATGTGCTACTTTTTATAACGCGTTTTCAGCAGAGGTTTGGTATGCTAGGGGTTCAAAATTTATTTTTACCTTTGATAATCCTACACTTATCCTACCCATATACAGAAACTTCCTAATATACTTCTATTAATGGCATTGCTTCCTAAGTGAGTCGGACAGTGATGGTGAAATCACATTCTTTCCTATTAGTGGTAACCCGCTTATGAATACATGGGGTGTTGCAATGACTAAGATCAGAAAACTAGGATTCCCCGCACCTACTGAATCATGGACGTCATTTAGAGTTACACATTTAGGCCGGGTTCACACGTAGCGTAAATACTGCAGATTTTCCGCAACAAATTTCTTCGAGCAAAATCCGCAGCATTATACAGTAGCAGCAAAGTGGATGAGATTTGAATAAATCTCATCCACACGCTGCGTAAATGATGAGCGGAAAAAAATGCTCAGAAATTGACCTGCGGTGCGTTTTTTTTAATCGGCAGCATGTCAATTGTATTTGCATAATTGCTGCCTTTTTGTTGCAGGTTTTCCCCATTAAATTCAATTGGGAGGTAAGACCCGCAATAAATAGCAGATTTTGCGGCAGAAAAACTGCGATTATACTTACCCAAAATTCTGTGCTTCTTCGTCCAGGTCAGCCTCCTGGGATGACATTTTATCCCATGTGACCGCTGCAGCCAATAACAGACTGCAGCGGTCACATGGGATGAAACGTCATCTAAGGTGACCGGGATGCAGGACGTCAGAGGGTGAAACTTTTTTTTTTACGTGCAGTTTTCTGCAGCAGACAAACTGCACCACCAAACTGCGGTTTTTCGGCTGGAGTTCCCTGCAGCGACCTGGGCAGATACGCTATGTGCTTTTACGCAGTGTATCCGCCCTGTGTGAACATAGCCTTAAAGTGCATCTACCTGATCATATGCATTTTAAGGGTATGTTCACACGGCTGTGCGCGCTTTATCTTTAGCTTTATCTTCAGCGGCTGTCAGCTGTCATACACAGCTGACATCCCGCTGCAATGGCTGCGATGGCTGTTACCGCCGATCGCAGCCATTTAACCCCTTCAATGCGGCTGTCAATGACGTCCGCCGCATTGAAGTGGTTGACAGAGGGAGGGAGCTCCCTCCGGACCCCACCCGATGGATCGCGGGTGGCGATGGTTGCTATGGCAACCAGGAAGCCGTTACTAGGCTTCCTGGTTGCCCAGGTACGGTAGCCTATTAGGTCCTGCCCGAGACATGACGTAATAGGCTAACTGTCAAATGAAGAATGACAGTTACGATACACTGCATTACATAAGTAGTGCAGAGTATCGTACCGGGGATCAGAAGACCAGATCTTCAAGTCCCCAGGTCAGTGTAATAAAAAAAGTGAAAAAAGTAAAAAAAAAATGTTAAAGGAAAATAAATAAATAAAAGTTTTAATAAATAATAAATAAATAAATAATAAAATCAACACTTGCCCTGTTTCCCTGATCAACTCCTTTATTATTAGAAAAGAAATGAAAATCTGAAAAAAAACTATGCATAATAGGTATTGCCGCGTTCGGAACGGCCTGATCTATAAAAATATCACTTTATATTTACCGCACGGTGAACACCGTAAAACATTTTAATATAGGACAATGACAGCATTTTATTTTTTGGTCATCTTGTCTCAAAAAAAAAGTAATAAAAAGTGATCAAAAAGTTACAAGTAACGCAAAATGGTACCAATAGAAACTACAGTTTGTCACGCATAAAAAAGTTATGGCTGTCAGAAAATGGCGACACTAAAACATGATTTTTTTTTAGAAAAGAGTATTTTTATTGTGGGAACGTAGTGAAACGTAAAAAAACTATTTAAATTTGGTGTCGCTGTAATCGTATCGAACCGCAGATGAAGTTAACATGTTGTTTATACTGCACGGTGAAAAAAAACATGCTAGAATGGCTGTTTTTTGGTTTATTTATTTGAGTTACTTATGCAGCGCCAACATATTACGCAGCACTGTACAGAGGTCCTCTTTTACTGTCCCCATTGGAGCTCACAATCGAAATTCCCTATCGGTATGTTTTTGGGAGGAAACCAGAGTACCCAGGGGAAACCCATGCGAACACAGGGAGAACATACAAACTCCATGCAGATGTGTCCTTGGTTGTATTCGAACCCAGGACCCCTGTGCTGCAAGGCAACAGTGCTAACCACTGAGCCACTGTGAGTTTCCACATCTCCCAAAAAATGGAATAAATAGTAATAAAAAAAAAAAATCGCATGTACCCCAAAATGGAACCAATAAAAATTACAGCTCATTCCACAAAAGACGCGCCCTCACACAGCTCCGTCACCGGAAAAATAACACGTTATGACTCTCAAAACGCAATGATGCTAAATGATGCTAAATGACGGCCCAGACTAATTTTTAGGTCCAGTAGAATTTCACTAAATACCCCACATCATCATTTGCTGGACCCCACAGGTGGACCCTGTAGATGCAGCGGAGATGAGGAAACTTTAGGGCCTTGTGCGGCTTATAGGGCTAGTGAAGAAGTCAAATATAAGGCAATACTGGAGCGCAGATATTTTGTATAATACCCAATAAACCCGGCCTGTGCATAAAGGATTGGTTCAAAGCGCACCACACCAATCCATGGATTATTCATTCACCCCATTATTACATCATCCTATTATGCCCTGATGCACTCTGCCCAGCTTACATATGCCCTGATGTACTCCGCCCAGCTTACATATACCCTGATGTACTCCGCCCAGCTCACATATGCCCCCACATTATAAGCTGAAATACCGGTAAAACACCAAGCAAAATTTGCGCTTCAAAAGCCAAATGGTGGTCCAACTGAGCCTGGCAGTGTACCCAAATGGCAATTTATGACCACATATGGGGTATTACTGTATTCTGGAGAACCCACTTAACAATTTATGGGATGTGTGTCTACGGTGGTACAAGCTGGCACAACACATTGGGCACTGAAATGGCATATCTGTGGAAAATAGCAATTTTCAATCTGCAACATCTATTGTTTACTCATTTTTGCAAAACACTTGTGCGGTCAAAATGCTCACTATACCCCTAGATCAATTCTTTGAGGCATCTAGTTTCCAAAATGGGATAATTTTTCGGGAGTACCACTGTACTTATACTATAGCTCAATGCAACATGGTGTCAAAAAACAAATCTTGTAAAATCTCCACTCCAAATACTAAATGGCGCTCCTTCCCTTTAGAGCCTTGCTGTGTGTCCAAATAGCAGTTTATGACCACATGTCATTCTCTGGAGAGAATGCTTTACAATTGTTACGGTGCTTTTTCTCTTTTATTTGTTGAGAAAATGAAAAATTTTGAATTAATGCTACATGTTATTGGAAAATAATGTCATTTTTCATTTTCACTGCCCATTTGTAATAAAATCTATGAGACACCTGTGGGGTCAAAATGCTGTCTACCCCCCTAGATGAATTCCTCAAAGGGTGTAGTTTGCCAAATGGAGTCCCTTTTGGGTAGTTTCCACTGTACTGGTACCTAAGGGGCTTTGCAAAAGCGACATGGTGCACAAAAACCAATCCAGCAAAATCTGCTCGCCAAATGGCGCTCCTTCCCTTCTGAGCCCTGATGTGTATTCATACAGTGGTTTATTACCAAATATGGGGTATTTCCGTACTCTGGAGAAGTTGCTTTACAAATGTTATGGTGCTTTTTCTCCTTTATTTGATGAGAAAATGAAACATTTTGACCTAAAGCTACATCTTAGTGCAAAAAAATGTAATTTTAAATTTTTACTGCACAATTATAATGAAATCTATGAAACACCTGGGGAGTCAAAATGCTCACTACATCCCTAGTTGAATTCCTCTAGGGGTGTAGTTTCCCAAATGAAGTCACTTTTGGGGGGTTACCACTTTACTGGTACCTTAGGAGCTTTACAAATGAGACATGGTGCCGAGAAATTAATCCAGCAAAATCTTTACTCCAAAAGCTAAATGGCGCTCCTTCCCTTCTGAGCCCTGATGTGTATTTATACAGTGGTTTATTACCAAATATGGGGTATTTCCGTACTCTGGAGAAGTTACTTTGCAAATGTTACCGTGCTTTTTCTCCTTTATTTGATGAGAAAATGAAACATTTTGACCTAAAGCTACATCTTAGTGTAAAAAAATTTAATTTTTAATTTTTACTGCACAATTCTAATGAAAACTAATGAAGTCAAAATGCTCACTACACCCCTAGTTGAATTCCACTAGGGGAGTAGTTTCCCAAATGGAGTCACTTTTGGGGGGTTACCACTGTACTGGTACCTTAGGAGCTTTACAAATGAGACATGGTGCTGAGAAATCAAACCAGCAAAATCAGCGCTCCAAAAGCTAAATGGCGCTTCTTGCCTTCTGAGTCCTGCCGCTTGCCCAAACAGCAGTTTATGACCACATGTTGGGTATTTCCGTACTCTGGAGAAGTTGCTTTACAAATGTTGGGGTGCTTTTCCTCATTTATTTGTTGAAAAAATTAAAAATTATGAGGTAAAGCTACATCTTATTGAAAAATAATGTAATTTTTCATTTTCACTGCCCAATTCTAATGAAATCTATGAAATACCTGTGGGGTCAAAATGATCACTACACCCCTAGATGAATTGCTCTAGGGGTGTAGTTTCCCAAATGGAGTCACTTTTGGGGGGTTTCCTTTGTTTTTGCACCACAAGACCTCTTCTAACCTGACATGGTGCCTGAAATATAATTTAAGAAAAGGAAGGCCGAAAAATCCACTAGGTGCTCCTTTGCTTCTGGGGCCTTTGTTTCAGGCCCGTAGCACACTAGGGCCACATGTGGGATATTTCTAAAAACTGCAAAATCAGGGCACTAAATATTCAGTTGTGTTTCTCTTGTAAAAACCTTCAGTATTACAGGAAAAATTGATTAAAATGGAATTTCTGCAAAAAAAATGAAATTTGCAAATTTCCCTTCCACTTTGCTTTAATTCCTGTGACACGCATAAAGGGTTAAGAAACTTTCTAAATGCTGTTTTGAATACTTTAAGGGGTGCAGGTTTTAAAATGGGGTGATTTGTGGGGGTTCCTAATATATAAGGCCCTCAAAGCTACTTCAGATCTGAACTGTTCCCTAAAAAAATAGCCTTTTGAAATTTTCTTGAAAATATGAGAAATTTCTGCTAAACTTATAAGCCTTGTAACGTCCTAGAAAAATAAAGGGATGTTCAAAAAATGATGTAAACATAAAGTAGACATATGGGAAATGTTAACTAGTCACTATTTTGTGTGGTATTACTGTCTGTTTTACAAGCAAATACATTTCAATTTGCTACATTAACTTTAATCACGTGTCATGAAAAAATTGACATATTTTTATTATACAATGAATAAGCTGAAACTGTAAAACCTCTTTAAGCAATTCTAAATTGTAGATTCAAAGACAACATATAATGAAATATCTCCAGAATCAAAGTTAGTCCTTGAAAGCTACAAATAGGAGCTCAAAACCTGCGCCCTTGCAGCCTGGTACTCAGTTCGACTTCCTTGTTATTGACCCCTGGCTTGTCTCCTGGTTACGTCTCCGTCTTTTCAGCTTGCCGCGTGATTGTCCACTCTTCCATGCTTTATTCTGACTCCGCTCCGGCACCTGTTAAAGACATTCCTGAAGTGCACTCGCCGCCAATCAGGGATTACCATGTGGACCGTGACCTGGGAATCTGACCAGGTAAGACCATGTCCCCTTGCGTGGATCCTAAGGGTATGTTCACATGGCTTATTTTCAACCGTTTTTCAGGTCGTAAACGGCAGAAAAACGGCTGAAAAATCAGAAGCAGAACCCTTTCAAACATCTGCCCATTGATTTCAAAGGGAAATACGGCGTTCTGTTCTCCGACGGGGCGTTTTTTTACTCGCCCGTTTTGAAAAGGTTACTTCTTGAGCCGTTTTTGGAGCCATTTTTCAATGACTCTATAGAAAAACAGCTCCAAAAACGGCAGTGAAAAACGCGAGTTCGCTTAAAAAAACAGCTGAAAATCAGGAGCTGTTTTCCCGTGAAAACAGCTCCGTATATTCAGACGGTTTTTGCCAAGCGTGTGAACATAGCCTAAGGGTATGTTCAGACGGTTTATTTTCGGCCGAAAAATCAGAAGCAGAACACCTCCAAACATCTGCCCATTAATTTCAATGGGAAAAACGGCGTTCTGTTCCGACGGGGCGTTTTTTTAAGCAGGTGAACATACCCTAAAAGTGAAGAACCAAGAGATTCCTTAGACTTCACACCTCAGTTTAGCCAGCATCAAACTGACTACGGCATAAAGATCCACTTCTCTGGTGAGAGTGGTAATAGTGCCTACTTCATCCGAGGAATGTACTGATGAAAAGAAATATTAAAAGCGCCAAGAGCATTAATTATGCAGTGCTGAATATGATTACCATGTTGAATGGGTTATTAAAGTGAGTTTCTTTCAATGCAAATGACTAAAACAAAATAATACATTTCAATGTACTTTTTAAAAATGAAAACTTAAAATACAGGGAACGTCTGTTTCTTCTACATTTAGTTAACAAATGCGGTGAGTATGTAGTTGTAGTGTAAACCAAATAAATGCATACAAAAGTAAGCACACTACTAATATTGTGCGCTTATCTGCGCATACTTGGATTGTATTTCCGAAGCGTAAACCTAAGCTTGTATGCCTATGAGAAAAAAGATTTCCGCAAAGCAAGAATTAGAAAAATCTGTCTGCATTGCAGAATATTTTTCCCATAGGCTTACATTGTAGTTTCCGCAATGTATTTTCATGCAAGTACGACACGTGTGACTGCACCCTTAGGGTATGTTCACACGCAGAGTCAAAAACATCTCAAAATACGGAGCTGTTTTCAAGAGAAAACAGCTCCTGATCTTCAGAAGTTTTTTGTGCCACTCGCAATTTTCGCGGCGTTTTTTACGGCCATTTTTGGAGCTTTTTTCAATAGAGTCTATGGAAAACGGCTCCAAAAACTTCCCAAGAAGTGTCCTGCACATTTTTTTTTCGCAGAAAAAAACGCTCTGTCGGAACAGAACGCCGTTTTCCCATTGAAATCAATGGGCAGATGTTTCGAGGCGTTCTGCTTCCGATTTTTCGGCCGTTTTTCGGGCGTTTATGGCCCGAAAAACGGCCGAAAATAGGCCGTGTGAACATACCTTTACTATCACATGTACTACTAGTTGCTAGTAATATCATGATTATTATTGCAGAACATAATTAATGGCTATGCTGCAAAACATACATAATGACCAAGTTTAAATAGCGTACTGATTGATAACAATTATCTGGGTTTTACTCCTTATTTTTTAAAAGATGGAAAGGGCTTTTCCGCTTTGGATAGCCCATTCTTTATATACCCCATTAGGAAATTCTGAGGTAACTAACGGGGGGTCCTCTGTTCAGGATCCTCATCTCTTGGCCAGAATGGAGCTCATCTACAAAGAGTGTCTCTTGCTCTGGAGGACCAGTCCTCTCCTGCATTACACAGACAGCACATTGATGTGAATGGGCGCCGTTTAATACTTCATTTCCTCTGTGGTGGCGCTGCAGGGAAATTGAACACTTACTGACAGATTTCCCCACAGATTACAGGTGATCACTGGGGGTCCAAACAGGGGGAGACTTTGGGAACTGCTTATTGTCTAACAAGTAGGGATTACCCAACACAGAAAACCCTTAAAGGGATCCTGTCATCAACATCTTACCTGTTAAACTCACCTGACCCCTCAATGGCCGCAGCTGTCCAGAGTTCATTCCTGTTCTCTTCTTTCCTGAAGTCCTCCTCTGTCTGTAAATATAGTCGTTTAAACTTTTCCCACCTTTTATGGTAATTATTTTTCCCTCTGGGATGCAGCTTCTTAACCACGCCCACTGCCACCGCCTGTCCGGCCCTGACTGGCTAAGGAGCTGTCAATCAAAAAGAAGGAGGTGGAGTCCACTCTGAGATGCTGGAGGAATGAAAACCTGACTCTTTTCAGATGAAGATTTGACTCTTTTCTGCTCATTTGCATACGGCGTGGGACCACTGAAAAACGGAATACTAAAGCTACAGAGCTTACTTAGAACATATTTATAGCTTAGATGACAAGGATTTTTCACCCACTTTCACCAGGTATTGCTGGCTTTATAGCTAAAATGCTGGTGACAGGTTCCTTTTAAATGCTGAGTTTTCTCCTAGGAAGATGTACCCAGAGCTGCAAGCAAAAATAAATGGTATTTTTCTTTTTCTGAGGTATGATGTTGAAGTGTTCACAGGTTGGGGCTGGAAGGCCATATGTCTCATTGCTGGAAGTTTTTGAATACTTGAATTTTTTTTACATTGTTTTCAATATCTTTATTATATATTTTTTTGTATTGTCCCATTATCTCATTTCTGAGCTATGGTATGCTGGGAGGATCTTGATCTTGGTGAATGCTCATCCTCTGATCTTTATGCTTTTGGGCTTTAGGTCAGTTTCACAGTGCTGTTAGGCTTCGTTCACATCTGCGTCAGGGTTCCGTTCTGACGTTCCGTCGGAGCTTCCCATCAGAACGGAACCCTGACTGAAACAAACATTGATTTCAATGGTGACGTAGCCGGTGCAAATGGTTTGCCTCCGCTGTGCAAGGGTTCCGTCGTTTTGACAGAATGAATATCGTAGTCGACTGTGCTATTCATTCCGTCAAAACTACGGAACCCTTACACAACGGTGACAAACGGGAACCATTTGCACCGGTTTCCGTTTGTTTCAGTCAGGGCTCCGTTCTGATGGGAAGCTCCGACGGAACGTCAGAACGGAACCCTGACACAGATGTGAACGAAGCCTAATCTGTATTATAGGCTCAAGACCCGGACCCCATAATTTGACTAAACTGAACTTAGAACATCATTGAACTCTGCGGGGTTCAGGTCATAATCCTATTGGTGAAAACGAAATCTGCAATACATACAGTACATGGTTTAAATTTCCATGTGGAATTTTGCCACTGCGGAAATACTTTACGCAGCATTATCTGTATGCGGTGCAGATTTTGGATGCAGAATTTCATCATAGACTTCAAGAATACTGTATGTGAAATTCCACACTGAAATATGCAACACAAATACGCAACACAAAGTCATTCAGCTGCCAAATTTGCTGTTGCATATCTCCATGACAAACCTCAGACTTCCAGGGTCTGTCGGCAGCTCCATAGGAATGAATTGTGCACTGGTCGCGCTTGTGCGCATACGTGACCAGCGCTCCTTTCATTTTTATTGAACTGCGCAGACCCCGGAAGTCCGAGGCTTGTCATGGAGAACTTCGGCGGACTTTCGGTCCCCCGTTCTCCTTATCGCTGCCAGCGATCACACATGTATCCCCTATCTTGTGGATAGGGGATACATCTCTTTTGTAGGACAAACTATAGGGCGTTATTTTTTTGGGGGGGTTGGGGGGCTGTATGGCATTACCTACAGGGGGGGTTTAGGGCTGTATGACGTTATCTACAGGGGGGGCTGTATGGGGTTATTTACAGGGGGCTGTATGGCGTTATCTACAGGGGGGGCTGTATGACGTTATCTACAGGGGGAGGGCTGTATGGCGATAACTACAGGGGCGGGCTGTAAGGCGTTATCTACAGGGGGATGTGTATGGCGCTATCTACAGGGGGGTTGTACGGTGCTATCTATAGTGGGCGCTGTGTGGCGGAATCTATAGGGAGGCACAATCTACATGGGGCCCAGTCTTTCCTAATTACGCCCCGACTAGAGTCTATGGAGGGATGCGTGAAGCATGAAAGAATAGGACATGTCCTATTTTCTCATGGACCCTTCACACGGTCCGTTACAACAATGGCTGTGTGGACGGCCACATTGAATTATATAGGTCCGTGTGAAGGCCGTTGTTTCAACGGCTATCCGATGGACGTATTACACGTTCGTCTGAAGGCCTTATATAGATGTTAAAGAGCTTTCTCATAACAACTGTCGAAAATTGGCCAACAGTAGCTTTTTTATATACAATATTTTAAGTGTTTTATTACATTGGGGTCATTTTTCTATATTTTTTCCTTAAAGTGTAGCTAAACCCTCGGCAAACTTCTGACATGTAATAGTGTAATAGTGTAATAGTGTAATAGTGTAATAGACGCACACGCACACGCTCTTTTCAGACGTAATGGAGGCGTTTTACGCCTTGAATTACGCCTGAAAGGACGGCTCCAATACGTCGGCAAACATCTGCCCATTGCCTGCAATGGGTCTTACGATGTTCTGTGCAGACGAGCTGTCATTTTACGCGTCGCTGTCAAAATACGGCGCTTAAAATGACGGCTCATCAAAAGAAGTGCAGGACACTTCTTGGGACGTTTTTGGAGCCATTTTCTCATAGGCTCTATTGAAAACCGCTCCAAAAACGACCGTAAAAAACACAGCGAAAAACGCAAATTGCTCAAAAAACGTCTGAAAATCAGGAGCTGTTTTCCCTTGAAAACAGCTCCGTATTTTCAGACGTTTTTAACTCTGCGTGTGAACATACCCTTAACGACGTCTCAAAATCTGCACAAAAAGTGGCAAATAGTTATTATTTATTAAAAATGATTGTACACGATGATAAATGGAAAAAAAGATAATGATGTCACAGTACATACATAATGTATATGCTGAGGTCACAACACAGGAATACTCATTTTGATCACTCATAGTAATCACTAAGGCGTATGCATCGAAAGTGACGACCAAACGTATGCCCATAGGATGCGATGCAAAAAAATATAAAAACAGTTCAAAAAGTTCAGTCCACTAAACTGCAGCATCCTCCAAGCACAGGGCTTTATTACAAGATGTGTAACGTGAATGTGCTTCTAATACCATTCAGCTGTGTGATCATCCAAGAGCCCCCTTGTGGTAGAAGATTAATATACAACAAAAACATAGACATTCACTACAGCTCCCAACTAGTTCACACAAACTTTTTTGCAGGCAGAAAATTCTGCCTGGAAAAATCAGCTCCAGTTTTATTTGCACCACACATGTTTTTTTGACGTGTTTTTTTGCTGCTTTCTTAGTACCTCTTTCTTCAACAGGCAAAGAAAAAAAAACGCGAGCGTTTCTTCCAAAAAGAACGTCGTTGGCGGTGTTTTTTTTCCATCTACCATTGATTTCAATGGGGTTTTTGAGACAGAAAACGCTTCAAGATAAGTCATGTTACTTTTTGTCTCGCAAGCGTTTTTTTCTGCTTACGGGAAAAATGCGTCCGCCTCTCATTGAAATTAATAAGAAGCGTTTTCGGCCGTTTTTTGGAGCGGTTTTCGACGCGGTTTCAGTGCAAACAGGGCCTAAGGGAATCAATGAGCTGATGCGGTCCCACTCCCAGCCTCCATATGTCTGAAACAAAAACTTTTATTTTTAGAATACATTTTTATTTCTGCAGAATTACTGAATGCTTTTTAATACAGATATTTATTCACCACATAAGATATTAATAAGATAATTGGTAGATGAGCCACAATGACTATAAACTTTAGTAAGGTCTAATTTGATCAGCTTTTACATGGGCTGATGATCAAGAGAACAAACGCACTTTCCAAAAAATATATTTGTGGCTAAAAGTGTGACCCAAGCAGAAAATTAGAAGCACCACAGATTCTATGCTTCCAAAATAAAAAAAATTCGAGCGCAGAGCATACCGTGTATAAACATACAATTTAATAATTTATTAACTCAGCACCTTTAGGCAACTTTGCAGCAAAATGTCATTATAAGCAAAAATTGCATAAAAATTCAACTTTGTGATTAAAATGTGTATTTAAGCAGACCCCTTATGCAAACAAAATATACCCTGGAAAAAGCTGATGTGAGGAGATGTGAGAAGTTCATACATACCACATATCTACATTCACAGGGGTGTGTTAAACGTCAATGCGCCAGATGATTTTTGTATACCATTAAATAGGGGATTATTGAGGTATATAATGTTCCATATCCCTATCCAAACTACAGGGCTGTGTTCACACGACGCAGTCAAAACATGATTTTGTGAAAATTTGGGCAAAAATCCACAAATTGACCACAACATGTGAACACCCAGCACTAATCAATAACTGCAAATCCCTAAACCTAATTGAATGCAGTGTTAGTATTAACTAATACTATTTTTTAAGTGGAACTAGATGGACACAATCATTAAGGGCATGCCCACACGTGGCGGAATTGCTCTTGAATTCCGCTGCGAACACTCCGCAGCGTTAATCCGCAGCGGAGCCGTTTCTCCATTGCCTTCCACTTCTTTTTAGTAGGCTTCGTTTAGACAAGGCAGAAAATCCGCTGCGGAGCATATGCTGCGGAGCGGAATTTGGTGTCCGCAGCATACAATGGCTGTTGCGGAGTTGTGGCGGACTGGTTGCGGACTCATGGCGGAATTTCTCCATTGACTTCAATGGAGATTCTAAATTCCGCAATGAAGTCCGCAGCTGTCATGCACATGTTATGTGTGCTGCGAATGCGTCTTGCTTTTTTGACATGACATTTCTTCATTCTGGCTGGACCTATGTATTTCTAGGTCTACAGCCAGACTGAGGAAGTCAATGGGGCTCCCGTAATGACGGGAGCGTTGCTAGCAGACGTCAGTAAATAGTCACTGTCCAGGGTGCTGAAAGAGTTAAGCGATCGGCAGTAACTGTTTCTGCACCCTGGACAGTGACTACCGATCCCAATATACAGCAACCTGTAAAAAAAATAGAAGTTCATACTTACCGAGAACTCCCTGCTTCTGTCTCCAGTCCGGCTTCCCAGGATGACGTTTCAGTCTAAGTGACGGCTGCAGCCAATCACAGGCTGCAGCGGTCACATGGACTGCCGCGTCATCCAGGGAGGTCGGGCTGGATGCCGAAAGAGGGACGCGTCACCAAGACAACGGCCGGTAAGTATGAAATTTGTTTACTTTCACTAGGGAAAGTGCTGTCCCTTCTCTCTATCCTGCACTGATACAGAGAAGGGAAGCACTTTTCCCGCAGTCCACAGCAGCTAGTCCGCATCAATTTACTGCACATTTTGGGCAGATCCGCCGCAGAATCTGCAACGCAGATTCTGTGCGGCATTGATGCGGACAGTTGCGGAGGAAATCCGCCACGTGTGGGCATGCCCTTATGGTGATCATCGGTGGGTGACAATGTATTTTCTGACTGACGCAAATCTTTTTGATCCATCAGAAATGTATTAGACATTCCTCTCTAGTGAGGAGGTGATTTTTTTATATATATAAAAATGTCATTCAGTGTGTTTGGTGCAACTTTCTAATAAGTTTTTATTAAAAATAATTTTTACTATTTGAGATACAGCTATTTTGTATCCTGTATACAGAGCAGCTGTATTGTGTGCTAAGACCTGAATGCGTCAGGTCCGCGGGAATGTCTCTGACACACAAGATCCACCTGTAATCTATCACATCTAAGTTATCAGAGACACGCAGGACCCGCTGTCACTGAACCTGTCAGTCCCATGGACCTGACAGGTACAGAGTTCAGCGAACAATATAGCTGCTCTGTATACAGGATACAGAGCAGCTGTATCTCAAAAAGCAAAAATTATTTTTAAGGCTATGTTCACACAGAGTATTTTGCAGGAGGAATATCTGCCTCAAAATTCCGTTTGGAAGTTTGAGGCAGATTTTCCTCTCCCTGCACGCCGATTTTCGCTGAGTTTTTCTCTGAGTTTTTCGCCCGCGGCCATTGAGCGCCGCGGGCATAAAACACCGCGAAATATGCTTTCTCTGCCTCCCATTGAAGTCAATGGGAGGTCAGAGGCGGAAACGCCCGAAGATAGGGCATGTCACTTCTTTTTCCCGCGAGGCAGTTTTACTGCTCGCGGGGAAAAAGACGCCGACGCCTCCCATTGAAATCAATGGGAGGCATTTTCGGGCCGTTTTTGACGAGTTTTGTGACGCGGTTTCCGCGTCAAAAAACTCGTCAAAATACTCCGTGTGAACATAGCCTAATTGTAACTAATATGAAAGTTTCACCAAACATACTGAATGACATTTATATATATGTGAATATATATATATATATATATATATATATATATACAAACACACTTTCAGAGGTGTACATAGTCATTACTTTGGCTCTGTAGACAACAGATCAGGGAGTGGTAGATGAGATGCCTTATCTCTGTGTATAGTAATGCTATCCTATACCTTATCTAGACCTCCATGTTAATAATACAAACCTGATTTAATTGTAATTTTCTGGTAATACGTTCCCTTAAGTCATGCCATGGTCTTATCGAGGCATATAAATTCTTTGGCATTCCTTAGCATTTGAAGAAAGGTGTCCTCATACTCAGGGCATATGTCTACAAGTGATTTGGAGACGTTCAGTATTTTTATTTTAACACACAAGCAGTCATTTAACAGCATGAAATTAATATACATGGAACATTTCTGGCTCTGTCTACAATTAATACGTCTGTCATTGTTTGAATGGAGTTCGGGTAAACAATATTTCATTTTTTTCCCATTTTAAAAGTTGATATTTGTGATGCATGTACATATGTCTCTGTCCCTCTTTGTAATCTGGAAGAGTTCTTATCCAATAATTATGATAAAAAAGGTTTCATCCACATGAGCTTATTACGGCTACATACTACATTCTCCAGATTTTACGGAGCCATAATACAGCACCCATAGAATTCTTTGGAGCCCATTGTATGAAATTGGAGGCATACAGAGGTGGTTTCATTCTGAATACAACAGAAAATGGATAGTAATATGCTCCATCGAAAGCGCTATTGCTTCTTGGGGTATGTGCACACGATAGCAGGCATTTACGGCTGAAATGAGAAAACAGCTGCCTCGTTTCAGTCGTAAATGCTCCTCCTCGCATTTTGCGAGGCTTCTCTGACAGCCGTAAATTTTGAGCTGTGCTTCATTGAGTTCAATGAAGAACGGCTCAAATTACGTCTGAAAGAAGTGTCCTGCATATAATGTATAGAAGTGTCCTGCATATAATGTATATAAGTGTCCTGCATATAATGTATATAAGTGTCTTGCATATAATGTATATAAGTGCCCTGCATATAATGTATATAAGTGTCCTGCATATAATGTATATAAGCGCCTGCACTTCTTTTGACGAAGCTGTATTTTTACGCGTCGTCGTTTGACAGCTGTCAAACGACGACGCGTAAATGACAGGTTGTCTGCACAGTACGTCGGCAAACCCATTCAAATGAATGGGCAGATGTTTGCCGACGTATTGTAGCCCTATTTTCAGACGTAAAACAAGGCATAATACGCCTCGTTTACGTCTGAAAATAGGTCGAGTGAACCCAGCCTAAGGGAGAAATGTTCCGTAATACAGCGCCGTCACAGAGTGCCTACGGCTTCGCAGTAAGGAACTGTAGGAGCTCTATGGCCCACACGTATTATGTAGTTTACCCAGGTTTTGGCATAAACTGCACCATAAAATGTAGACTTTTTCCATCGCTTGACAAATTTGGAAATGGACTAGAAAAGTTTGAATGGTCTCCAAGGAGATGAAGTTTAGGCCAGATTCATAATGAAAAATATGTAAAAATACTGCAAATTGGTGTCTTTTATTTTTAGACTGTCAGACACTTCAACATGTGCCAAATTCATTAGGAGGCATGAGTCTTTTAATAAATTTGGTGCTAATCACTCCAACTATCACCTTTACTTAGCAAGGCAAAAGATATGCCAGTCTTAGTAAATGCGGGCATATGTGCTACCATACTGCCTCCGTGCACATGACTCTGTTGTGTGCATGAGGCTTAATATTTAATAGTTGTGTTACTTTTATCTTCATCCATCTGTCTTTTCTATTTACCTTCGATATTAGTGCAAGCTAAGTATTTTATTAAAAAGCATTGCAACATAAATAAATAAGGCAGTCAGTATACAATATATTTTTGTGCATTTCGGTAAGAAACAACTTTTTTAATTTCAAAAGAAGTAAAAAACAATTAAAATAAATGCAAATAGGCAGAATAGGTAACACAGTACACGAGTATACAGATATTATACATATGTATAATTCATATGTTTTTGGAAAAGAGGCATAACAACCATAGTTAACAAGCATAGTGCAAAATATAGATTAATGTTAACCATCAAAGAAAAAACCTGAACAAAATAGGTCTTGGGTGCACTAAATAAAGTTAAAATGATCATCTGAAGGGCATTTAATATCCAGCTAATATACCCTGATAGGGCTTGAGTGTTTGAGCTAATCAAAGGAGCCCTCCTGTTGAGAACAAATGGGCTCATATTGTGGAAGTTTGACTTCCAATATTGCCACATTGGGGCAGATTTACTAATATTAAGTTTTAGACAGCGTAAACCAGGGGTCTCAAACATACCTGGGATACACCGCAGCACCGAGACATCCTCGGAACAGCAGAGAGCAGGGCGAAGGAGGAGTGCTGCACACCCCCCTGCAGATAGTGTCACCCTCCCTCCTGTACATAGCGCAGGGCCAGTGTCAGCACATGGGGGAACCCACTCGGCCGCCGGGTACTGACGCAGTCATCATGGCTCCTTTAGGAGTGGAGTCCTCGGCCAGAGTGTTGCCGACCAACTTGCCGGGGATTCCGCTCCGAGAGGGAGCCCCTGTCTAGGAGCGGAATTCCCCCTTCCTGGTAGTGTCACACAGTCCCCCTCCCCGGTAGTGCCACACAGCCCCCCTCCCTGTAGGTAGCACCTTTGAGGCTCCCTCGATAGTGGTATCCCTAGCCAGAGCATTGCCGATGCTCTGGCCTGGGATTCCGCTCCTGGAGAAGTCCATGACATCACTGTCCATATATGGGTAGTGACGTCAGGGGCTCCTCCTGAAACGGAATTCCCAGCCAGAACATTGCTGACCCTCTGGCTTGGGACTTTACTCCTAGAGGGAGCCCCTGACGACACGACTGTCCATATATGGACTGTGACGTCAGGTGTTCCTACCAGAGTGGAATTCCCGGCCAGAGCGTCTGCAATGCTCAGGCTGGGGATTCCACTCCTACAGGGAGCCCAAAATGCGCTACCTACATGGAGAGGGGCTGTGTGGCACTACCAGGCAGGGGGGCTGTGTGGCACTACCAAGGGGGGGGGCTGTGTGGCACTACCAGGGAGGGGGGCTGTGTGGCACTACCAGGAAGGCGGGCTGTGTGGCACTACTAGGGAGGGGACTATGTGACACTACCTGGGAGGGGGGCTGTGTGGCACTACAAGGGTGGGGGGTTGTGTGGCACTACCAAGGACGGGGACTGGGTGGTACTACCAAGGAGGGGGCTGTGTGCCACTACCTGAGAGGGGGGCTGTGTGCCACTACCTAAGAGGCTGCATGTGTGGCAGTACCTACCTACAAGGGGGACTTTGTTGCACTACCTACGAGGAGGGCTGTGTGGTACAATCTACAGGGGCACTGTGGCATTATCTACAGAGGGCACTGTGGCATTATCTACAGGGGGCACTGTGGCACTATCTACAGGGGGCACTGTGGCACTATCTACAGAGGGCACTGTGGCACTAACTACAGTGGGCACTGTGGTACCATCTACAGAGGGCACTGGGCACTATCTACAGAGGGCAATGTGGCATTATCTACAGAGGGCACTGTGCCATTATCTACAGAGGGCACAGTGGCATTATCTACAGAGGGCACTGTGGCATTAAAAGGGGCTGCCCAAACTTGTGTCTGGCAAACGCTGCCAACTAAGCAGCCAGACTGCATTTAGTGATACTTAAACTAGAGAACTGGATTTTTAAAATAAGCACGTGGAGTAAACGCGCAAATTTCCGTTAAGTTTAAACCTAGCACTATTATTATTGTAATGTAGTATTATTATAGTAATGTAGTATTGTTATAGTAATGTAGTACTGTTATAGTAATATAGTATTATTATAGTAGTGTAGTATTGTTATAGTAATGTAGTACTGTTATAGTAATATAGTATTATTATAGTAGTGTAGTATTGTTATAGTAATGTAGTATTGTTATAGTAATATAGTATTATTATAGTAATGTAGTATTGTTATAGTAATGTAGTATTGTTATAGTAATGTAGTATTATTATAGTAATGTAGTACTGTTATAGTAATGTAGTATTGTTATAGTAATGTAGTATTATTATAGTAATGTAGTACTGTTATAGTAATGTAGTATTGTTATAGTAATGTAGTATTATTATAGTAATGTAGTACTGTTATAGTAATATAGTATTATTATAGTAGTGTAGTATTGTTATAGTAATGTAGTACTGTTATAGTAATATAGTATTATTATAGTAGTGTAGTATTGTTATAGTAATGTAGTATTGTTATAGTAATATAGTATTATTATAGTAATGTAGTATTGTTATAGTAATGTAGTATTGTTATAGTAATGTAGTATTATTATAGTAATGTAGTATTGTTATAGTAATGTAGTATTGTTATAGTAATGTAGTATTATTATTGTAATGTAGTATTGTTATAGTAATGTAGTATTATTATAGTAATGTGGTATTGTTATAGTAATGTAGTATTATTATAGTAATGTAGTATTGTTATAGTAATGTAGTATTATTATAGTAATGTAGTATTGTTATAGTAATGTAATATTGTTATAGTAATGTGGTATTATTATAGTAATGTAGTATTGTTATAGTAATGTAGTATTATTATAGTAATGTAGTATTGTTATAGTAATGTAGTATTGTTATAGTAATGTAGTATTATTATAGTAATGTAGTACTGTTATAGTAATGTAGTATTATTATAGTAATGTGGTATTGTTATAGTAATGTATTATTGTCATAGTAATGTAGTATTATTATAGTAATGTAGTATTGTTGTAGTAGTTCAAATAATTGATTAACAATAATTTGTATTGTCAAATTTGAAAGTAATGCGGCCCGTCAACTTCACATTTTTTTCTATGTCAAGCCCATTTGCCAGGCCGAGTTTGAGACCCCTGGTGTAAACTGAGACAAGGCAGCCAGAAAATGCGCCAAATTGATGAAAATAGAGCCTGCTGTATGATAAATTTGGCGCACCTTGCTATACACTTTTCTCTTCCTTCTACCACCTATTCATCGGCCTAATGGAAACAGGCACCAGTAGAGAGTTAAAAAGATAAAGCAATTTATGCAGATTTGTCATGCGGATCACAACTAACCCACCTAGCCAAGATATCCACCAACAAAGCAATAGACAGCACTCACGTCTTGATGGTTTGACTTGCATCACGCATGCTTCTGGGACTTTGGATGCTGACCGTTTGGCTATTTTTTGCTATTTTTTTAGCCAAGATATCTGATATCGAGAACACTCTTCGAGAAGTTTTCCAATATACTTCTATGCATTTAAAAGGAACAAGATTTTATATTGGCAAAAAATAAATTTAGTTGGATTAATATTTTACTGGAGAAGACGTTGAGATGTTGTATAACGCTTTAATAATGTCATTGTATATCCTCAGATAATCTGTTGATATTTCAATAAGATTTCCTTGGTGTCATTGCTTCATTTAATCAATCCCTGCAGGAGAATTGTATATAACATCAACATTATTCTGTGGATATAAATGTCAGGAAACACTCATTAGTTTGGAGAAGTCATCTGCCTCCAGCATTTTATTCTATGCAATTTATTTAATTAGTATGACAACACAATAATAATTCCACAATATATCTATTTTGTAATTGTCTAAGAGTGTCTCCACTGATGAATATCATACATATTGTGCAACATTGGGGGACACAGACATCTGAGGGCCTCTGTGCAAGAACAGTATATGGGCCCCTGGCTCTCCAATATCTCATCATAGATCGCCCTTAGTTCTCTCTAACAATCCATCAGTAATTATTAGATATACAATTCATAATCTCAGGCATTTACATGAAAACGAACAGAAAAAGGAAGGTTGTTATAAGGTGACAGTGGGCCCCTTATCTACTGGGCCCCTGTGCAGGTGCACAGGTTGCACCAATGTTATGTCTACCCCTGATGTGCAACATATAAAACCCTAAACAGGTCAAAAGATAACCATCCCCAGAATTATCACCATTGCTGCACACCCTCAACCCCACTTAATTGTTCACATGACCCAAACTATGATACCTTGTCTATAAATGTTTGGCCCCAACACCACCATAATCCATTAGTGAATCAGTCTGCAATATAATATGTTGGTACATCTCTATATATAGAAGCATTCAAGGTAGTAGTATCCTCAACCATACCATGGGCAATAGGCAGCCAAAGAAGAAACAATGTGTTAAGCCCTGTTCACATAGCATTATTGCCTTCTGTCGGAAGATATACGTTGGGAGGATTTCATGATGGATACGCCCAAAGGAAAGCTGCGATGTATGCCAATGCATAGGCATATAGTGGAATGCGTCGCTCATAAGCTCACATAGTAAAAAAAAACAAAAAACATATGCCCCGTGGAATATCTTTTTTACTGTTTTCCTTTGTAGAAAATAGAGTAATCTACTATGTTATTTTATACCGCAGAAATAAAACATATAGTGTCGTAATGTGACCCACTGTATGCCAGGTGAATGGGGGCCTATAGATATATTTGGCTTATGCACCGGACGCTTGTGGCACAGGGAAAATTAGAAATTTGCTTACATTAACCTACATAAACACTTACATACTGACTCTTAAAGGCACACTAAACCTAAAAACAAATGATAAAAGTGAACAGAAGATAAACTTGTCTGAACTGTTTGTCAGTCTGCAGGATCTTTTGCATGCTCCTGAAATAATTAGACTCATGGAAATTCTGCAGAGGACACAGGGGTTAATTTCCTGCTGATCTGTTCCATTTTTGGCTGGTGAATGGTGGAGTAGGTGGAGCTTAGCAAAAGGGGTGTGGCTTAACGTTCTCCATGCCCTTTGCAGAAAGGGCAAAGGAGGGACTTTCCTGCTCAGAAGGACATTGGACAGTGAGGCGGAGGGGAATGGCTGACCTCCTGGGAGACATATATAAGAATTCTTGAAATAGCAATATGAGACAAAATATTGTTGGGAGTTTTTTTTGTGTGCACTTTGAATATTTAGTGTTTCTTTAACAGCTCTACCTTGTGATATTTCATTTGCTCGTGTTGCAACACAATGTAAAAATTATCTCAATGAAGCATTCAATGGCTGCTTTATTGTAGTTTGACACCAGATGGCGCCCAGTTAACATACAGCGACAAATCTGGCGACACATCCGAAGGTCTTTCCCAATAGAAATAGAAGGAATCACCTGAAGTGGTCTCTGCAATACGTATTTGCACCAATGAGGGGGAAAAGTCCCATTAAATTAATGTGCACCTACATTTGCCGGTGGCTAGATGTAAATGAACTGATTAAATGTTATTTTTAATTAATTTGATATCAGTGTTTTCCAGTTATTTTTATTTATGTTTCTCGTATTGTTTCAAAATGAGCAGATATGGTGCAGTGATATACAATCGTCTACGTAGCGGACTCGTTTTACATTTCTGAAAAGTGACGAACAAAGCGTTGCAATTTTTTTAAATCTTATGTCTCACACATTTATATAGTACCCACCCGCAACCTATGGCGTTTAAATCACAAATAGAGGATATGACCCTCTTTATAACCCCCGTTGGAATACATGCATATCCTAGTCCAGGACCCCTAAATACTGACTCCCTAAAGTAAAACACACCCCAGACCAGAACACCTAAACAGATACAGACTCAAGACCAGCCCCATAAACAAAAACACACCCCAGGTCAGACCCCTTAACAAAAAGGACTTCAGGGACTTGCCCCCTAAATACAGACACCAGAACCCCTAAACAAATTTAGACATTAGACAGGCCCCCTAAAGTATCACAGACTCTAGACCCTCTAAAGTAATACAGACCACAGAACAGACTGAAAATAGCTCTTTGTTCCTTCAGCTTGTACTTCTTTTCAATCTTGGCCCCGCTGCACACAACGTCCTGAGATTGTCCCTGTTGTCACCACGGAGCCTGCAGGAGAAGTGTTCTGCAGGAGTGAGGAGAAAGGTGAATATATTATAATAAGAACACGGGGGACCTGGGAGAATTGTCTGCTCTTCCAAGAGATCTCCCCTTTTTCCGGGAGTGTCCTGGACGTTCTGGGAGAGTTGGCAAGTAGGGTATATGCATAAGTTTCCCATTATTGAGGTTCATTTGGCTCAGTGCGTGTGTGGCATAGTTAATCCAATGCAACTGGCTATTCCTTTTGAAAGGGAAATTCTCATTTAATTTCTAGTTAGCATGTGGTTGTATACTTTAGTTATTCTAAGCAAGCAGAGCTGCAGTGTAAAGAATGGCATATGGACTGAGTAGCAGGAAGCTATTTTTATTCTCCCTTTAGTCAATGCGGCCAAAATTTATAGGAGGCCAGTTAATCTATCAGTATGTTTTTGGAGTAGGTGAGGAAACTGGAGAACCCGGAGAAAACACTCGCAAATAAAAGTAGAACATACAAAGTCTATGCAAATGATGTCACTGCTCAGATTCAAACCTAGAACCCCAGTTCTGCAAGGCAACAATGCTAACTCCTGAGCCACATTGGTGCTCATATTAAACCTCTTTCTGCCCCTTCTTTTAAAAAGTTATTTCCAGTAATATAACTAAACACCATCCATGTGAAACCTTAGCAAATGCAGATGTGCCCCCCCCCCCTTTTGCTTGAATTTTGTTAAAGATTCCAATTTCTCATGAAACAAATTGAATGCTATATCGCTATTCTAGCAAAACCCTTGACAGGTTGCAGTTCACATCACAACCACTGGGTGGTTACACATACAGTAGACACATATGGCATAGACATCTCGTGACATGGAATCTCATAATTATATATTTTTTTAAAGCTGCTCGTTTTGCACCACACATCTTAGGATATGTTGAGATAAGAGTATAGATAAAGAAAGACACATCTGTATCTAAATTCTGATTCTAGAATTTTCTAAAGCTGCCCATAAACATTAGATATATCTTGATGGATCCTGCTGATTTTAGCAGCTTCCGCAAAAATCTAATGTCTGCTTTCGAATACATTTTTATCTTGTGTCTGATTTCAAGTGAATAATGATTTGGACATGTTGGATTTTCCCTGTTCCGTTCTAATGTCATCACTGAAATAAGCGGCGCCAGGGGTGTCGTTCTTAATTCTTCTCATCTCCAATTAATTAACAGGCGATCATGCACATCAATAGAGAATTCTACCCTCTTATTCTACTTGTTTCAGCCAACAGTTATAGAATATTGATAGGGTTGTGAATATTTTAATTGCATGGAAGAAACCACGTGACTATACTTGGGTGAAAGCTACAAAGTTTTAAGAAGAAACTTTAGGGATACTTATAATATATTTGACATCACCGAGAGCAAAAAAAAAAAATGTTACGTTAAAATCAATACTCTGCGCCCATTCTCATAGAGTGCATGTAATTCTGTAATCCAAGTACCTACGTTCTGTTTATATTTTTACCAGTAGATGGAGCTGCCATATTGAGGTGTTGCATGTATTTTTATATATTTATTTCTTTTGCCGTTTCATGCGTTACAGACCATAGAGAAAGCACCAGTACGGGAGATGGAGAACATTAAGAAGAGGTTTATGATCTCTTTTGCAAGCAGAATGAAATGAATGTGGCAGCTTTGGGCATATCTGTGCCACACAGCAGAAAACCTGCCTCGGTAAGAAGACTAGGACTTTACGCTGTGCTATGATATCTAATGTATCTCTCATCAGGTAAGATTACAGTACATTTCTTCTTGTTTATAACACATGGTCTGCGGCTCATGACATACGTTACAGACAATCATTACTTTTGTTATTTTTAATTCCCTGATGTTTTTAGCTTTCTACTCCATAATCTGCCGTGTATCTGCATAGTATCTGTTGCAAGTTAAAGGGATAAATTTGGAATGTTTTTCTATCCCCGTTACTTACTGCTTATAATAATCTTGCAATCAGCATATCATTATGTCTACTTCCTTATCTTTGCCCATGAGGTAGGAGAGGGTGAACTATATCTGCTTACTGTCTGCTCTCCCCGTCCAACATACTAATCATAGATCATGATCAAATCTGTTATTGAAAGCCAGTGCTTATTAGATACTGCTGCTATTTTCCTGGAAAAAAAAAAAAAAAGAAAAAACATATCCTTTAGGCCTCTGTGATTTTATTTGCTTTACTCAGATCAGAGACAGAGAGGCCTTTCATATGACATCCTCTTTATTTTATTTTCTATAGGCTTGAATGTCTATATGCTGGAAACATACCTTAAAATAAGTTTCCCCAATCTGCTTTTTGAAAAAGCTAATAATTCCTATAAAAATAGAAATGTAAAAAAAGAGTGTTTTTTTGTCTATGTTCTAGGTTTTAGGTTTTTGCTTTTATTTAACCTTTTTTGAGAACAGATAAAAAAAAAATTGTTGTTGATTTTTTTGTTTAACTAGGCGTTGTTCTATGTTCTAATTCTATTCTGGACAATTCCAGCTCTTTGTTCTGTGATCCTTGCAGAAAGGTTAATTGTATATAAATCATGCAAAATAATGGTAATGTATGCAGATTAAGAGGAGTCCTTTAAATAGGATTATTTAGGTTTAGTGATTAAATGTAACCTTATCATGAGTGGAAGTCGGTCGTTTTTTTACGGTTTTTTTTCTTCATGAGTGTGGGTGTGGCAGGGCTAACCTTCCTCTTATGTCTAAATTGCTAATCTGTACAGAGCAACACATGAAGCAATACTCACTGTACAGGGGCTGCCAACACTATTTTAGATAATGATCTTGCCCCATTTGTTTATTATGCTATTTTTTTTATATTTAATTTTATATCTTTTTTATTTATGGTTTTCAATATATTATATTTTCCTACATGGAAACTTTTTTCGTATAATTTATATACATTATCATAGAGAAAGTACCACAAGTGTTAGAAGATACAAAACATAAAAAATAATTCATGGTAATAATTTTTTTTTAAATGGTATTTTTTGTTTGACATTATTTTTTTTAATTCCGTTTAAACTAAAAACATATACTGTAATATTTTTCATAGTTGCTTTATAATAAAATAGCTATAAATACAACAAACAATATACATATTGAAAAAACCTTTTTACTTCTTATTCATTATTAAATTTGTAGACTTTTGTTTTAATTAATTAAGGTGGTTTTTTGCCCGACTGCTTTTTTCTTCTTTCTTACACAACCACATGAAGCTGTGCTATTTTTTCCCACTTTGTAAGTCATAGAATCTTCTTTTATTTTTGAACTCTTAAAAATGATTTCTAAAATAAAATAGGGCTTGTTACAAAAGAAACTTATTTTTAGGTGGACTTTATAATTCAACCATACTTTTATATTTTTGCCTATTTTGGCACGTGTTTAGATTTTTCATAAAAAAGAAACATACCAGATTTTTTGAATAATTATTTCATATTTAATTAATATTTAACTTTCTCAAAGTTGTATATTTTGCAAAAGTAGGGCAACTTGAGATTTTGTTTAGTGTGTTAAAGGTCTGTTGGAGTAAACTTTTAAAACCTTTACATTTCCATAAAGTCTATATATTATAACATATGCATGGCAATCATTAATGGTGTCATCTTTCTGTATATTGTTGAATTTAAGTAGAGATCTGAGAAGTAATTCCCTCAATTTGCCCCATAAAAAGATTTTCTTTTTTTCTGCTTTGAATCAGTTTGTCCTGTTTACCTTTTACAGAGTTCTCCCCAAAAGAATACATAAAAACGCAACAATTATTTGTACATTGTAATGATAGGTTGATTGGCAATTAATTTGCAAATAGGCAAATTCAAAATTTTTCTGGATCCTCTTTCTCACCTCATCCGGCTGAAGTGATGAGTACCAGGCAACCAGACACCTCCTCCTCTGGTCCAGTCTCTCCTCTTCACCGCGGCTCACAATTTAAAGAAGAATCAGCCTGCCATGCCTTGCCTGCAGATCAAGGTATATCATTTGTTTGGCTATTATGCTCCGACCCTTTGGATTTGTTGCTTGGTTCCTGTGGCTCTACTCCTGGTATCGACTCGTGTCCTGACTTCTGCTTGCAGTTTTGTTCGGTCTTATTCAGTCTCATTCTCTGGCATGCAACTTCCATACTACTAATACATTAACGACCCCTGGCTACATTACTGACTCTGCTACAGCACACTCACCACCAATCGGTAACTATTCTGGGGATTGCAACCTAGGAATCCAACTAAAAAGTCCTTATCTCCCTGCGTAGTTAAGGGTGAAGAGTTTCCTTAGAAAAACATAACAACATCTGCAAGCCATGGATTCTAAAAATGCTGCAATGTCTATACCCCTGCCAGTAGATGTCTATGAACTTGCCGACCAAGTCACGCAGCAAGGCAATTGTCAACTAGGGATTGTCCGTGCACTCCAGGGAATAACGGCTTGCATGGCCACTTTGCAACCTCCTGCACTCCTGATACTTGGATACCTTCTGCAAAATCTGCATAATCCATGTTCCAGCAAACATCCATAGTAACTACACTCTCTGTGCCTGCCATCTCTGTACTGTTATTTCATTCACCTGCTCCTCCCCAGTTTAATGGGAACCCTAAGGACTGTCATGGTTTCCTCAACCAGTGAACCATACATTTTGAAATTTCTCAGCAGTTAAAAAAAAACTTGAACTCAGACTGAGTTAAAGTGGCCTATGTAACTTCTTTGCTTGCTGGAGAGGTTCTTTCTTGGGCTTCCCCTCAATCCAATTGTGTCCTCCTTGTCCGCCTTTCTGACTTCCTTTCAGAGGGTATTCGAGGAAACTGGCTGTACTTCTGCTGCTTTTTCTGCTGCTTCAGCACTTCTTCGCCTCAAGCAAGCTGCATTCACATCAACATGCTGTCAAATTTTGTATCTTGGCGTCTGAATTAGCTCGAACAATAAAGCTCTCATTGAGGCATTTTATAAAGGTTTAATTGATATTGAAGATGAACAGGTTGACAGTGATCTTAAAACTGCATTGGATGATCTGGTTTCTCTGGCTTCCAGAGCGGGAGTTTGGTTTCAGGAGAGCTATCAAGAAATGGAACGTACTCAACGTATGCCTCATCTATCTGTAACCTTCAATAACCCACCAGTTGCTGCTCCAGATGAGCACAGACGAGCCTAGACTGCTCCAGATGAACCCAGTTGCTGCTCCAGATGAGCCCATGCAAATGGGTCATACTGCATTTTTAGCAGAGGAACAGAGACACGGTCTGACGCCGTGACATGCCATGTCAATAGTCCTGTTTATCTTTCGCAACTGGAAAACTCCAAGGCCTAAGTGTCACGGCTATGGGGTATGTGGGCCCACTGGGCTGCTCCACCATAGTGGAGTAGCATCTGATCAAACAAAATGTCATTGACAGTCACCAGGGAGAAAGTACCTGGGTTGTTGGCCTGTGCCTGATGATCAGAAGCTGGCTGGCTTCCGGACTATTGGAAGCTGGCTTGTGCCATACTATCGGAACTTGTCGCGGATACTCGACTTGAACACAGAAGTTGTCACAGACAATGGACTTGAACACAGAAGTCGTCTTAGACAATGGACTTGAACACAGAAGTTGTCTCGAACAAATGGACTTGAACACAGAAGCCGTCTCAGACAATGGACTCGGATACTGGATACAAGATATGGGATACAGGATATAGCTATTTGCAAGACAAACACTGGGAAAACACAACATTGCTCAGGCAAAGTGGAAGTGGGTAGGGTTCCTTTTAAAGTCCCGGGTATACTGGAATTGGCTTGGGGTGAATTTCCTGGTGTGCACGCTGGCCATTTAAGACTTGGGACAAGCGCGCATGTACTCTACAGGCAACAGCAGGAGGAGAGAGCAGTGTGTCCATCGTCTCTGTGGGAGGAGATGCTGGCCAGGATGCAGAGGCCTGTGGTCGCGGCTGCCGATAGGTGGGATATGCTGGCGGTCAGCAGCGACCGCTGGCATAACACTAAGTGAGAGAGCGAAAATCACCTTGGTCCTGAAACTTATTTACCTGATGATAAAATTCTGGTTACTGTGGGTTTCCAAGTTCTTCAAGAAGCTTGTTTGGCCTTTCTGGACTTAGACATAGCTGGTAATTTTATTGAATATTTTTATGTCCACAGACTTCAGAATCCTCTTGTGAATCTTCAGAAACCTCTATGTTTAACTTCGGTTAATGGATCCTTTATTCCACAAAGGCACCTCTGCCTTCAAATTGTTCCAGTGCGGCTTCAAGTGGAGGTCCTTCAGGTCGTTTCATACAACAGTCTTAATATAAAGATCGCTGGAGTAAGATGTGTCTAATTTATTCCGTGCGCCTGAAAGGGAAATCTACGGCAGCTACGAACTGGTGTAGATTTCTGCAAAAATTGACACCAGTTTCTGGCGTAAATGAAAGTAAATCCATAAAACTGAGCCAGACCATGAGAGCCTTGTCCCTGTTTCTCTAAGCCCTACCGACTTTTGGGAAAAGTGGCGGAGGTGGCGTAAAAATTAAAATGTTGCAAAAATTCTGCTTCTTCATCCAACCTCAGTGTCATCGGACCGGATCCGAGGCAGCAAGCCCTGCTAATCCCATGCTTTCACGGTTGTTGTGCTGTGTTTCCACAATCCCTTATGGTGAGCATACACTCATATGTCCATCTATGATCTAATTTAGGGTACCAGACAATACCCTGTGAAACGCCTCTGTGTGTTTTTTCTTCTCTCACAAGCTCAAATACCTTTCGGCTGAAGCTGCCATCTTCTGTCGGACTACCAATAGATTCCATATCTCTCTACTTCGAACTCTGGTCATTAGCAGGTTTTCCACAGAGCCTAAAACTTTTTCAGCCCGTACTCTCCAATCCTCATCAGATTTCAAGATTACAAATATGGATTCCGCTTCTGTCTCACCCTTGGATTTATCGCTTGGTTCCTGTGATTCTACTCCTGGTATCGACTTTTGACTCCTGAGTTTGGTTCTGTCTCATCCTACTTCCTGAATACTAATCCGCCTATGACTCCTGGCTACATTTCTGATTCCGTTACGGCTCACCCGCCGCCATTGGGTAACTATTCTGGGGACTGTGGTCTAGGAATTCGACTGGGAAAGTCCATACCTCTTTAAGGGGGTTAAGGGGGAAGAATGCCAAGTTTCTTAGTCTCCGTACCCCAGTGTAATTAGCGCCAAACCAATTGCAGTATAGAGGATCCACTTCTTTGGTGAGAAAAGTAACAGATCTGTAGTTGGGAGTAAGGACTTTTCGTAGCGAGACAACTTCAATAGTAACTGCTGCAAGATTTGCACAAAACTTGCAAGCAACTTTTTCCTAACTTCATGATTTATATATATTTATTATATATTATACATATATATAATTGGAGCTTTCCCACTACAGAAAGTCTGTGTGTAGTCCCAGGCTAAGGCCTTATGCACATGGGCATATTATGGATCTGTGCTGTACAGATCTGTAATTTGGCACCCAAAGACTTTTATGGGACCATACAGTACCTCCATGTGCCTCCAATTTTACACAGAGGCACATTCAGTTTTTTCTCACAGATTCTATAAGAATCCATGAGAAATATTTTTGGGCATTCTCCACCACATGATATTTTAGAGTATTCCTCCCTAGAGGCAGTGGTTCTAGGGGTGAATACTGTGCCTCACTGAGACTTTATACTGAAGCACCCATTTATATAGCAGTACTTACGGGCAAGTAAATGTAAGGAACTGTGCGCATTTCAAATTTGTGTGTATTTTATATGTGAAAAGCTTCAAGGATAGACATTGGCTCTCCAATATGGACTGTATATACATGAATGCAAAACAAGCTCGGGTGAAATTGGAAGCAGATAGTATGAGATCAACTGGATTTTTTTAACGGGATAATGATTAGTTGCCATTTTTAATTTGCATTTAATTAATAATGCATTTAGAAAATGAAATACATTTTGACTTTAAATGGCTGTAAATAGATGTAAACTTTATAAGAATTTTTACTATTTACCTGGTATACAGATGCAGCTGAGCTAAATTTGTCATTTGAGCTGTATTACTTGTGCATTCTGATGAATCACATAGAAGGGATAATATAGTAGAGTTAAGGTCCTTTTACATGGGCCGATTATCGGGCATCACAGGAACGCTCGTTCCTGATTATTGCCCTGTGTAAACAGGGCAACGATCAGCTGATGAATGAGCAAGCGCTCGTTCATCGGCTGATGGTATCATTTATGCAGCCGAAAATATTATTGTTGTCGGCAGCACATCTGCCTGTGTAAACACGGAGATCTGCTGCCGACATGATAGAAATATATGGGGACGAGCGATCGTAGTAACGATTACTCGTCCCCAAACATAGTTCCTTGCGAAAGGAGCAAACGAGTGCCGATAAACGAGCTGTTTTGTTTACACGGCCCATGTCGGGCCACGTAAGAGGACCCTTACCTTCGGTCAGTAATAATGAGTTTTGCCATTTGACAAACATTTCTCATCTTCATCTGTAATAACATCTGATATTTACATGCACAAATAGATGAATATATCCACTTACCCACACAGGGAACTATAAAGCATTCAGATGCATCTTCAATTGTCATATCCATGGATATAAATATTAGCTGGTAATACTAGAATACAAAAAATAATTTCTAAGTTCTTTAACTTAATTTTAATTTGCTAATTGAAATTTATCAGAATACATTAAAATATAATTTTTGAGTGCAACTAATTTTGGATTATTAAATATGGATTATATAGTATAAAGAATAATCTAGGAAAGTTCCATGACCATATAGCGTAAAAGCACATGGTGGGAGGGTGAGTACCTGAATTCCAAGTAGAGTTTAACACTTAACGCTCCATGAGGGATATAGGCTCAGTTCATATGTTACGGATTTGTTGCAGTATTTCAATGCAGATTTTACGCTTTGCATTGCACAGGGTGAGATACACACTAAATCATTTCAATAACCGCGACAAATTCACAACAAGTGAACTCAGCCTAATATATTTTTGGCAAGACACAGTTCTCTTGCTATGCCCAAGGGCTTAACCCATGGCAGGACAGAAGAGATTGACAGTTGCATTCCTATAGCAATGGCTGACATTAGAGAAACATTAGAGAAAAACCTGAACCCAGTTGTTTAACCCCTTCTGTACTGCGATCAGACACAGATACAGATGCTCTCAGACTTCGGACCTGCTGCTTGTAGAGCAGACAGGGATGACTTTCCTACCCCCCTGTTCCTTGAAGTTCTTACCATTCAGCCCCGCTGTTGGAGACAAGGAGCGTCTGCTTTGTATGTGACGTGGGTAGATGCTAAGAGTAATGCCATAACATCATGATTTGTTATGGTCAGACCTCTAGGATCCCTTCCGATCGCAAGGACTTACAAGTGAATGGAGCTGCGTTGTAGAAAGCGTTAAGGAGCAGAAGTGCTTAACTAAGGATCGGTGGAAGGTCGCGCCAATGTGTATTATTTGGGCAGCAATGTGTTCTTCTAGAATGGGTGTCCTGGGTTGTGCCTATTTCACACAAAGTTTTTTAGGCGCTGTTTTTGGAGGCGTTTTTTTTCTGCGAACGTAAAAAAATGTTTGGAAAAAGAAGCCACATACTCTTTCTTCCTGCGTTTCCATCTCTGACCTCCAATTGAAATCAATGGGAAGCAGAGAAAACATTTTTTTCACAGCGTTTTATGCCCGTGAGGTTCAATGGCCGTGGCTGAAAAACGCCACAAAAAAACACGGCAGAGAAAGCGCAGGCAGGTCAAAATCTGCCTAAAAATTGCTGAAGGAATTTTGAGGCAGATTTTCTGCCTGCAAAAACTCTGTGTGAACATGGCCTTAAAAGTCCAACCAATAGCATCTTCATTGACTTTGTATGTTCTCACCATGTTTGTGTGGTTTTCTACTGGATATTTCAAAAACATGATACATGAAATAACTGATGGGCCTAGTATGTGTGTAGGATAAATTAGATTATAAACCCCATTAAGAAAAGTGAGTGATGACAATCTGTGTACAGCGCTGCAGAATATGTTGATACTATATAAATAAGAGGAAATTAATAAATAAATTATAAAATACAAGGTTCTGCAGGGCAATAAATACTTATAATGGACAGTCCAGCTGCAGCAGAACCTCTTTTTTAAATGACAATGGGGATCTAGAACAAATGAATTGACCAGGTTTGAGATTTGCTTTTGGCATATTTAACCGGATATTAAATACATTGATTCTATAGACTGTAGAATCTGCAAATCTGTAAAATCAGTCAGAATGTAAATTAAAAAAAATGGAGAATTTGCCAAGAAATACTCTTAAAAATACTTTAACATTTTGTCTGACACTTATAACCCCAGCTCCACCGATAACACGCATGCTTGGCTTAGCAGAACGTTCATATTATCTTACATAAAGGGATTTTTCTTTCAGGCCCTATTAACATCTGATAACCTGTTTACAAAAGGTAGGGATTAAAATGTGTTATCCTAAATGTAAGAAATAAGTTTATAAGAACAGACCACCAGACATGCTCACCCACTCTACTTAAGACTCTGCTAAAATTGGTGCTAATCTTGGCGATTCCTTCCATACATTTAATTTACAAGGCTGCTCTATACATGCAATGCTTCCATATAGGTAATCCTACAAATACCATCCTCAGATTAACACCTTTGGACAGTGGCTTACATAGAAGAAAGGTGTTCCCATGGCAAAAATCAAAATGAGTCCCACATTATGGTACTGGGTTTTTCCACCAAGGACTGAAGGGCATGGTGTTTCCCCTTCCACAACTTTTTGGGCCAATTCCCCTCCCTCATTTTTGGTAACAGTGCAGTGTGAACCAAACAGAATGAATGTTAAGCATGAAAACAACTTCTGCTCTGTTAAAATCCCCCTATTTATTAAAACCCAAGCACCCCTTAAACCCCTTAGGACACAGCCTGTTTTGGCCTTGTGGCACAGCCGATTTTTTCAAATCTGACATGTTTTACTTTATGTGGTAATAACTCCGGAATGCTTTTACCTATCCAAGCGATTCTGAGATTGTTTTCTCGTGACATATTGTACTTTATGATAGTGGAAAAATTTGGTCGATAAATTCAATATTTATTCGTGAAAAACACCAAAATTTAGAGAAAGTTTGCAAAAATTAGCATTTTTCTAAATTTAAATGTATCTGCTTGTAAAACAGATAGTAATACCACACAAATTAGTCACTTGTTACCATTTCCCATATGTGTACTTTATATTTGCATAATTTTTTGAACATCCTTTTATTTTTCTAGGATGTTACAAGGCTTAGAACTTTAGCAGCAATTTCTCACATTTTCTAGAAAAATTCAAAAGGCTAATTTTACAGGGACCAGTTTAGTTCTGAAGTGGTTTTGAGGGCCTTGTATATTAGAATCCCCCAATAAATCACCCCATTTTAAAAACTGCACCCCTCAAAGTATTCAAAACAGCATTCAGAAAGTTTCTTAACCCTTTAGGCGTTTCACAGGAAATAAAGCAAAGTAGAGGTTAACTTTACAAATTTCTCTTTTTTTTGCCGAAATTCATTTGTAATAAAAAAATTGTGTAACACAGAAGGTTTTACCAGAGAAACACAACTCAATATTTTTTGCCCAGGTCCTGCAGTTTTTAGGAATATCCCACATGTGGCCCTAGTGCCCTAATGGACCGAAACACCGGCCTCAGAAGCAAAGGAGTACCTAGTAGATTTTGGGGCTTGCTTATTTTTAGATTATATTTTAGGCACCATGTCAGGTTTGAATAGGTCTTGGGGTGCCAAAACAGTGGAAACGCTCCAAAAGTGACACCATTTTGGAAACTAAACCTCTCAAGGAATTTATCTAGGGGTATAGTTAGCACTTTGACCCCACAGGTATTTTGCTATAGTTATTGGAGTTAGTCTGTGAAAATGAAAATCTACTTTTTTTCTGAAAAAACATAGAAATTTGTAATATTTACAAGGAATAAAGAAGAAAATGCACCCCAACATTTGTAAAGCATCTTCTCCCGATTACGGAAATACCCCATATGTGGTAATAAACTGCTGTTTGAAGCCCCGGCAGGGCTCAGAAGGGAGGGAGCGCCATTTGGATTTTGGAGCGCAGATTTTGCTGGATTGGTTTTTAGTGCCATGTCGCGATTGCAATGCCCTGGAGGGAACAAAACAGTGGAAACACCCCAAAAGTTACCCCATTTGGGAAACTACACCCCTCAGGGAATTTTTCTAGGGGTATAGTAAGCATTTATACCACACAGGTTTTTTGCAGAATTTAGTAGAATTAGGCCGTGAAAATGAATATAAACATTTTTGTCCACTAAAATGTTGATTTTTTTCATTTTCACAAGGGATAAAGGAGAAAAGTCGCCCTAAATTTGTAACGCAATCTCTCCCGAGTAGGACAATACCCAACATGTGGTAATAATTTATTTTTTTAATAGAAATTAATTAACCTTTGCAGGACTGATCCTTTTTTGCTTTTCCATTTTAGTTTTTCACTCCCCGCCTTTCAAACGCCATTACTTTTTTTTATATTTCCATGAATTGAGCGGTGTGAGGGCTTATTTTTGGCAGGACGAGCTGTAGTTTTTATTGGTACAATTTTTTGGTACATGCAACTTTTTGATCACTTTTTATTACATTTTATTTAGAGCTTTGGTGACCAAAAACAGTGATTTTGGCGTTTTAAATTCTTTATTTCTTACGGCGTTCATAATGCGCTATAAATGACAATTTTACTTTATTCTGCGGGTTGGTACGATTACGGCGATACCATATGTATATAGTTTTTTTATGTTTTGCAGCGTTTGCACAATAAAATCACTTCTTTATAAAATAATTTATTTTCTGTGTCACCATATTCTGAGAGCCGTAACTTTTTTATTTTTCAGTAAAAAAAGCTGTGTATGGGCTTGTTTTTTGCGGGACGGTTTGTAGTTTTTATTGGTACTATTTTCGGGTACATTCGACTTTTTGATCACTTTTTATTCTATATTTTGGGAGGGGTGGTGACCAAAAAATTGTGATTCTGGCATTGTTTTTAGTTTGTTTTTTTGCGGCGTTCACCGTGCGGTAAAAATAACATTATCGTTTTATAGATTAGGTCGTTACGAACGCGGTGATACCAAATATGTGTACTGTTTTTTAACGGTTTCATTTTTCCCTATAATAAGGAACTTATTATAGTAAAAAAAAAACTTTTATTTTTACACTTTTGTAAAACATTTTTATTAACTTTTTTTTACTTTTTTCTTTACTTTTTACACTTTCTTTTTTTACTTGCATCTTTGATCGCTATTAGAATACATTACACTACCTAGGTCACAGTAAGACTGGGTTCACACAACCTATTTTCAGGCGTAAACGAGGCGTTTAACGCCTCGAATTACGCCTGAAAACACGGCTCAAATACGAAGGCAAACATCTGCCCATTCATTTCAATGGGTTTGCCGACGTACTGTGCCGACGACCTGTAATTTTACGCGTCGCTGTCAAAAGACGGCGCGTAAAATAACAGCGTCGTCAAAGAAGTGCAGGACACTTCTTGGGACATAATTTGAGCCGTTTTTCATTGACTTCAATGAAGAACAGCTTCAAATTACGGCTGTAATTGACGCCTCGCAAAACGCGAGTACGAGCAATTACGTCTGAAATGCAGGAGCTGTTTTCTCCTGAAAACAGCTCCGTAATTTCAGCCGTAATTGTCGATATCGTGTGCACATACCCTTAGGGCATGCCCAGACATGGCGGATTTCTTCCGCAACTGTCCGCATCAATGCCGCACATCTGCCGCGGATCTGCCCAAAATGGGCATTAAATTGATGCGGACTAGCCGCTGCGTATTGAGGTGAAAGTACTTCCCTTCTCTCTATCAGTGCAGGATAGAGAGAAGGGACAGCACTTTCCCTAGTGAAAGTAAAATAATTTCATACTTACCGGCCGTTGTCTTGGTGACGCATCCCTCTTTCGGCATCCAGCCCGACCTCCCTGGATGACGCGGCAGTCCATGTGACCGCTGCAGCCTGTGATTGGCTGCAGCCGTCACTTAGACTGAAAAGTCACCCTGGGAAACCGGACTGGAGGAAGAAGCAGGGAGTTCTCGGTAAGTATGAACTTATTTTTTTTTTACAGGTTGGTGTATATTGTGATCGGTAGTCACTGTCCAGGGTGCTGAAACAGTTACTGCCGATCGCTTAACTCTTTCAGCACCCTGGACAGTGACTATTTACTGACGTCGCCTAGCTACGCTCCCGTAATTACGGGTGCACACACGTAGTCACCCGTAATTATGGGTGCACACACGTAGTCACCTGTAATTACGGGAGCCCCATTGACTTCCTCAGTCTGGCTGTAGACCTAGAAATACATAGGTCCAGCCAGAATGAAGAAATGTCATGTTAAAAAACCAATACGCTCCGCAGCACACATAACATCTAAATTACATCTGCAGACTTCATTGCGGAATTTTGAATCGCCATTGAAATCAATGGAGAAATTCCGCAATGAGTCCGCAAACTGTCCGCCACACGTCCGCAACAACCATTGTATGCTGCGGAAACCAAACTTCCGCACCGCAGCCTATGCTCCGCAGCGGAATTGTCCGCAACGTGCAAACGAACCCAACCACAAAGCTGCGGAAGGCAATGGAGAAACGGGTCCGCTGCGGATTTCCGCTGCGGATTTCCGCTGCGGATTGTCCGCAGCGGAATTCCAGAGCAAATCCGCTACGTCTGGCCATGCCCTTACTCTGACAGTTAGGCCTGATTTACACGAGCGCGTGCGTTTTGCGCACGCAAAAAACGCGGCATTTTGCGTGCGCAAAAGGCACTAAAGCTGCGTGTGTCATCAGTGTATGATGCGCGGCTGCGAGATTTTCTCGCCACCGCCATCATTTTGATACTCCGTTTGGATGTTTGTAAACAGAAAAACACGTGGTGCTTTTCTGTTTACATTCAGAGTTTGACAGCTGTTGCGCGAACCACGCAGTTCGCACGGAAGTGCTTCCGTGCGACCTGCGTGGTTTTCACGCACCCATTGACTTCAATGGGTGCGTGATGTGCGAAAAACGGGGAAATATAGAACATGTCGTGAGTTTTACGCAGCCCACTCAAGCTGCACAAAACTCACGGACTGTCTGCACTGCCCCGTAGAGTAATATAGGTGCGTTCGACACGCGTGAAAAGCACGCGCGTCGCACGCGCGTATATTACGCTCGTCTAAATTATGCCTTAGCAGAGGCTGGTCCTCATAGGCTTCCGTACATGGCAGACCCGGGGGCCGTTGTCTGGCCCCCGGGTGCCATCACAAGCATCAGCAGCCCCCACAATTGCATCGGGGCTGCTGATGTGCTACAAACCCCCTACATGCGGAGATCGCAATCGAGCCCCGCATGTAACGGGTTAATTGCCAAAATCTGCGGCAATGAGCCGCTGATCGGCAACAGTGGAGTGTCAGCTGTCAGGGACAGCTGACCTCCCGGTTCCCGATGCACACTGTCACCGACACTGTCACAGGCACTGTCATTGACAGCGTGCATCGTGAATGGCAGTGACGTCCTGTCACTCTGACAGGAAGTCTATCAGGAGGCTGGTCCTGATAGGCTTCCGTACATGGCAGACACGGAGGCCATTACTTGGCCTCTGATTGCCATGCTAGCCATCTGCAAACCTCACGATTTCATTGTGAGGTCTGCCGATGTGTTAGAAACCCCTGAATGTGGTGATTGCAATCGATCACTGCAATTAAGGGGTTAATTGACTAAATCAGCGTAAATAAGCCGCTGATCGGCATACAGTGGAGTGTCAGCTGTCAGGGACAGCTGGCCTCCTGGTTCCCGGTGCACACTGTCGCCGACAGTGTGCACCAGGAACCACGCAGTAACTGTACATCCCTGTGCGCTAAGACACTGGCCACATGGGCGTACAGTTGCGTTGTTGTGCACCTAGGGGTTAAAGAGTATCTGTCACCTCTCCAGACATGTCTGTTTTAGTAAATAATTGCATTCCCCATGAAATAATAATTCCGGAGCATCTTTATTTAGAACTTTACTTTGAGCCGTTCCTCTGGTGTTCCTCCTAGAAATTTCTGAACAAATTGATATCTGGATGTTACCAGTTGGGGGTGTGTCTCTACAGATGTATCCTTTATCTTGACTTTTTCAATGACTTTTTAATGGCTTTTGCTATGTGATATCACGCTGCAGCAAGTTACCAGAGTCAAGATAAAGATGGCTACATCCGTACATAGACTGACAATGTCCAATCCATGCTGACAGCGGGACTGTGTAGGGACACGCCTCTTTAACAAACGGAATGGTAACACCCAGTTGTCAATTTATTCATACATTTCTAACAGGAATAACAGAGGAAGGGCGCAGAGTTAAAAAAAAAATGCTCCAAAATTGTTATTTCATGGGGAATACAAGTATTTATTAGAATAGACATGTTAGGAAAGGTAACATGTCCTCTTTAAATGCTTCAGACCCTTTTTAGATATAAAGTATGCATAAGCAGCTTGCCCAGGGCCTCTCTAATGGCTCAACTTTATTTTATTGGTGCTGCCATTTTGATAATTCAACTGATTGGTTGGTGCTCTTGATATATTTCAATCCGCTAAGTCATTATCCATTAGAGAGATGAGAAAGGGCTGGGTGAGTATGTATCAAATAACAAGATGATAAAATTGCCTTTGGTTGTTTATTGTCTTTTATAACATGCTACCTATTAACCACTGCATGAAGTTTTTTTTCCCTTTCATGGCCAGGTAAATGTATATATTTTTGCAAATTGAAAGCTGTTATATGCTGTTTCTAGTTATTGAGATTGTTTCTTTTATATGTTTTTACTCTTTTTGAGTATTGTAGGACAACAGTTCAATAGGAACCAAACAAGGTGTGGGGAGAAGTACACATTTTTTTAAAATTGTTTTTGAAATTTAAATTCCAGCCAGCACTGGATCTTCTCATTGATAAAAATGCTCTTGATAATGAGGGGAATGTGGTGGCTGCAATATTGACTTATATGCTTTGACGCAATCATTGTGACGGTCTGCCATGATGCCTTACGTGTAATGTCACAGTGATCACATGATGAAAGACTGCATTGATGAATGGGTGATGTTTTCTGATCCGACAAGTTTTGTGAGTGCTGGTTCATAGACTACGAATGTGCTTAGTAATGCGGAGGCATATGACAATTTACTTAACTGCAGCCAAAATAAGAGCGTGGACATATTTGTCTATTTTCTCCCGATGATAAGATTATCTTCTTCTTTTTAAACATATTTAAAAATGCTGAACAGACTGTAATCGTTCACATCAGTCCTTGTCCTCAACAGTGATGTTGCTAGCAACGGGCACTATGGAACGTGCCCAGGATCTTTAGTCTGGTGCCCAGATTACCACATTTAATTGTGTCTGCGTCTTCCCCCTATAGAGGTATCTAATGGTGTCTCTGCTATCTTCAGAGTCTACCAACACTATGCTGTATATACTGTAATCACTGATATTAGTACTTTTGGTTGCTTGTACCTGTCACTGTGGACACGTGCTCAGGTTCTTTTTCTAGTGCCTCAGGTCACCACATTCAATTATATCCACTCATGGTGCCCCAGATATCTTCAGTCTTCAAACGCCCTTATTTCCTTATGTTAACAACCTACACTGTAATTTTCTAGGAAGACATTTCACCTATTAGGCTTCGTTCACATCTGCGTCAGTGTCCCGTTCTGATGTTCCATCGGAGCTTCCCGTCGGAACGGGACCCTGACTGAAACAAACGGAAACCGTAGGTTTCGGTCTGCATCACCATCGATTTCAATGGTGACGGATCCGGTGCCAATGGTTTCCGTTTGTCTCAGTTGTGCAAGGGTTCCATCATTTTGATGGAATCAATACCGTAGTCGACTATGGTATTGATTCCGTCAAAACGACGGAACCTGTGGTTTCCGTTTGTTCCAGTCAGGGTCCCGTTCTGGTGGGAAGCTCCGATGGAACGTCAGAACGGAACCCTGACGCAGATGTGAACGAAGGCTTAGTCTGTTTTTGAATTGTAGGGCAAAACTGGAAAGCCTGGAGGAAACTTGTTTGAACCCAGGACCCCAGTTCTTTTCGACTACTTTTTGTTTGACTTTTCATTTGGATCGATATATTAGCCTATAGCAGCTAAAAATAATTCTGTGTCCTCTGCCATGCCTCTAATATTATACATACCTGTTACTTTTTATTAAAATAGATACCAATGCAAAAGGAAAAGACGACACCCTAATATGCAGACCACCCAACATGGTTAATAACCCTTTTAGTAGAACAGACGCTTATTCGAAATGTATGATTATGTCGAACGCATAGATATTTGATCATTCTATGGCAATTTGAAGTAATGTACTGCACTTTCCATGATCCTAATGAAAGAAAAGTGAATGGATTATGTGAGTAATATGTGGACAGCCTACCATCTGGGAGAGTGGGTGCAAAATTGCATATTTACGGTGGTCCATTACAACTTATTTTTCAGCATTACAACATTTTCACTGGAAAAAAAATGCTCAGCAGCTTATCTGATGTTCAGAACACAGCTGCACACATTGCTGTCCTCAGGGAGTTGGTTGGGTTAAGATTGTCTGAGAAATATCAGACAAGCTTGCCTCTAGAACTGGTGTCTGTCAAGGCTCGGCATTTTTATCCTAATGCACCTAGCTACTCTTCTGAGTATTGGGCTGAGGCCTAGGGGTGTATGTGTATAAATATACAGATATGTATATATATATATATATATATATATATATATATATATATATATATATACATGTGTGTATTTGTATACTAAGGCTTTGAAGATGAGTGCGAAACATCATAAGGAGCTTGGCAATTATTGTAAACAACACTCGGCATATATTTCATATTACTCAGTAGGAAAGCTAGAAGAGGGCAGACTTGTCCAAGATATTTATATCTTATCTATATATAGGAATACATATTCTGTATTTCAGTGAAAATATTGAAATTGAAACCCATTGCTAATCATAATTAGATCATCTTTCTGTGTATATCTATATATTAGATTGGCTCATATAAAGTACAATGCATAACGATGACTGTTAAGTTTTACTGGGAATGAGCAGAATTCAAGGATTGAATAAGTGGTAGGCGGTATGGGCAGCTGCCTAGGGCACAATTGAACAGGGAGGTACAATATATGTATAAAAAAAAGCAACGACCTGCCTTTAAATTGCTTTGTACAGCCAATCAGAAACTGTGTCTGAGCAGCTGATAATGCTATAGGTCGGCTGAGGGAACGGCATTATTCACACAGTAATAAATCAGACCAACTGTAACCAATCAGTGCTTTCCTGAAAACAGGAATGACTTTAGAGGGTAGTTAACTGGGCAATTGTCAGGGACCCCATTTTTTAAGGGTCCCCAAAGGACTGGACCACCAGGAGTGGAAAACCATTTAGCTCCATTGTGAGTTCCAGGAGTCGGCAGAGTGCTTCTTCACGTTGTGCGCTCTGGCTGGCAATAGATTAAAATTAACCCTAAAACCACCCAGTAATATTTAGCCATGTACGGTGGTATTAATTGAGAATTATATGGCAGTATTATATTAGAATTATATGTCAGCTTTATGTGGGCTCTTTAATGTAGTATTATTTGGATATTGATTATAATTTGCACATTTTATGGTGGTATCATATGGGCTGTATATGGCAGTATTATGTGGACACTGTATGGGTGTATTAGCTATTGTATGGCGGTATTATATGTATACTGAGTGTCAGTTTTATCTGAGCAATTTATGAAGTTTTTTCCAAATTCCAAAAACATACAGATGGGGAATTGAGATTGTGAGCCCCAATGGGGACAGTGAGTTAGGCCAATCTCTGTACTTGCTGCGGAATATGCCAGCGCTATATAAGTAACAGAAATAAATAAAATTATAAATTACAGGAAAAAAACATTTAAAACCTGCGAGTGGAGGGGCCTATTTGTTTGTTGCCATTTTCTATCAAAGTAGCTCTGCCTAAATGTATACAATCAACACTGGAACTGACAACCCTCAAGAAATGTTAGGAGAAATTGCTTGCCACTTGCAAAAAATACATCAGTCCTACAAAAGTGTTGTTTTATTTTAGGAATAGTACATGGTTTTAAAAACATATGGGTTAAAATTATTGGAATACTTTATATAAAACCAAAGTTAGGCCCTGTTCATGTAGACAATTTTTTGGGCGGAACCTGCCGCTGATTCCGCTGAATAATTCCGCCTCCTTTTCATTTCAATGGGAGTCGTACGTTTCTTTTTTCTGCTAGCTGATTTTATTATGTGTTTTAGATACTTTTTACACCTCACTAGGCAGTTTTAAAAGTGTCTAGAAATGGGGTCTTGGCTTAGAAAAAAAGGACTCAAAATAATGGTCTTAAGAGGTGGCGTAAGAAAAAGTGTCTAACGTGTCTTGCAACATGCGCCAAATTTATCATAAAGAATGCACCACTGTGATAATTGGTGCATCCTCTGACTGCCTGGTTCAGTTTTAAGCTGTCTAAGTTTAAAGGGGTTGTCTGGTTTTAGCAGATTAGTGTTATATTTTTGTATGATTAAAAGTTATACAATCTTCCAATATACTTTTTGTATTACTTCCTCGCGGGTTTCAAGATCTCTGCTTGTTGTAATTCAGTAGGAACATTCATAGAATTCATGGCCATGTGATGGACACACTGAGCTGGGATTGTTAGAAGACACAGTTCTGATACACATTCTGTAACTGTAACGAGCCGTGCACCGGCGTGTTAACTGCTTGGCCAGGATTTAGACACATTTATAAAATGTGACACAGACCCTGGCGTAGAAAAATTTGGCAGATTAAAAGTTTATGGGCGGAATTTATCAAAGGCTTTTATGGCATAGAAAAGTCACAAATTATAGCACACGTCATATTTGCACTATAATTTACAACTTTTCACACCTCTCCCCAAAGTGTTGATAAAAGTGGGCAGGGCTTAGTGGGAGAGGATGGGCCTTCCGCGGACCTACAGATTTAACATTACTTACGCCAGAAATTGGCGTAAATTATAGCTCATAGCAGGCGTAGATTTTAATTTCTGGCACTCGAACAGACAAATTTGCACCAAATTTTTTAGGAAGTGTGCACCTCTTAATAAATGTAGCACATTGTACTCCAGCGCACTTCAGTTAAAGACTGGCGTATGATGTCTTTTGTGACGGATTTATCATAGAGGGCAGATGCAGACATGAATTTGGTGCAACATATATCAGTAAAGAAGCTTAGCTTTAACTTAGAAATTGGCTCAAATTTTGTCACTTTTGGTACGTGGGCCCTTGTGTTATGTCTAGTGCAGAGCCTGCTGGGGAGGTGCTTGACATCTCTTTGGTCTTCTTTAATCCCTGTGTCATGCACTGCCCCCTCAGGCCCTGCACTAGGAATACCAGTTTATCAGTTTTGCCTGGAGTAGTCCTTTAATTAGATGATTTGTGATGCGCAATATTTTGGTTAATTGAACATAACCGTGCTGTAGCCGATACCACATTTTCCTATCTACACTCAACATAAACATAAAAGGGGTTGTCCATGACCGGACAACTGATGACCTATCCACAGGATAGGTCATCAGTATATGATCGGTGGGGGTCCGGCACCCTACGTCCATGCCGGAAGCATTTGGCTCCGGTCACAGAATAGCGGCGGAGTTGCAGTACTGTACTTCAGTACTTAAAGTGAATAGGAGCAGAGCTGCAGTTCTGCAGAACGGCCGCTATGCAGTGTACGGAGCCAACTGCTTCCTGCTATGCTGATGATCCATTACAGACCCCTTGATTTCAATTAAGTCAATGTCAGCTTTACTGTAACGAAAGGGAAATCTCTGTTTGGAGACAACTGAAGAAGTGTGGTGCTGCCTAGAACGCTGCAGCCCTTTTTGGTCTATTGATCAGTGGTAGTTCCAGCTCATGGATCCTAATTATAATGTTAGCAAATGTTTAGAGATGCATGTACACTTGAACTAAGAATAAAACATATATGTTACCTAATAATTATGTCCAAAGAGTCAGGCCATGTGGCTGCTATGGAACCCCTGGATAGAGGGACCCCATAACAGGTTGGCTACATCCCTTATTTTGATGGGTGGTAAGAGGCTGCGCAGGAATCCCCCCTACAAACAAGTGAGTAATTAACCCAAAGATTATAGAAAGGAGATGGGGCAAACAATCACCAAATCCTCCTGTCCTGTTAACCCACACCAGAACAGGGTCCCATTTTATTATTTGAAGTGGGACCCCCTCACATCTATGTACACCACTGATTATGTCCAATTCCAACACAAATATCAATATAATAATAATTTTTAAACAAGGGGACACCAGGTCTCTCTAAAATAAATATTGTTATTCCCATCAGCATAGAAAGGGTTCTTCACTGTAAGGGCAGTAGGACTGTGGAGTGCTCTATCTTAATACATTAAGTGAATTGGTACTTGGATGCCTTTCTTGGAGGAATAAACATCAATCTCTAGTTATCAGTATTAGACCTTATTGCTGTAAATGACTGATGAAAGGATTTAATCTGATTGCCTTTAAGGATACATAACAGACATTTTTTTCCCAGCCATTATAGATTGATATAGATCACACAGAGCTTCTGTTTTGAGAAATGTGCTTTTCTCTTCTTTCACATAGCCATAATATAATCTTACATTTAAAGTCACAGACATATTATACATTTAATGATGCTAAATAAACCTAATTATTTATCACATCATGTAGGATTTACAGTACATATTTGTGACATCGTTGTGTGTGAATAAACCTGAGATAGTGGTTGTGTCACAAATGATTAATGCACATACAGTACTGTAGACAACACATTTATCTTCACAAAGCAGAGCCTAGAATGGCATGTAGCAGTCAGAGCATCTCCAAAAGGTCTTGTGGATGTTCCTAAAAATAGTGGTCCAAGAAAAAACAAGCAAAGGGCTCATCGATGCATGTGGGAAGTGAAGTCTAGCCCATCTGCTCAGATCTTACAGAAGAGCAACTGTAGCACAAACATCTGAAAAAGTTACTTCTGGCTATAAGAAAGGTTTCAGAACACACAGTGCATCACAGATTCATTATTTTTGGGCAGCATAGCCACAGACCGGTCAGAGTGCCCATGTTGACCCCGGTCCACTACTGAAAGTGCCTACAATGAGTATGTGAGCATCATAACTGGATGATGGAGCAATGGAAGAAGGTGGCCTGTTCTGATTAATTATGTTTGCATGTGCGTCGCTTACCTGGGGAAGAAATAACACCAGGATGCACTACGGGAAGAGGGCAAGTCGGCGGAGGCAGTGTGATGTTCTGGCCATTGTTCTCCTGGGAAATCTTGGGTCCTGGCATTCATGTAGATGTTACTTTGACATGTACCACCTAAAGAAACATTTTTCCAGACAAAGTACACCCCTTCATGGAAATGGTTTTCCCTAATGGCAGTGTCATCTTTGAGCAGGATAATGTGCCCATCTACACTGCAAAAATTGTTCAGGAATAGTTCATGGAATATGACAAAGAGTTCTGGGTGTTAAATTGATCTCCAAATTCCCCAGATCTCAATTCAATCGAGCATCTGTGGGATGGGGAGGAGGTCCCACCTCACAACTTACACGGTTTACATCTTGGTGCCAGATACCACAGGACAACTTCAGAGGTCTTGTGGTCAATGCCTTGAAGGGTCAGAGCTGTTTTGGTGGCACGAGAAACCTACACAATATTAGGAAGGTGGCCGAATGGTGTAAGTCTACTTTAGTTGCCAACATGCCAGACTCGGGACCAGTGGAATTGCTAACACTTGGAACCAGGGGCACCTGCAATGGGTCTTTTGCCCGAAGCCTTATGTCTCTTGGTGCCAGAAAGCACCACATTTTAGTATATCTGCGCCCCCCTTAGTCGGTGTCCCATGGTTCCCCAAGGTATTTCAGGGCCTACAAACACCCCTGCTAAGTCTGCTATATAGTGAATAATATGTCTACAGCAAACTTCAAGTGGGTGGCTGCTGTATAATACATCAGACATCAGTCTAGTGCTTAGTGTGCAAGCAATCCTCAGGATGAATAACCTGCATGCACTGATTAGAAGAGTGCGGCTTCCAGCATTTCTATTACAAAGTGATATATTGCATGAAACATGTCAGATTTCTGTCTTACAAACAATCTCTTCTCATGACCTTCCCAGTTTCCTTGTGTGCACAATCTCTCCATAAGGTGCTTTGAGGACATGGGTCATTTCATTGATGCAACAGCTGCAACTGCTGTAATCTATCCTCTAGCTAAGATTAAGGCTCAGATACCTGAATTATAACTTATTGTCACTTACTAATAATAAAAATAGCAATTTGAAATCATGAAAATAAATTAAAGGCTAGACATGCAAAAGGATACAGAGAGGCTACGTGGTCCTCAAGTTCATATACTTGATTATCCAGATTTAATGTGTAGATTGTGGTTTGCATCTAATAAAATGAACTATATTCAATCAAGGGCATACGACAACTTCTTTCCATATGTTCTATTAGGGTACTGAGCGATTAGAGTAGGGCTCCTCTCCCTGGTACCCCCCTGTACTAGATAAAGTCGAGTGCCGTACCCAAGCACAGCAGTTGGTTATAGAGTACTGCAGACGTCCATTGAAAGGTTAACTAGTAGGTACCTTTATAATTCTCAGCTTCACTAGAAAGGAAAAGCAGTTACATGCTGGTCCAATAGCAGAAAACAACTCTTAACAGGGAAGCCCCCCTACGTTCAGCTGTTGGCATGGGAACCTGCATTGAGTGATAAGGTAATCCCAAAACCCCTTACATTTTATTTATTTGCTCCTTTTTTGGCATCTTTCTAAACAGAGAATTCTGCATCAAGTAATTGGTTTATACAGCAAGGCAATGATCCAAAATAAAAAGCTAAAAATAAAAAGTCTACATTTGAATAGCTGAGGAGTCCGGGCATAAAACAAATAGTAATATTGTGGCGGGACTTGAAACAAGCAGCTCATGCACAAAAATCTGATTTATAGCAGTTCTGCTCGGACAAAATTCCACAACAGAGATGTGAAAGTCTGATATTATTATTTCTCTCAACAGGGCCGCCATCGGGAATTTATTTGCCCCATACAGCCAAGGAGTTTGGACCCCGCCCCCCCCATTACCGTGGGACATACAATTAAATGTGACAACAGGGGTGAAACGCAAACTAGCAGGGGCTCCGTGGAGTGGCAGGATGGAGACAGTAGATGCGTAGGGGCTTTGTCAGGGTGCTACAGGTAGAGACTAGGTGGCAGGACACTGTGAGGGGGACAAGAGGGTTGGTGAAATGAATAGTGGGAGGAGCAGGAGGGAGATGCAAGATGACAGGGGCTCTGTTGAGGAGCAGGGGGAAAATAGTAGGTGTTTATGGGCTCTGTGGGGATGTAGGAGGGGGCAACTTAAAAAAAATCATTGCACTGAAGCTGCTGCCTATACACAGCAGAATCACTCTGGCTGATGCTTCTCGCTCCTGCAGGCTTTAAGATCTTCCACCGTCGCTGCATGCCTGGACGAAGTCTCCGTCTCCTCCTCACATGCGGCACCCATGTCACCTGTGTAGTTTCCAGACAAGATGCCAAAATTAATTCAGACCTTTGACCCTAAAGGGGTTCTCGAGTCCCTGAAAATTGATGGTCTATCCTTAGGGCAGGCCATCAATATCTGATCGGTCGGGGTCCGACTCCCGGCAGCTCCGCCGATCAGCTGTTTTGAAGGGGCACAGTGCTCGTTCGAGCGCTGCCTCCCCTCCATTCACTGTCTGCTAGTACTGTGATACGTAGACACACATGTTGCAGTGTTTCACAGTATTACCGCCTTCTCCCATTGAAGTAAATAGGAAAAGGCTGTAATACTGTGAGCCGCTGTTACAAGTGTGTCGACAATTCACAGCGTGAGCAGTAAAGATAGTGAAGGGAAAGCAGCTGATAGGTGGGGGTGTCCCAGGAGTTAGACCCGACCAATCAGATATTGATGGCCTTTCCTAAGGATAAACCATCAATTTTTAGGGACTGGACAACCCCTTTAAATAAAATTAGACCCTAGACCAGACTGCGGTCTTGACTTACCACTCCATGGTCCTGACTCCTCTCAGTGCCGCCACACTAGGTCCTGATATGGCGCTGGAAGGAGACATGACGAGGAGCTGTAAGTATTTATGTGTGCCATTGAATGGCAGGGGGAGACGCGAGGAAACGGGGAGAGACGCGAGGAGGCAGGGGCGAGACACACATTAGCAGGGGACTCCTGGGCATAGCAGGTGGGACATGGGTTACAGAGGAAGGGATAGAGAAGATGGCAGGGAAGAAAACCAACTAAGGCTTCATTCACACAACAGTGAAAAAGTGGCTATTAAAAACTGATCAACTGTAAATTTTTCATGGCCATTTTGCATCTGTGTGTCTCCAAGTTTTCATCCATTTCCAGTCTGTCTGACTGTTTTGAATGGCCGTTTGTCATCCGATTTTCATGGCCATTAAAAAAAATGGATGGATTTCATTTTTCAGGGTTTCTTTTGTCCCAACCCCCTGAAAACACCACAGTGCCCATGTAGATAGTGCCGCAATGTCTCTGTAGATAGTGCCACAGTGGGCACTGTAGATAGTGCTCACATAGTGCCAGTGCCCATAGTAACACAGTGCCCACATAGTGCCACAGTGTCCACTGTAGATAGTGCTGCAATGTTCCTGTTGATAATGTCACAGTGCGTATTGTCGATAGTGCCAGTGCCCACATAGTACCACAGTGCCCATATATAAATTAACATAGTACCATAGTGCCCACATATAAAGTGCCAGTGCTCACATAGTGCCACCTTGCCCACTGTAGATAGTGCCACAGTGCCCGCATATAAATTGCCAGAGCTCACATAGATAGAGCCACAGTGCCCATGTAAATAGTGCCATACACAGTGCCCATGTAGATAGTGCCACAGTGTCCCCTGTAGATTGTGCCACACCCCCATATAGTTAAAATCTTTGAAAAAAGTCCAGCGCTGGACTTTTTCAAAGATTTCTACATTTTGCATCTGTTGCCGACGCAGAAACTATCCGTGTCTATGAGCACCAACAAGATTCCAGCGTGGCACGAGATAAATCTGAGGGTATGGTGAGCGGACCAATGTTTTTCTTTTTTCTAATCCCCCATATAGTGCCACAGTGCCCATGTAGATAGTGCCAGACCCCCCTAGATAGCACTATACCCCACTTGCTGATAGTACCACCCCCCTGTAGATAGCACTACCCACCCCCCTGTAGATAGCACCACCCCTCCTGTATATAGCGCCACTGTTGCTCCCTGTAGTAGCAGGCTCTGACCCGGGATTCCACTCCTAGAGGTAGCCCCTAACGTCTCTATCCCTATATGGACAGGGACGTCAGGGACTCCCTCTAGATTCCACTCCTACAGGGAGCTACAGTGGTGCTATCTACAGGGGGAGGTGCTATCTACAGGGGGGTGCTATCTACAGGAGGGTGCTATCTACAGGGGGGTGCTATCTACCTATCTGCCATGTAATTGATGCAGATGGCAAGCGGACCCATTTATTTTTACATTTCTGGCCGGGCCCCTGATGGCAGCACCATCAGTACGGCCCTGATGGCGGCCCTATCTCTCAAGGACACATGTCTGTTACATGGCACCAATTCAAAGCATGGTCATGCTGAGTCCTCCAGAATTGGAGCCTTTTTGTGCTGTGGCTCTCTGCTCTGGCTAATAGAGGGAGTCTCATGGAGAGACCCCTCATAACAACCAAGTGCCCTTATTTAATATATGTATAGGGGTTTTTGTCCTAAGACAACCCCTTTATGGGGGGCAAATACTTTTTAAAAAATTTCCTTAAATAGAAGCAAATAATGACCACCCACTGGACTCCTAAAACCAGAAGGTGCAGAGATTTAGATCTATAAATTACAAGTTCTACTTAATATTTACCCACAAAACTATATATCAATCTGCTCAGAATTTCCTGCTCTTTCACATGATGCCTGGAGATGGAACTGCATTTTGAATGTGACAGGTTTTCTTTTAACAATATTATATGAAACTCAAACGCTGAAGGAATTGAAGTTTTGTTTCCTTGGGTTACAACTAAATAATTTTTTGTGATACATTTGATATTCAAAAGGGGCCTTTTAATTATTTACTCAAATTGTACCTCTTATATAACGGAGAATGTCATGTGGCAGAGTTTCATACCAGTAATGCAGATCCGTTCTTAGGAAACAGAGTAATTCACTGCCAACGGGAACTTTTGTTTAAAGTGCTTGACAAAACAAATTTGCTGAACATTTTGTTCCAGCTAAAGTTCAGAAGAGAATAGCCACTAAATTGTAATTTTTGATTCATATCACTGACATACAGAAAGTTGACATGCTACATTATTCTGGATGAATATTCTGGATGTATTGAATATGACCCACCCCAATTATAAAATACCACAGGGGGGGGGGGTCTACTAGGCACCATACACACTGGATTGTTAGTCTTCTATTACACGGCTCACAAGGAGCTATGATCATTAATCTACGGGGAGAAGCGATCGTTGCTACGATCGTTCGTCCCCATACTTTTCCGTTATGTCGGCAGAACATCTCCACGTTTACACAAGGAGATGTGCTGCTGACTACGACCATTTTATTGGCCGCGTAACTGAGCAGATCAGCCAATAAATGAGCGTTTGTTCATTCATCGGCTGATCGTTACCATGTTTACACAGGGCAATAATCGGGACTGAGCGTCATATGAACGCTTGTTTGCCTGATCATTGGCCCGTGTGAAAAGGCCATTAGTGGATACCCGCTCTGCAGTATCTGTCAAAGTATATTTGATTTCTATGAGAAGTTAAAGAGACTCTGTCACCACATTATAAGTGGCCTATCTCCTACATTACGTTTGCCTTGCTGGAAATCTCACAGAAAAGATTCAGAAGTGTCAGGATTCTGAATAAACATCACGTCCTGGCTGGAGGTAATGTATATTCATTGTCAGGACACTGCAGTAACGTTAGTCTTTGTGTATATGGCTGCACATAGCGATATAGCTATATCGCTATGTGCAGAGTAAATGAATGGAGAGAAGTGCATGACGCTGATTAGTCACTGATTGGTCAGCGTCATACACTCCTCTGTAGAACGCCTACTTGGTCTAAAGTAAAAACACAAGAATACGTAAAGGTGTTACCCTCTTATAATTTTACAAATTATTAATGTAATGAGATCACACTAGGTGTACACCACCGATTAAATAGTATATATGAAAAGGGGGGGGGGGAAGGGATAGAGGGGAAAGTAGTATGATCGTGTTGAATTGAAAAATAATAAATACTTTATTAATAAATGGTTAAAAATGGCAATGTTAGATGTTGAGTTGACAGTGACAATAACCCCTCACTTGACACTGTAGACAAATTAATGTCTTAAATGAACATACTCCGTTGTGAATTGAATTTACTGGTCTTCAACTTGTATGGGACAATTAGCCTCAATCTGGGAGGTATATATGTTTGATACACAACAGTTAGCCTGCACAAATCAGATTTGAAACAGAGGATGTTGTAAACTTCCTCTGAAAAATCAATGACTTAAAATCAGTCAGAATTACGTGTCTCACATGCTGGGCTAAGAGTGTACCCTTCTCATTGGTTATGCCCATGATCAGGTTATAATCAAAACCCTGCAGTAAAGGATCCTGCTGAAGTGACATTCACTGCATGTAACAGAGTAAAGTAAAAACACGCCCAGTTGTGCATTAAGAAACTCATTAGCATAAAGCTAAAAATCACTCATAAAGTGGTAAAAAGAGATAGTTTTTCTAAATAAAAAACACTGCTGTCACCTACATTATAGCGCCCATCTCCTTATGTAGGAGATAGGGCACTTATAATGTGGTGACAGAGCCTCTTTAAGTGAGCCAATGCAATCATCTCTGACTCGTTTGCGTCTCTTTCAGCATACAATATCCCCATGACAGACTCTACAATAAAGCAGTTTATAAAAATAGATAAAAGGGTCTACTTTTTACCCAGAAACCCAGAAACTCTTGTCTGTTGGTTCTGTCTGGTATTACAGTTCAGTCCTAGTCACTTGAATGGAGCGCAGCTGAAATACCATACAGCCCATGGACTAGCCTGGCGCTGTTTCTGGAAAAAAAAGCAGACCCTTCTTTCCAATCCCATACAATTCCTTTGATTTTGAATAGTGGACGATAATGTTGTTACTGAGAAAAGGCCTTAGGTCTCATGTTCACAGCTGTATAATGGCTCCTTACAACCTCCGAGTCGTGCGGAACTGTAATATATCTCCCGTGCTGTACTCAGATATGCCTCCGATTTCTTGTGAAGATAATAAAAAATGGCGTAAGTACGGAGGTATTGCCCCCTAAAAGCATTGCTTCTAAGTGAGAATAGCTCCATACATCCAACATGGTAGGGCAGCATGTAGAGGCTGTACGACTCCGTATTAGGGATCCATACGACCTTCGTGTGCTGCCGTACGAGCTCTGCAGTGCGCATGAGACCTTAGGCTTGATTCAGATATGCCATTTTTTATGCAGTTTTGCAAAAGTGGACACAAAAAAAATGAGAAGTAGTACTTCTCCTTATTTTCCTTCTTTTATGAACCACTCCTGGCTTTGGCTAAAAAAGAACCACATCAAAATACTTTGTGTGAATCTGGCCTTAGGCCTCCTTTGCATAAGATTTTTTTGGTGCTGTTTTTGAAAACACCAGAAACTTAATAAGCAACTGCTCCAAAAATTCAGGCCTATGGGTAAAAAATGCCCTAAAAACCAAAAGCATGTTGTATTTTGGAAAAACACCTCTAGGGCTAAAACGTTAGACAGCTGAGACCAGTGATTGGCTGCAGCGGTCATGTGGGGCGTACCGGCATGTTATCGCTGAATCTAGGTAAACAAAAAGCGGTGGCGCTGGATTGGCAGCGGGTCTAGGAGCTCTCATGCTGATAATTCCAGTAAAAATTTTATCCAAAAACGTTTATTATTTTAAAAGTTAGGAGTTTTTTTCTAAATATGCAAATGAGGCCATAGTAGCCAAAGGGTGGTAATGCTGCTCTTTAGCTGTGGGCGGTGTTCGTGTCTGCATCACGCCGTCAAATCAGCGTCATACAGCTTCTCCCCTTCCCTGCACAGCGTGTTCTCAGCTTCAATCGCGAGATCACGTTGTATTTACACTTCTGGCTGCAGGTCTTTCAACACATCGCCTCAGTGCCCAAAAAGGGAAAACGTTCCCTGGATGAGCGGTGAGGCGATGGGTCGTAGGAGCTGGACATTAATAAAGTAGTGACAGATCCTCTTTAACATTATAACAAATACACAGAAAAGATGCACCTGCAAGACTTGTTTCCTACATGTCATTTGACATTACAATTAAAGGGGCGCTCCTGTGGTAAATAAATATATAACTTGTCTCTTCTATAAACTTTTGATAGAGCTAAATGGGTTAATGTATGTATATCTAAGGGCAAAATCTATATAAAATACAGTACTCCCCCTCCCCATCTTGCAGATATGGTCCCTAAATTGTAACAGAGAGTACATTAGGAAAATAGAGCATGTCTAGTGCTTTATAGGAACTTTATGTTGGGAACATCTTAAGCCCTCCAGATTTTGTAGGACAGTTTCCTAGGATACACAGAAAGGCTCTAATTTTTTATTCTATTCAATGAAATGTTTTACTCCACATTTTTAAAGGATAATTCTCAGGGGTGATAAAAGAGCATATTGCTAAAAAATGTTGACAACTTTTATTTTGTTTCATCATTGTCTATAGTGGTTCTTTCCAATAAATAGTCAATCAGTGACAGAAATTTTTTAAATAAAATTGTGCTAAAATGTCACAATCTAAAATGTTAGAAATTGTAATGGTCTGTTCACAAATTGTGCTCAAATTGTGTTTTTCGATGGAATTTTCAGCAATTTGACTGCACACTGTGAATAGACCCTAAAGTTCCTCTTACACGGCCTTTCCTGTGCCAAGGAGACAGCTCGGTGATTGGCGCTCGTTTGCTCCTTTCACAACGAGCTAGTATGGGGACGAGCGCTCATTACTCCGATCGCTTGTCCCCATATATTATTATCATATCGGCAGTGCGTCTCCTTGTCTACAAAGGGAGATGTCTTGCCAACAACGATAATATTTTACTTTTTTAAAACTATATGATCATCAGATGAACAAGCATTTGCTCGTTCTCAAGCTGATCGCTGGCCTGTTTACACAGGTCAATTTTCGGAAACAAGCGTTCTATGAACGATCCTTTGCCCGATAATTGGCCCATGTAAATATCCACTCTAAACTGTATTTTAAAGGGCAATGTATAACAGGCTTAGATACCGTAATGACTTTGTTTTGGAGTTAATCTCTTGAGACTGTCTTATAAGATACAAACAATTAGTTTGGCCAAGTGTCTGGTTGTTTAACTCTTTCAGGTATGGTGGAGACTATGTGCAAAATAATACATTTGTAGACATTTTATAGCTGTAATTAAGAGCAACATTAAATCTTAATGATATGTAATCTATATCTGTTGTGCAGTTGCAATCTACTCTCTGTAAAACCTGCCCATAGTAATTACACTTTTGACTGCAACCAATTTCAACGTATTTCCGCAATCTCATGTTCTTTAACATCACCCATTGAGAGAAAGAGGGACAGGTCACATTTTAACCTGACTGATCCTTTTTTGTCTCCCTAATAAGTGGTGCCAGATATATCTGGCAGCTTCTTATCTCTTTCTTTCATAGAAATAGCATGCCCATTAAATGGGTATTACAATAATAATTATTGACAGCATATCCACATAATATACTATAAATGCTTGATATGTATGAGTCCCAACTTTGGGACCCTCACCTTTCGAGAGATTAGGTGTCCCGTGACTCCTGTTTGCTGATATAGAGGGGCCGTTATCCCCAAAGAAGTCAATGGAGAGGTGGCAGCGCTTGTGTGTAGCCCTCTGAATTGAAGCCTATAGAAGTTACAGAAAGTTAAGTACGCACAGCTGCCTATCCGTTGACTTCTATTGCGAGAACAGTTGGTCTGAATTGGCAAATAAAGGTTACGAGAACCGCATTCTCTCGATAAGTGAGGGGCTATCAAGCATTCATGGCATATACTTTGAACATGCGATATATTTTTATGATGAAATACCCCTTTAAGCTGAGCCAAGTGGGTCTGTTAATGGGTAAGACAACCTTTAGAGGAATTTTTCAGCAGACAGCTCTTATGTCTATGGCCAACTTTAGCCATCATACCCAACTTGGCTCTATGTGGCAATGCACATAACGATTAGTGACTGCCCCCATGATAACTACTTTTACCCTTAATAACCGCCCATGCACCTTTTTATGGAGGTCATTAAGGGACCTTATTCTACAGCACTGTGTTTTTAGGGCACTGTAGAATAAATACTGTAGGGAAGTTCCATGCTGTCCTGGAGCGGGTGCTTGGCTGCCTGTTGACAGCCTCTTCTGCTCTAATGGCCGGGATTGGAGGAACCCTTTAAATGGGTCACTTGGCTTCCCAGTGAACTACAAAGTACCCCAGGGCTGTCTGTAAACTTAGTGTGCCCTATAAACTAGTGTGACAGTGACACAGATATTAATGTATTACAGAACTATGCAAAGCCATTAAAAGTTTAACATTTTATTATTTGAATTTAAAAAAGTCATTAAAAAGTAATAAAAAAATTACAAAAATGTGATAAAATATAAATACTTTTTTTTGTGCATGCACAAAATTATTGTTGATGTAACGCAGAGATGCAAAAACGAAAATAATTAGTGTGTCATTAAGGTCCAAACAGGCCTTTCATTAAAACATTAATGTCACTTGTTGCTGAGGTTTTTGAAACTGTCAGAAAACCTAATCTGAAATGTTTACATTTCTTTAAGAAAACCAAGTAAGGTGGCATTTTTGTATAAGACAGATATGTGTAGCATTATTCCAATGGGATTTTTTGATGTTTGGCGTCAGACATATCAGTCTTTAAAAAGGCTAAAGATTCTGTCTCGCCATAATTTGAAAACGGCTGCTGAGATTATCACAGTGATGGCCTATGTCTGCCCTTAATACTGTACATCATCTGCTTCTCTGCAGGAAATCTGTGAAGCTGCCATCAGAAGCATGAATAATAATAAGACAGTAGTAAAGTAGGAGTTATTAACAAAAAATCTTTAACTAAAATTCTTTCCTATAAACTGATAATAAGGATAAGAATAAGAATAATAAGAAGAATAAAATTCCTTACATTATGCTGCTATGTGTTTTCCAATCAAATCTTCTCACCTGCATGTTGTGCATGTCTTCTGCACCCCAGGGTGTCAGTGACTTCCTGTATCAGTGACCACATTGTCCATACATATAATAGGGACAGTAAGGGCCTTTTGTAATGGGCCAATTATCGGGCAAACGAGCATTCACAGAACGTTTGTTTCCAATCACTGCCCTATGTAAACAGGGCAACAATCAGTCCATGAACGAGCAATGGGACGAGCGATCCCATTACTGATAATATCTTCTTGTGATAGGAGCAAAAAGAGCGCTGATCAACGGCAAAAATGGTCTGGTCTACTGTGGTCACCAGTAGTTACTCTGTGCAGTACAGTGGACCCACCTATACAAACAGGACAGGAATATGCAAGGTTGCATATGCTACTAATAAAGGAGATAAAGGCTAAAGAGAAGAGGTTAGATGAAAATATAATTTGTGGCTAGAGGTTTGGTACTGTTGATATAATCTCAGGATGCAAGTGGAGTTAGGCTTTAAAGGTTTACTATAAATGGGAATCAAAACAAATAAGTCATGAAATTAAGTTAAAGTGGTTGTACAATATTTAAAAAAAAATGGTCTGCTTTATAGTGCCACTCTTGTCCATTGGTTGTGTCTGGTATTGCAGTTCAGCCACATATACTTGGGGATCAGACTCAGCTTTCCAGAACCCATAGGATACTGTCAGATACTGTCATTGGCTCGACACACACATCTACTGCACAGAGCCTACATCTTTATGGGCAATATTGTCATATTGTTTAAACTTCTGAGTGATATATATATTTTGACTATTAGGATATGTTGACACGTAGCAGATTGGTTCCATACTCAAAACCAGTTCTATATATCTGAATTGGATTTAAGCAGCATGTGCATGGATTTTTACAAACCCTATTCAGATGTATGAAACAGTTGCTGAAATTCTGCAACAAATCTGTCATGTATGAACATATCCTTAGGGTACAAACAACCCATATACACATGTGTATAACAGTCCATATGATGGATCAGAAATGTGTCAATTAATTATCTTCCTCTGACAGTAGAATGACTAGACACTCATCTGCTAATGTGTGAGGTTGGATATAAAGAACATCTAGCACTTCTAGCTACAACTACAGTAGGAATAAAATAATGCAGATTGTGAAGAATACCTCCGTAATACGGAATGTGTCCAAGCTCGCCTTGTAAAATTGGAAGCAAACAAAAGTACAGTATAGGCCCATAGAGTTTTATAGGCACCATGTTCGGCATCCGTGTATCTGCATACAGCCGTGTTCATGAAACATTGGTCTGGGTTCTCACCTGGGGGAGGTTGTTAGATAGGAATGTAGTTTAGAATCCCATCACCATAATAACAAACGCAGATTTAGGAAAACCACATCTTCGGTATGAAATGTAAAAAATGGGGTAAAATTGTTATGTAAACATGCTGTAATTTTTTATTTTTGTTTAAAAACCCTCAACATGGTCTAAAATTTTTGCAGAATTGCAAAAATTCCTATTCAACAACTGTGTACATATGGCCACTTCAGTGGTCACTAACTTTTCAACAAACTTTTCATAAATCAATAGTATAGGCGAATATAGGAAAAGTTAAAATATATCTTATTAGAGAAAAAAGTCTCTTTATCAACTTATCAGGTTCTTTCATTCCCCTGTTCTTAACTGTTCACTCACTTGGAATTTACTACTTTTTCCGTCTTTTCAAGACGTGATGGACTTTTAGCTTAATGAAGGGTCAGGTTACAGCTTCCCATAGAAGTCTATGCAAAGGGAAGGGGAAGCAGGAGCAGAGTGAGATGCAGAGACACACAGACATGCCGCAGCTTCCTGTTAAGTGTTACTGTCTCACACCAGCTACACTGCTCATTACTGCTGTATAATCTCCTCCATGCTGGCCATGATAGCAGTTAGACTCCACCCACTAGCTCAGAGTAAACTGAGAATTAAATATAAATCCTGCAAAGGGGAAAACTGCTAAAAAAAAAAAGTAGCGTCCATTTCATATAATGGCTAAAAATAGTGTTATTCCTCATGTACACACATATGAAAGCTTAAGCTGAAAAGTCACCTGAAAGATTAGATACACTTTCTGTATAAAACCCAATACTTACCCTAAGGTACATCTTCAACCTTATGGAAAACCACTGATAGCATGTTGACATAATGGCACATCATGCCAATTTACCTTTATCTCTGCTATGTCAGTAGTGCATTTGCTTCTACAGTTTGGCTAGATGTACTTTCTGGAGCGGGTCCAACTTCATAAGTGTTGTAAATTGAAATCAGGTTAATAGTTCTAAGAAATTACATTAATATATCAATTAGTAAGTATCTTTACTCCCTTGAGTGCAAAATTACAGCCGTTGTGTGAGAAAGACCATATGAGATACAGAACACTACAGGATGCATTCATCTCTTCCGCTTCCTTATAAAAGTAATGGACAAATATCTCTTCTGCCTGGTTTATTAAGGATTCTACATAATCCTGCTGTTACGAGTACAATCAGGGTGTGTCCAGCTTTTCTGTAGCCAAGAACATTAATTAGGATGGTGCCTCTCTTCTGTCTTAGGCAAGTCAACATTATAAACATCTTTCCCAGCCCAGCTCCTTTGTTACGATGAACTGCTTGTAGCTCACACAATAGAATACAATTTGAACTCACTGCTTGAATTATTATGGAAGAATTAGAATAATTAATTTCAGTGATTGAACATTCAGCTTAGGAAAAATACAAGAAATGTGTTAGTCCCTAATGCCCAAGCATAAGACAAATATAACATCCAGGTGTTCAGTCATGGGAACCAATTATTCTTGTGCCTACATGATAACGCAAGCAACATACTCAAGATTAGGTTCTGTTAAGTACTTATATAGAACTTTAGTACTCAATATAAGAATTTTAAGCATATGAGTCTGTAAGGGCCCAGACGCACATTCATGTTATAGCTCCGTACAAGATCGAGTTGTACGGAGCCATTCGTATGGTCAAATGGTCTATGAAAGGCTGCATTACGAATATATTCTCCCCTACATGCATTACTCCTATGGGAGAACACCTCTATAATGTGGTGCTATACACAGGTACCAAACTGCGGCATATTGGGTTCCCACAGAACCGTAGCAACTGTGTCTGCCGCCGTACAGGCTCCTGAGGCTGTATTCAAACTTGCCTACAATTTGGGTACATTTCATTTGACTTGCCAAACCATTCCAAATGATTCTTGTTAGAAAAAAAAATTGTCACAGTCTGTTCATGGCAATGGTTGCTATTTATGCAATGGATCAAAATGATGGATATCATGGATCACATAAATGTTGTGGATTGCAATGTAAAAAAAACTGGAAACCTGTATTCATGTATGCATGTTAGCATTGACTTTAATGGTGTAGAATGCATTTATCCAGGTTTTTTTGTTTTACCCATTTATTCCTTGATGGAACATCAGGCTAATATGTGTGAGCATAACTTCTCTTTATCTAAGGGCTTATGCATATGTCGAAGGCTTTTGCATGGAATCCTTATGGCGGTACACTCAGTCTCTATGGCTTTGTAGTATGGTAACGTAGGCACTCTGTATACTGCCATATGGTGCCTCTGTACAGCTGTCAGGATTTAAACCCAGAAACTCCTGTGTCCTTGGCAGTAGCACTTCTTGTTGAGCTGCTGGTGCTGCTGGATAACTCCTTTGTTTAATCTATTGTCTAGCTTCCCTTGATTCTTGTCTTTTTGCTTTGATTAATAATTCTAATCCTAATAATTCTCACCCTTTTTGCTTCCTATATAAGTCTGGTCCTTGCACTTCTTCCTCGCCAGACCATTGAGCATACTGCCTCTAACCTAGTTCATTGCTGCTCCTCTACAAATTACTGCTGCGTATCTGTGTACCGAACTTGGATCGTTTCCTGACTATGTCTTTGTCTCACACTGCAAACTATTGCCACTTATCTGTGTTCAGAATTTGGGTTGTTTCCTGACCACGTCTCTGCATTATTCTACAAACTGTTGCCACATACCTGTGAAGCGAACTCGGTTTGTTTCCTGACAACATATCTGCCTTACTCTACAAACTGTTGTGGCTTATTTGTGTCCCGAACATGGATTGTTTGGATTATGGCTCTGTACAACTTGGAGCTCATATTGAGCCATAATATGGCAGTGTGCATGAGGCCTAACGGATAACGTTAAGGAAAATACAGTTTTGAAAACAAATATGCTGTCCATGTACATAATTGCTGGAAGATCTTTTGGCTAAATACCCCATAATATGCAAATGTGACATTTTTCATGCTCTTGGTTTTATTTTTGCCATTCCTCAAAATGTTTTCCGAAATTGTTGATAAGTATGTTAAATATACAAAACTGTCTACACACATTGATACATACTGCACAAATATTGCATTGTATGAGCATTATCCCTCCACTCCACTTTTCAGTAAAACTTCCAACTGTACATGAACAAATCTTCTCTTCACCATAGATTCTCAAAAAAATAAACTGATTATACCATACTTAAAAAAATTTCTCCCTACAATTCTGAAACTCTTATTTTGTAATTCAAGTATCTAAAATGTTAGTCTTATGGTATGCTGGGCAATAGGGACCCAGACTAGACTAGTGTCACACATGTGTCAATAGCAATGTCCTATTGTCATTCAACACTAATCATAATTTGGCCAGTTATAGAGGAGCGCAACAATGGCAAATTTTTGGGCTCGTGTTATGGCCACAAATCTTGGCCCGATTGCAGGTCTAATGACTTGAACCAACAGCATCACAAGGATCTAGGATCGGGTCACTAGACCGATGTTTGGGATTAGATTTACAACCGTAACATGTCCAAAACTGGCCTAACACTGTGACTGGCCTACAAAAGTTAACATTGATGTTTTTGTTTTTCTCAAAGTTTTGCTATGCATCAAGCTAGATGGTAAATAAGGGCAGGATGAAAAGATGGCGCAGCCAAGACTTGTACCACCTGGACCGGACAGCTTCAGATATTTTACCAGGGAATCTCTTAGAGCCATTGAGAAACGTATTGCAGAGGAAAAGAATACAAAGTCTAAGCAGGAGATCGATGACTGGATTCAAAAACCAAATCGTGACTTGGAAGCTGGTAAAAAACTGCCATTTATCTATGGTGACATCCCACCTGGAATGGTATCAGAACCCCTGGAGGATCTTGACCCATACTATGCTAGCCAGAATGTGAGTCCACTGGGGGGATATAGAGTGTAGTATGTAGAGATATTTATCCCATGACGTGCCTGGCAAATACAAAAATGCTGTTGATTTATTGAGTTAATTGATTTGCTGTGTGTCTGTAATTTTTTTATGATCAGAGCTTTGAGATAAATAATGACAAAGATATTAAAACCTGAATGACCAGTCATCCTAACATATTTTTGTAAAATCCTCCACCCTGTTGAAATGGTCCCACTACTCCTCTTGCTCAGTAGAGTATCAATCCTAACTAGACAAAAACATTGAGGATATTGAGGATAGTGAACAATATGGGATTAAGATCACTGATTTGTAAAGGAAGGGATTGAGTAAGGGTACTCCGACATGGGCCGTGTAAACGAGCGCCAATCAACAAGACGGCTTGTTGATCGGCGCTCATTTGCTCTGTTCACAAGGAGCAATATATGGGGATGAGCGAAAGTTACTACGATCACTCGTCCTCGTACATTTCTATCACGTCAGCAGCACGGCTCAATGTTAACACAGGGAGATGTGCTGCCGACAACGATATTTCTTGCAGCATAAATGATGCATGAGTATGATGGATAATTTTTTTTATCCTAATTTTTATGGAAAAAATTAAAGATACTGATTTCAAAGCTATAAATATTCATCTGGTTACAGGTCAAGATTGTGGTATTTGCAGTCTCCGGAGATTGCACAGGCAAAATGGGAAGTCGCAAATTAGGGAGTGTGGATGTTTTATAACTGTTTCAATTGACCCTCAAAGAGAACCCATTAACATGACCACCCCTTAAAGCAAGTCCAAAAGGTTTGTTAAGGTGCCCATAGACATTAGATGAAAGTAAGCCGAACCCCCCGACTATCTAATATTTATGGGGGTGTCTTGACTCTCCCCCGACAGCAAATGGTGGGGGAAGGAAGTATTGGATCCCAACATACCCGATCCTTTGTAGCTGCAAGTAAAAAGCCGCTGTCAGAGGGGTATTCCCTTCTCCTCATTGGAAAAAAATGGCCGAGCCAAGCGTGCATGTATATGGGGGAATCAGAAGGAATAGCTGTCGGCCAGACAGCTAGCTAAACTGTATGGCCCCCTTTACACTCTCTCACACTAGACTTTCTCAGTAATCAAGGAGAGTAATGTTATTTTAGATAGTGGACATTTTCACCTAGTGATGAATGACATTGCTTGCAGAAAATGTAACATCAATAAAACTAAATGAAGAGAAAGGAGGCAAACTTAATAACATGGCCCATAAAGTGCTTAGCAAAAAAAAAAATATTAATTTATATTAATGTTAATATTCATATAAATAGTTTCTATTCTTTACTGAAAATGGCTATTTTTTTCCTCTTTTAGACCTTTATAGTATTGAATAAAGGGAAGGCAATCTCCCGCTTCAGTGCCACGTCTGCCTTGTACATTCTGACACCTTTCAACCCTATTCGTAAAGCAGCTATAAAGATTTTGGTGCACTCATATCCTTTTTTACAGATGAGTTGTTTTGCATTAGTAGGTATAAATACTTGTGTTATTGCCTTGTGTGACATATAATATTTTATTCTGATGTTTCATGGAAATCTTGGTAAATATCAGCACAGCCACCAGTTTAGCTTCCACGGATTGTCACTGGCAGCGCTGCTAGATTCAACTGAAGGTGGTGATCGCTGGCACTGGGGCACCGGTTAAAAGACCTAGGCCTAACAACGCCAATGATTGTCACCTACAGTAGCTTTCCTAGAGCACTGAAGGTAAATAGTTGAGTTATGCAGCAATAGTGGGGCTGGAGATTCACAGCTAAGAAGATTTAAGGAGTTTTGAAAAGCTGAGCCATTATCTGATTTGCAAGAATTGGCATATTGTTTGTCCTCCAGCTTCCCTTGAAACAAATATGACTAAAAAACAGCTGAAGAGAATTTTCAATTATTGACACAAGAGGACAACTCACTAATTGAGCTCCTTGTATGAGGAAAGCTATATGGAGCATATTCCACAATAATCCGATCTGTCAGCCGGAGAAAGATGCAGAGTGCAGCATCTTTATCCGATTGTCGGATGACATTTCTATTAAGATCGACTCACCTTTGGTAGCAGTCCACGGATCACAGCATATCGGATTTTGTGGTGCCGACGCTGCGAGCTCAGGTGACCGCAGACGTTCCGACAGGAGTAACCCTTGTAACCCTGGCCTTATAAAGAAAAATGATGTAAGGGAATAATGAAAATATCGTATCTTTTACCTAACTTAAATATATATATATATATAAGACTTGAGCAACTCTCATCCACATGCTGCAAAAAAAAATCAGCCGAAAATCTGTTCATATATTGACCTTCGGTGCGGTTTGTAAATCTGCAGCATGTCAATTTACTTTGAGGAATCGCTGCTTTTCTGTTGCCGGTTTTCTCTATTGAATTCAATGGGGAGGTAAAACCTGCATTAAATAGCAAATGTTGCAGTTTTTGCAGGGGAAAAGCTGCGATTAATGCAGCTCAAAAAAAATAAATCCCATCCTTACCCACAACTCTCTGCTCCTTCTTCCAGCACGGCCTCCAGGGATGATGGTTCATCCCATGTGATTGCTGCAGCCAATCACAGGCTGCAGCGGTCACATGGGATGAAACATCATCCCAGAAGATCGGGCTGCAGGACGTCAGAGGGACGCTTTACCATGGCTACGGGTAAGTATGATTTTTTCCAATTTTTTTTACCCTGCTATTTTCCGCATTCCGGACGAAAAACTGCGCCACCATATGGTGCGTTTTCTTTTTGGCCAGAATCCCCTGCGGCATACAGGGTTGATATGCTGTGTTAGTTTTCCCGCAACGTATCTGCCCTGTGTGAACATACCCTTATTCAATTCAATTAATTAATTAATTATATGCAGTAAACTCCTATGTTTCCCCTAGTGGTGGCTTCAGGCACCATAGTTTGTCAATGTAATACATTTAACACTACAGCTATGGTAGAGATTTGGAAATTTGTATAACAAAAAGTGGATTTTAACCGCTATGTAGATATATTAAAAAAAATTATCAGGATAGCATTGTGGACCTATATATATATAAAAACAATGTCATTCAAGTCTAATATTATTTTAAAATATCTAGTGCACTGCAGAATCATTTAAATTAAGAGGTGACAGACATACAGATAGACAGACAGACATGAAATAGATAGATAGTTAGATAGATAGATAGATAGATAGATAGATAGATAGATAGATAGATAGATAGATAGATAGATAGATAGATATGAGATAGATAGATATGAGATAGATAGATAGATAGATAGATAGATAGATAGATAGATAGATAGATAGATAGATAGATAGATAGATAGATAGATAGATAAACAAATATATCTAGCAGCACCGGTGTATCGTGGGTGAAAATCCTCAGGAACAGACCACGCTCCAAACTTGATAATATTCAAAAAATAGGCAGCACTCCGCAGTAAATGTGAAAATAGGGTACTTTTATTGCCCCCTGTGCAACGTTTCAGCTCTGTCCTCTAGAGCCTTTCTCAAGCAAATAACATGTGATACATTCCAAGTATATAACATAGTGACAATCAAGTGTGTGAATCAAACATAATCAAAGGAAAAGTATATAACAGCATCACAAAAATAGCGTAATAAATATATAGTAAAAAGTGACACATCAGAATTAAACATATAGTGTCAAAGTAAGATGGATAAGCAACAGTTAATGTGCATATAACTCACAATACAGTTAAAGTATCCAATTAAGAGTAGTGTTCACATGTGTGTGAATCATGTGTGAAACATAAAAACAAATTAAAATTGAAAATCACCTCATAGGACGTGCTATCACGGCGCCGCCATAGCGGTAAGCGAAAAAACGCTATTGCGCATGCGTTGGAATATTGCCATGTTCTAAATATTGCGGATATCCGGTATGCATTCGCGCATGCGCAATGAAGCGCAGACGCGATGTAGACATCTTTAAATAGGGAAAAGTCCCATTTGTTTAGGGTTATATCAAAAGGTATGTGTATATATATCTTAAATTACCGAATCATACCATAATGGGGACTATATAGCTCCCAATCTAAGATAAAGCTTTATCAATAGAGAGTGTGAATACATTCAAATGAATGTCCCAACAGGGCATCCAAAGAGGAGAGAGGCATAAACGCAGCGGTACAGCCCTGTTCACAACAGACTTTTAAGTATTGTTGTTAGAAATGGAGTTCAAGGGGTGGACGGTGGCCATTCTATAAGTGCCCATCCCCACCTCACTAGTGGGTAAAACAAATGCAATGCAGACATGTCATATGTCCACTTGCCGTATTGTTCCCCGTAACTCCTATATTTGTTCTTTGAGAAGTCAAAGTAAATACCGCATCTACGTCTGAACCTCTCAATCCTATAGGTTCTATTGATATGTATATAATACACCCTCTAGAGATATAATGGCATACTACATATACTGATATATATTTTTATAGAATATTATAATATGATATCAGTAAAAAATAAAAATTGCAAAAATTCCATGAAAAATATAATAATTTTTAATAATATTAGATAATAATTATACACAGAAAAATCCGAGATAGATAGATAGATAGATAGATAGATAGATAGATAGATAGATATGAGATAGATAGATAGATAGATAGATAGATAGATAGATAGATAGATAGATAGATAGATAGATAGATATGAGATAGATAGATAGATAGATAGATAGATATGAGATAGATAGATAGATAGATAGATAGATAGATAGATAGATAGATAGATAGATAGATAGATAATGAGATAGATAGATATGAGATAGATTAGATAGATAGATAGATAGATAGATAGATAGATAGATAGATAGATAGATAGATAGATAGATAGATAGATAGATAGATAGATAGATAGATAGATAGATAGATAGATAGATAGATAGATAGATAGATAGATAGATAATGAGATAGATAGATATGAGATAGATTAGATAGATAGATAGATAGATAGATAGATAGATAGATAGATAGATAGATAGATTAGATAGAACCAGAGGAGCAGTCCTTAGAGAAGCAAGAGTTGAGGAACTCTAGTTTTGTTACACATTCTTTTCTTGCTATTTGTGTCCATGGGCATCATGTAGTGAATACATATAAACTATTCAATTAAATGCACATGTAAAATACAGTACATAATTTTTTCTTTTCTGTAAATGACAGAACTCCCACTGTGGGCATCATACAATTTAATCTGTTGGTGTTCCATACATTTCATTTTCTTTTTTTTATAAACATTGCTCTATCGCTGTTCCTATTCAATATTTCATGAGTCACTATTTGGTTTAATATCTGCCACAAAAACTGTTCCATTTTTCTCAATAGGTTGTTTTGTGTTATCAGTACATTTTCTGAAAATAAAAAAAAATCTCATAAAGAAAGCTTATATTTAAATCTCTAGAATAGCATTCTTTTGTGCCATAATCAAGAAATGTCATTGCATTATAACCACGGTGTTGGAACTATTGATTTTCCATATTTGTGTTGCCATAGACAATAATGTAATGAAATATATTCATGTTTAGCTTCCTTAACATGGATCACATTATTCAGCATATTCATCATGTGCACTATTCTCACCAACTGTGTGTTCATGACCATGAGTAACCCCCCGGAGTGGACCAAGAATGTAGAGTAAGTATTTGCTGAAAATACCAGACGTAACCGGGCATCAAATTATAACAGATGTTTAGTTGAATATATGTCAATTGTTTATTAGTCACAAAAACGCTTCCATCTCTTTATTATTATGCATTTTCCCTCCTCATTTTTGAAATTACACATATTTTTACAGATTTTTGGCATTAGTTGGAAAAGTCAATGGGGAGATGAGAGGTAGAATCTGATTGGTTCCCATGGGCATCTATTTCTTCTTTACCTTGTACCATGTTTCATACATCTCCCCTAATGACTACATGTTCCTACAATGTTACAGTTTTATAATGTTGAAAAACATAGCATTTCGTCCATTATAGTTGTGAAGCCCCTGCACTACTTTTTACAACACAAACAAATATGTCAGAAAAGTGTGTCGAACTTCAGACCAAACAGCACTGTTCACTTGGAGGGAACCAACTTTGATCTAGTTTAAGGTACTAAGCTGACCCTAGGACTTTGGTGCCTAACTTGTCCGGTGATTCATTCCCAGGATATAAGGGAAGGTCATTGAGCTGCAGTTGCTATGAGTAACAACAGATAGTTAACTTACATACTTGAATATTCTTAGAATAGAGGAGCAAAGCTGAATTCATACATCAAGGGTCCAGCAACGAAGTAGCAGACCTGGATACGGTACAGAAGCAGAAGGCTAGTGGGTAGTCAGAGAGTCCAGGATATAGCAACGATGTAGTAGAGCCGGATCGCAGTACAGAAGCAGAAGGCTAGTGGGTAGTCAGAGAGTCCAGGATATAGCAACGATGTAGTAGAGCCGGATCGCAGTACAGAAGCAGAAGGCTAGTGGGTAGTCAGAGAGTCCAGGATATAGCAACGATGTAGTAGAGCCGGATCGCAGTACAGAGGCAGAAGGCTAGTGGGTAGTCAGAGATTCCAGGAAATAGCAACAATGTACCAGAGTTGGGTCACGGTACAGAGGCAGAAGACGAATAGGTAGTCCGAGAGTTGCTAGGTTCATCAACAGAGTTGTAACAGAGCCGAGTACGCACTACAAAGAGGGTAGTCCAAAAAAGTAGTCAGAGGTAGATAGACTCACAACTGTAGACAGATTAGTATATATATATAAAAAAACAGCAAACAGGTTAGTCACCAAACACTGCCAGGCCCGAGGTCACCGTGAACGGAATTCAAATAGAACACCCTGCACTCGCACCGTCCCACATCCCTGCCAGCCCCTGCCGCAAGTGCCACTGTGGTGGTGGCTGACATGGAGAGGCACTGCTGGAGCACAGAAAGGGTCAGTACATTATAATATACACCGATCAGCCATAACATTAAAACCCCTGACAGGTGAATAATATTGATTATCTCATTACACTAATGCCTGTCAAGGGGTGGAACACATTAGGCGAGTGAACAGTCAGTTCTTGGAGTTGTGAAGCAGGAAGAATGAGCAAGCGTAAGGATCTTAGCGACATTGACAAGGGCCAATTTACATCCCTTTATGGAAATGGTATTCCCTAATGGCAGTGCCCTCTTTCAGCAGAATAATGCGTCCTGCCACACTGCAAAAACTGTTCAGGAATGGCTTGAGGAACATGACAAAGAGTTCAAGGTGTTGACTTGGCCTCCAAATTCCCCATATCTCAATCCGATCTAGCATCTGTGGGATGTGCTGGAAAAACAAGTCCGATCCATGGGGGCTCCACCACATCTTACAGGACTTAAAAGATCTGATGCTAAAGTCTTGGTGCCAGATACCACAGGGCACCTTCAGAGGTCTTGTGGAGTCCATGGCTCAATGGGTCAGAGCTGTTTAGGCAGCACAATAGGTCTACACAATATTAGGCAGGTGGTTTTAATATTATGGCTGATCGATGTATACATAATCTTAAACATTCTTGAAAATTGCACGTAAAAGTAGCAGACTTGGGTCAGTTGTATTACACTCTAAATTGAAATTCATATTTTTCGTGCACAAATTAGCCTAGCAAAGCGACGTAAGCCATCGATAAAAGTAAAAAGTTTGTGGTTAAAGCTACAATTGTATTGAATATCAAAGTGGGTTGATAATTCAAGCTTTTAAAACACTTTAGTTTTTTTCCGCAGCCATGAGTTTGAGGAGTACAAGATATGTCCCTGCTGTGTTACAAGTAGATTTTATTAACAGAAAAGTTGTGTAAGTGCGTCATTTAACAATATTATGTACAATTCAACTGCAGTAATGGACCATTCTAAGGCGCTGCGTTATTGTTCTCATAAACCAATCCCATCACTTAGAAATGAAGGCAACATATGTAACGTAAGCATTCACCGCATTGTAGCAGCAAGTAACATCGGTTATTGTGTACTAAATATCCCTGCACCATGTGTTTAGTAGTTATATTATCATTGTTATTATTATTAATAATAGTCTATATCTTTCAGATACACATTCACTGGGATTTACACATTAGAATCACTGATAAAAATTCTTGCAAGGGGCTTCTGTTTAGATAAATTTACTTTTCTCCGTGATCCCTGGAACTGGCTTGACTTTACCGTCATATTGCTGGCGTAAGTAACATTTTTGTCACATAATATATAACAATGTATTTTTCAGCATAGCATGTTCAATATTGTAAATAGAAACTAATACATATTGTATACTTAATTTTCTAGGAGTATAAAACATTTAAAGGGGTTGTCTCATGACAGACATTGACAGCATAGATAGCATAATGCAAGAATATCACATGTCAGATCCTTGGGGGTTTGGCTGTTGTTGGCCCCCAATCAAACTCTAGAAAGAAGTAGATACAGGGAATATCCAGCACTGGAAGGATTTTGTTTACGTAGTTCAGCAAATTCCTTAAAATGGTAACGGGTCTTGGCAATCCGGTTTAATCTGTAAATATTTTGGTAAACAGGAGACACAAAAAGAGAGAGGCACATGCCTAAGGCCTAGTTCACAAGGAGTATTTTGCAGGCAGAAACAATCTGCCTCAAAATTCCTTCAGGAATGCCACGGTTTTCGCAGCGTTTTCCGCCGGCGGCCATTGAGGACCGCTGGCAAAAAACGCAGTGAACAACACTTTTGCTGCCTCCCATTGATTTCAATGGGAAGTCAGAGGCAGAACCACGGCAAGAGAGAACATGCTATTTTTGGGCGGGTTCACACGTGGCGGAATTTCACTTAAATTCCGCTGCGGACACTCCGCAGCGTTAATCCGCAGCGGTGCCGTTTGTCCATTGACTTACACTTTAATTTAGCAGTGTTCGTTTAGACGGGGCGTAAAATTCCGCTGCGGAGCATAGGCTGCGGAGCGGAATTTGGTGTCCGCAGCATGTTCTGTCTGTTGCGGAGCAGTGGCGGACTCATGGCGAAATTTCTCCATTGACTTCAATGGAGAGTCAAAATTCCGCAATGAAGTCCGCAGATCTTATGTGTGCTGCGGAGCGTATTGGTTTTGCTACCATGACATTTCTTCATTCTGGCTGGACCTATGTATTTCTAGGTCTACAGCCAGACTGAGGAAGTCAATGGGGCTCCCGTAATGACGGGAGCGTTGCTAGGAGACGTCTGTAAATAGTCACTGTCCAGGGTGCTGAAAGAGTTAAGCGATCGGCAGTAACTGTTTCTGCACCCGGGACAGTGACTACCGATCTCAATATACATGTATCTGTAAAAAAAACATATAAGTTCATACTTACCGAGAACTCCCTGCGTCTGTCTCCAGTCCGGCCTCCCAGGATGACGTTTCAGTGTAAGTGACGGCTGCAGCCAATCACAGGCCAAGCACAGGCTGCAGCGGTCACATGGACTGGCGCGTCATCCAGGGAGGTCGGGCTGGATGCCGAAAGAGGGACGCGTCACCAAGACAACGGCCGGTAAGTATGAAATTCTTTTACTTTCACTAGGGAAAGTGCTGTCCCTTCTCTCTATCCTGCACTGATAGGGAGAAGGGAAGCACTTTTCCCGCAGTCCGCAGCAGCTAGTCCGCATCAATTTTCTGCACATTTTGTGCAGATCCGCAGCAGAATCTGCAACGCAGATTCTGTGCGGCATTGATGCGGACAGTTGCGGAGGAAATCCGCCACGTGTGGTCATGCCCTTTTTGTCCCGCTAAAAGGCGCTAAGGAAAAAACGCCTCCGATTTCAGCCATTTTTTTGGTTCTGATTCCGACGCAGTTTCTGTGTTAAAATCAGCACCAAAGAACTCCCTGTGAACTAGGCCTAATAGGGCAGTAGGTTTGCGATCAGACAGATAAAAAAGTTTAATTGTACTTACAAAATCCCAAATAGGAGAAGGTTCGTCGGATTAACGGGTCGCCCAGGTTCCTCTTCCGTTCTTCTGATAAAAAAGATTGTCTATGGGACATAAGATAAAAATCCCAACTCTTCCGTTTATAATTTTTTTGTATAATTTCTTTTGCATTAAAATAAATAAAAATAACTCATTCAATGTTTCGCTATTACCTAATTGTCTCCTGGGTACATTTCAACTCTTCTCTCTAGCTGTTTGCAAAACTATACTGCACTACAAGGAGGGGGTCTCTCTCTTTTTGCGTCTCCTTTAGAACGAACTGGCAAAAACATGATGAAAGTACTGTGCCGCTACGTCTCCTGTCGGTTCCATTCTGATTCTTTTGAAGAATGCATGGTTGGCCTGTTATTGGCCTATTATAGTGCATACGTTTTATCCTAGAACCATAGCCTGCTGTTTGTCTATAATGTACCACCATTGGCCTCCGATATTATATTTTATTATAATGAATACTCCTAATTATCAGAAATCTTCATTAACTCCCCTTTTGCCCCCAGCATTTTGCACATACCTAAGCACATAAGAGACTGTATGAAATGCTCATATAAATAAATATTGTTTCAGATTATTTATGATTTGCCTGTTCTTTGTGACAAAGGGTTTATTCTGATGATAGTCATTTATAAAATATCAATCAGACATGTCTTAAAGAGTAACTGTCGTTTCAGGTGACTTTTCAGAATCAGCCGTCATGTGTGTTTACATGAGGAATAACATTATTTCTGACCATTATATGACTTGTATCTTTTCAGCAGTTTTCCCCTCTGCAGGCTCTATATCTAATCATAAATTATCCATGTACTCAACTCTAGAGGGAGAGGGGACTAGCTGCTATGATGTCTCGCCTACACAGCACAAAGAGAAAAGGAGATCCTTCTCCCCTATCTCTAAGGGTATGTGCACACGAGAAGTGCCTTCTACGTCTGAAAAGACAGACTGTTTTCAGGAGAAAACAGCTGCCTCGTTTCAGACGTAAAAGCTCCTCCTCGCATTATGCGAGGCGTCTTTGACGCTTGTAAATCTTGAGCTGCTCTTCATTGACTTCAATGAAGAACGGCTCAAATTACGTTGCAAAGAAGTGTCCTGCACTTCTTTGCCGAGGCAGTCATTTTACGCGTCGTTGTTTGACAGCTGTCAAACGACGACGCATAAATGACAGGTCCTCTGCACAGTACGTCGGCAAACCCATTCAAATGAATGGGCAGATGTTTGCCGACGTATTGTAGCCCTATTTTCAGGCGTAAATCGAGGCATAATAGGCCTCGTTTACGCCTGAAAATAGGTCGTGTGAACCCAGCCTTACACACATAGAAGCAGCAGCATGGAGGGAATTAAACTGGAATAATGAGCAGTGTTGCAGTAAATCCAGCATCGGGGTGATAAAGTAGAATATATTACTAGAAACAGCAGCATGAAGGGGACGTTATACGGCAGTAATGAGCAGTGTAGCTGTGGATTTAGCACTAGGGTGAGGTAGTAGAACACTTACTAGAAGTAGCAGCAGCATCTCTGTGTCTCTATCTCTCTCTGTCCCTTCTCTCTCCCCTCTCCATAGACATCTATGGGCAGAAGCTGTAACCTGATCTCTCAGTGGAGATGATAATTTGTCTTTATCACTACTTCACTGAAGATGGATTTTAGCAGTAAATTGAGAGAAAAGGATCAGTGCATGAGGCAGGAGGGAGGGAAAAAAAAGCGTCTGTAATGAGATATATTACAAAGAATCCTTTCTTAACTTTTGATACTATTTGTACTATCGATTCATCAAAAGTTAGTTGAAACAACAGTTACTCTTTAAGGGCTCATTCACACGAACGTGAATCTCGTCCGTGTGACGGCCGTTAAAACAACGGCCATCACACGGCCCCATGCATTTCAATGGGGCCATTCACACGACCGTTGTTTCAACGGAGCGTGTGAACGCTCCATTGAAAAATAGGACATGTCCTATTTTACTGTGTGTCACACATCCCTCCATAGACTGTAGTCTGTGGGTGATCCGTGACAACGCGTCCCGCACGGGTCCACCTCGGAGGTGGAAAACGGCAGTATTTCATGCTCCGAGGTGGACTACGTTCGTGTGAATGTAGCCTAAGAGATATATATATATGTGTACCCATAAGCTTGTCTTGGTTTTCATGGAAATCTGATCTCTATCCTTGGCTATATTGCAAATCAGATGAGCAACTCTATGATTGCTCTCCTTTTTAGGTCTCCATAATTTTCATAGATTTAATTAAAACCAGTGGCATAATCCATTCATTCATAACATTGGTAAGGGTCCTGATAGTGTTAAAGAAAACATGACTTATCATGTATGCAATAAACGCTTTGTTTATAGTAATTCTAATACATGTTATTGTTGCTATCACAGGTATGTAACAGAATTTGTAAACCTCGGCAATGTTTCAGCTCTTCGAACTTTTAGAGTATTAAGAGCTTTGAAAACTATTTCTGTAATCCCAGGTAAGAAGTAATTGGTGTGAGGTGTTAGGTCCCTTGTACATCCAACTGTTTCTTTGTGACTGTCATTGTGAGCCTGTCTTTTATAGATAAGTTTGTAGACCTCAGCAATGTATAAAATGATATAAACATTATGCAACGTTAACGTAGATTGCCATAGAATCCTACAGTAATCTAAGTTCAGTTCAGTTGAGTATGACTGCGGGGGATCCAGGTATTGCAGTCGCAATACGGAAGCTAAAATGCAGCTCTAAGATAGGGAAACTAGTCAGCGTCAAAGGGGTCTGTGCATTTTCAGAGTGCTTGAACCCTTTCATATAGGGATTTATCACAATACTATTTTATTAAATGCAGATTTTCTCCTTGGCCAAAACAATATCTTGTTAGCCAGTGGCCTTTAATAATACCTATTAAAATAATGTTTGTTTTTTTAAATATTTTTTACATAAATAAATAGAGCTCTGTACCCTTATATTGAATATTAAAGGGGTTGTCAAATGCTTAAATATTATATTTTTCTGTTAGATCATGCACAACATAAACATTTTTCATCTTTGTCATGGCGCCCATTAGTGTGCTTTTAATTTACTTTCAGAATGTTCACCTAATGTGTCCAGTGTCGGCGGACACACATAACCAGTAGGTCAGTTCCGCCAATCAGGATCCACTTGTGGACCTACAGAAGAGTGATTCCTGCTATTGGGCTCGTCAACCAATCGGAATTGCTGCAGTAGTAGCGACTTTTTCTCATCAGCCCTGGACACATTAGGTAGACATTCTAAGAAAGGAATCACAGGAACATAAGGGGGCGCCATTATAAGTATGTAACAGCAAAATTAAAACACAAATATTCCAAAATAATACTTGTTGAAAAATCTTTAATGGCCCAAAATTTTGGACAAAACAACCCGCCCTACAAATATGTACAAAATATATAAAACGATAACAGCCTTAGGTGGAAAAAAGCCAGCATGACCCTATTTAGATAGTTGTAAATCAACAATATATTATATATCAATAGTGTATGCAGCAGGGATCAAATACCTAGAATTAGACCCCGCTAGAGAAACCACAGATCTAATCTTACAAAAGTGCAATAGTGCATATAGTGAAAAAAGTATAATGGTTAATCACCTGTGGTTGACATGATGGCAGATGAAGATGTTTATGCACCTTACGTACATTTCACAACCTTCGTCAGGAGAGGATTATGCTAGCCCCATCAGTGGTTTAAATACTGAACCTAGTAAAGCGACGATTAATGCCGCATGACGTGTCACGCGCCTACCCATTGTCAGTCCACCCAAGTCATTGCCATCGATCGGTGCGAGCAGGAATGCCCATACTCGATATCCGCCAATACTCTGACAACTTCCGAAATGACGCCTGAGGCTAATGTCATAAAGTCTTAAGAGGAGAAAAATCTAAAAATGATGCTCCTGTTATACTATTCAGGTGAGTGTAAAAATACATCAACATAATTATAAGTAGTAATAAAAAAATATAGTAAATGAGTGAGGAACAATTACCATGGCAACCATTCAAAGCGTCTACAAGCAAACATGGTATTAGTATGTATTTATATATATAAACAAACAATATTAATAAATATAAATAAATAAATATAAATATATGTTTACAGAACAAATACTTTGTCAATACATCTATTAATACAAGAAGTCCTTCAAATGATAAACATAAAATATATATAAGTTACTATTCAATATAAATGATATATCATTAAGATATGTATAGGAGAAAAATAAAAAAGTGATAAAATGAGAAATGATATATAATATATATGTAACAGCCATATCTAGAAACAGGAGCATTTTTTATATGGCTCCAATTTAAAAATTATTATATTTTATATTATATCATAATATCCAAACGTATCATAACCCCTTTAATATGCAGTGTAAGGGGCAAGAGTGCTATTTGGCTCAGGACAGAGCTTTGAATTAGGCTTGGGCTACAGGGCAATTAAAAGTCAAGTGCGAATTGTAGCAAAACCGTGGTTAAAATGCAACTTTATATTATTCCCTATGAGGAAAAAGGTAATCAGTGACCTTCAGATTGGCGCAATATTTCCAAGATGGTTGATATGACTCTTTTCCCAATAGGAAATAATTAAGTTTGCATTTTAAATATGATCTTCCCACAATTCATCTACTTAGGCTATATTCAAATGGACGTGTGCAAAATCGGCCGTGTCCTTTTTTACGTCTAATTTGCACACATGCTGGACCCGTTTTCACTATTCTATTGAGTGATCCGTGAAAATGGGCCCTCCACACAGTCCTTTAAAACAATGCAGTGTGAATAGCCCCATAGAAATACAGGAAGCTATGTGACGGCCGTTAAAAAAAACGTCCGTCACACGAACTATATATACGTTCGTCTGAATAAGCCCTAAGTATACTGTTTTAAAGGTTTTTTTCCACAATGGATAATTATTACCTATCCACATTATAGGTGAAAAATGTATGATTGCTGGGTGCCCCACCTCTCGGACCCCCACTCATCACTATAGCGGGGGACTGTGGGGCCCACAGAAACAGCTGAGCACTGTACTCAACTATTTCTGTCGGCCTATAGACATTGAATGGAGCCGCAGCGCACATGCATGACCACCACGCCATTCAAAATTATCCTCCCTGTGATAGTACAGTATGGAGGAACTGAGGTTCCGGACCCCCGTTCTAGTGGGGGTCCCAGTGGTGAGGCCTCCAGTGATAATACATTTTACACCTATCCTGTGGATAGGTGATAAATGTCCATTTTTGGAGACCCCTTTAAGTGTTGTGGTAGTACTGTGCCGTGTGAAAACCGGTCTAAGGCAGTAAATTGTATGTTGCAAAATTTCCTTTTGTTCATTTTCTTCATTGAATTAAAGGTTTGAAGACCATTGTGGGGGCCCTGATTCAGTCGGTTAAGAAGCTTTCGGATGTGATGATTCTCACAGTGTTTTGTCTGAGTGTGTTTGCACTAATAGGACTGCAGCTATTCATGGGACACCTAAGGAATAAGTGTGTTTTGCTCCCGAATGATTTAACTCTAAATATAACCATTGAGGAATATATCAAGAATGAAAGTAAGTTATGTTGTAAGGGGGGTGTCTGGTTAAGAAACCCATTTTCAAGATATGAATTAGGGAATTCTGAGTTAGTAAATGTTTAGGACCCTGATCCACATAGAGCGTCTCTCGCTTTGGAGGACACGGCATTACAGTGAGAGTCCATTGTTTTAATGCACACTGTGTAATACTTAATTTCTCCAATGGTGGCACTGCAGGGAAACTGAACACTTGCTGCTGGATTCACACAGTTTGTAGCCTATCTCTGGGGGTCCTAGCAGCAAGACAGTATGCAATCAGCTTATCATCAAGGAATCTTCCTAACACAAAGGGACTGTCTAAAGCCGACAACTCCCTAAAATGCAACAGTTGAAACATCATTCATACTAAAACAATGTGAGTAAAACAAACACAACATAACCAGTTCGTATTCCTAATGGTTTCCTTGCAGACATTTTAGACATTAAGCCTGCAACAAAAAAAATTGCACTTTTGTTCCAGTTCTATGAGTGATGTTAATCTAATGTGTCTTTCAAGCCTGAAGCTGTAATGATAGCATTGATTAAATTACATTGTAAAATGTTACGTTGCACATACAAATTGTTTCAATGTTGGACATCTGTATCTTGAGCTAAATGACGCACATTAGTTCATGCTTGTCTCATCAAGATTGAGGCCATCCATCAGTGATCAGGCAACAATATCCTTCATGCCAGGGCCACCAGGTTAGACGCTGTTTGGTCTTTCTGTGCATTCTAATAAAAAAGACACATATATGATTGTAACCTGTTTTATGACATGAACCATTCGGATTGTACTGTACATTGTCACATTGTTGCTTAGGTTAAAAATAAATACACTGTCAACATTTACAATCCAGTGGTGTACATAGAAGAATGGAGGCCCTATAGCAAAAATCAAATTACCCGCCATTTCCCTATTATGGTACCGGGTTTTGCCATCAATGTTCCCTCTAAGCAATTTTAGCTAATGAGCGGGGCGGTTCTAAGCCGAAGGCGATCGAAAACAGCAGCAAATCAATATTGCTGTATAGCGACAAATAATTATACATGATTAGCTAGGTTAGTTATTGGGTAAAATTCAATAAGACTGGTGTTTCATACGCCATTCTTAGTATAAAGAAAGTTGGAATAAAATGTACCTAATTTTCAAAGAGGCACACTGACACTGACAATTTGTCGGGCCACTGACAGCTCTGCCCCTTCTGCTAGCCTCCACCGACTTTTTAGAAAGTATCTGGAGCGACGGAGTTGACACAAAAGTTGCAATTTTTACCGCAAACTGCGACTTTTGTGCCGTTTGCAAAATTTCTACATGAGAAAACTGTCATAGAAAAGTTAATGAATTCCCCCCCAATGGGTTGATGATAACATCCCTGAAATCTTGGGCAGGGAAGGAGTTAATGTCTGTAACCCTGGTGATCTAGGGCAGTCAAGTGGTTAAATGAGTTGTGTCATGAAGATTACCCCTGTCCTTATGTCCTATTGGCATATGGACATCATAGAGGGGGTCCCCCATTTGGTACCACCTTCTATGAGCAAGAACGTAGAGCTGCTCCAGGGGCCACATTCTGAAAGGGCCAACACCTTGAACTCTTTGTCATGGTTCTCAACCATTCCTAAACAATTTTCCTGTTGAAAGAGGCCACTGCCATTAGGAAATATCATTGCCATGAAGCGATGTACTTGGTCTGTAACAATGTTTAGGTAGGTAGTAAGTATCGAAATAATATCCAAATGAATGCCAGGATCCAAGGTTTCCCAGCAGTTTGTCTTCTTCCCATAGTGCATCCTGGTGCCTTCTCTTTCCCACCTAAGCGATGCACACGCATACGGATGCCCACATAATGTAAAAGAATGTCATTTATCAGACCAATCCACCTTCTTTCATTGCTCCATATTCCAGGTCTGTGGCTCACATGCCCATTGTTGGTACTTTCGGTGGTGGGCATCGGTCAGCATGGGCATTCTGACCATTTGCGGCTAAGCTATAATGCTCTATGTGTTCTGAAACCTTTCTATCATAGCCAGCATTAACTTTCTTAGAAATTTGTGCTAGAGCAGCTCTTCTGTGGGATCAGACCATATGGGCTAGCCTTCACTCCCCAAGTGTGTCAATAAGTGTCGGGCACCCGAAACACTATTGACACCGGCTAATGGCCAGTGTGAAAACTGTAATAATTCAAGTTTTTTTTATGTGGACAGTTACATTATAAAAAAAACAACACCAAGTCCCAATCAGTGTAACGAAAGGGGATGGCTGATTTAGGCAATCTCTTTTCATATGCCAGATGTAAGCCATGCTGAGATAATAGGGGAGGTCTCCTTGATCATTTGTTATGGTTTTTGGCTACGGAGGACTGCAGGAATCCATAGAAATCAATAGTCGCACTGTAGTACAGCAAGACAGGGTTCACGAGTAAGCATCAAAAGTATTTTTTCCAAATAATGCAATCCCTGTCCATATGCACTGGTAGGACTTATGGACATCACACAGGGGTGTCCCTTGTTTGTAACTTCCCTCAATGATTCCGAAGCGGAGAGAGCCATCAAAAAGAGCGGCTCCTCCTCTGGAGGACTCAGTGTGTCCAGGAATTAGAAGTATGTCCATTCTGCAATAACCTCAGCAGGTGAAATATGCGACTACCGACATCTTTCCTCAGCTATAACAGTTATTTCCTAGGGGGCTTCAGCTGTCAGAACTGCAGCGATCGCCATTGAGTCTTCATTTAGAGAAGGCATTGTCTTGGCGGGAAAATCCCTTTCAATCATGGCAGCCCCTCAATAATAGTAATGATTGAATAATGATTGTGAGACATCCTGCCTTCACTACTCTAGGAAAAAAGAAATATAGAGAGGTGTTTTCCAAAATGAACAATTCATTTAATCTGCCAAAATGTACTAACAGGGTGAGGCTCCTTTGTTTCTATGGGCCTGTTCACATCAGTGTTGCTTTCCGTTGAGGGGTTCCATCTGAGGTTTCTGTCAGGTTAAAGCGCAGATTCCGTCAAAACAACGGAACCCTTTCACAACGGTGACAAACGGAAACCATTAGCAAAGTTTCCGTCACCATTGAGATCAATGGTGAAGCAAACGGAAGCTAAGGTTTCTGTTTACCTTTCTGTTGAGGGGTTCCCCCGACGGAAAGATCAGACGGAACCCCTCAACCGAAGGCAACGCTGATGTAAACACAGTCTAGGTTGAATATCTGGCCAGTGTATTCAACAATGTTGTTGTATTTTTTGTTATTTTGCAGGTGTTGTTTATAAAGAGAAAGGTCAGAAGGATCCTTATCTTTGTGGTAATAACTCAGATGCTGGGTAAGCAAATATATAAGAGTTGCATATTGTATTATTAGAGATGAATATAAGCAGCCTCCAAATATCCAGTAATCACTTTGGTTGGGCATCTCCCGAATGGTATATTACATGTTTGACTCGACTTGCATAATGATCTCAAGGAATTTGAGATCCACATATGGAAACCTTTGGCTTCTCACCGTATAATGGTTATTTTATTGAGAATGTCCAATATGCAATTTCACATTAGACACATACATGGTCATTGACAAGCAATAATAACTATATAAAATATATAGCCTGCAATGTATTTTAACTAAACCATGCAATATACAAATGTAGCAGCGCTGAATTTGTTATTTGCCAGTTTGAAACGACAATGTTTGTGCTCTATGATAAACTTGTAAGCTAAGACAATACAGCAGAATTACAGTCCTGACAACTCAGCTCTGCTACATCATTGTAGTAGGATTGCAATGTAGAACATTGCCACTTGTTGTTGATGAGTAATACTATAGTAATCTTTCTGGTGATGCTGATATTCTCAAACTATATTGGTACTATATATATATATATATATATATATATATATATATATATATATATATATATATATATATATATATATTCCAGTTGTAATTCAGTGTCATTTTTTCTTTTAATTAGTCAATGTCCAACTTCATATGTTTGTAAGAAGGTAGGAAGGAACCCTGACTATGGATATACAAGCTTTGACAGTTTTGGCTGGGCATTTTTATCTCTGTTTCGACTGATGACTCAGGACTACTGGGAAAATCTGTACATAAAGGTAAGTATACAACTGTGTACTATACTGGCTGCTTTTATGCTACTTGTTTCATAAGACATAAGAGCCATGGTCACTACTGTAAATATCATAGATGACTATAAATTATAAATAGGACCGTTGTATGTATTACATCCTCTAAAGTTTTTTTTTTCTTTTTTTGTTCTCACAAATGTTTCTTTCAAATTTTTACTATTGCTACCTGGAAACTGTCATCAAGTAGGCTAGCTGCTGCTTGCAGATTGTCCTATAGGCTGTGGGTTTCTGTATTTACTACTTTGAGTGTACATGCATGCAGGGGTATACGGAAGATTTTGTAAAGGGGTAGGGTTCACGGTCATACTTCCATAGTAAATGCATACGTACACAAATATACACATATACACACTGTGACACACACACACACACACACACACACACACACACACACACACACACACACACACACACACGGGTCTTTTACACTATCAACCATAAGTGTCCCTTCTTGACCATCCAGGAGTTGGGAGGTATGCACATTTATTCGGTGACACATACACACTTATCTTCCTGCTGGTTTTCTCTCACAGAGTGGTGTGGGCACAGTGGCACAGGACTTCTCCCGTCAACAGTGAGGTGGAGAGTTGCAGGGATGAGGCAGGAGAAGTGAGGACACAAAGGGGGAGATTTAAACCCCAGAAGTCCTCTATCTTCTGTATGCCCCTGCATGCTTGTCTCTCATATTACATATGGTACATCTGCTCTTTTGTATGTCTTTTTAGATCAAAGAACGGAATTGTACTGCCACTGTGATACAAGGTAAAGAGTAAATATTACTTGAGGAAATCCAATCTCCTTTTCATCTAAAAAGAAATACGGGAGCGCATAAATATCATACATGGTATAAAAGCAGAATAAATGGATTGTGAGTCCATTTAGCTTATTAAATCCTTAATACCGCAGCAACACAGCTCACTAAGGTTCTGTCCACTAACATTTTGGGCTTTCGTTATAGGTATACGTCGGTGTATTTCCTGACGTATGCCCCTTATAAAGGCTACTATGTATGCCATTGTATAGGCATATAGTGGCATGTGTCGCTCATAGGGTACCATTTTTTACAATGTATTTTTATATAGTGAAGAAAAAAGTATGCCAACGCCTACTGCTCAGTGCATGACAAAAGGACACTCTTTTGGCATCCAACAGGTAAATGAGGCCCTTTGAATGCATTCATCTATACTCATATAGTATAACTCTCTAACTTCCTACAGACCCTACGTGCTTCTGGAAAAACCTACATGATATTCTTTGTGCTGGTGATCTTTCTGGGCTCTTTCTATTTGGTGAATCTAATTCTGGCCGTGGTTGCCATGGCTTATGAAGAACAAAATCAGGCAACATTACAAGAAGCTCAGCAGAAATCTGATGAATTTAGGAAAACAATGGAAACGCTAAGAAAACAACAAGAGGAAGCTCAGGTAACTTGTACAGGACCACCAGCAATACCAATTCATATAAGTGAGCTCAGATAGGTCATTTTTTTGTCTTTTTATTTATTCTTTTATTAGAAATCTCAGTTTTGAAACCACTTTAAGTCCAGTTTCACACGCAACATTTTCAGGTAGAGCCCTCCAATGCCCCTGATAGCTGCCCACACAGTATAATGCCCCCATAGCTGTCCCCACAGTATAATGCCCCCACAGTATAATGCTACCCATAGCTGCCCCCACAGTATAATGCCCCCACAGTATAATGCCCCCCATAGCTGCCCCCCACAGTATAATACCCCAATAGCTGCCCCCACAATATAATGCCCCCACAGTATAATGCCCCCCATACAGTATAATGCCCCCATAGCTGTCCCCACAGTATAATGCCCCCCACAGTATAATGCCCCTCATATAGTAAAATGCTCTTATGACTGCCACCATATCATCCCCCTTCCCTACCCAGTATAATGCCCCATAGTGCCTAATAGAAAAATAATAACATAATTACTTACCTATCCCTGTTCCCACGACGGGTGGAGGATCCTTCCCCTCCGGTCTGTGCTGTGAGTGACTCGGCGCAGACAGGCACGATGACGTCACTACATCGCGCCTGCTTGAGCTGAGCCGCTCATGGCAGAGGGAATGCTGGAGCAAGGAGCCGTCAGCTCCTTGCTCCAGCATTAATGAAGCGGGCCCAGCGCTGTCAGCGCTGTGTGGCTACGGGTGCCCTATGGGCCCCAGAAGCTTAGGGACCCGGTCGCAATTGCGACCGTTGCAACCCCTAGAACTACGCCACTGTCTATATCTATAATATCTATACATTCAAGATTTTGAATTTATATGACGTAATTTTCATTGATTCATTGTCATTATTACATACACTTTATAATTCATTATATATTTGCTTATATATATTATAGAATCTGTCCTAGGGATTGGATTTCATCTGCTTTGACACATTAATGTTTTTTTCCAAGAGTTTTCAAATACTGCCAGAGGGCAGGGGAGGGTATAAAATAATAAACTAACAGGAATGCCCCTCATTCCAGCGATGAGAACCCATTCGCCGCTGCTCTGGTCCCGGAAGCTCCCCAATGGTCAGATATTGTAGCTGCTTAATTACCACTTTTAAAAAAAATAGAGGACTACATGTCAATCAATGAGGAGAAGGAACCTTCTGTAAAAATGATCTGTGACAGACTACTTCTGCTGGAAGAGACAAGTAGCATCCAAGCAGTGCCGTTTATCTATGTATAAGTGTCAGGTGGTTCTGAGATCAAAGTGCGGAGCGGAGAGAAGCTACAAGGAACATCTCTCCCTGGAAGACCCAACACCTCTATGCTTTACATGGATAGCCCAATAGGAACCATGTAATGTTACATTTCTCCTGCAGTGGCACTGCAGGGAAATTGTATACCAGCTTCCCGCAGATTACCAGTGATCACTGGGGCTCCCACTTGTGAGGCACCCTAAGAGGATCCTTCTGACAAAGGAAATTGGTCCAAAGCAGACAACCTCTTTAACCCTTTCATGATCAAGGGTCATTGATGCCTATGTGTCCAGGTCAAATTTCCAATTTATGATATGCACTTCTTTAAACTATAATATATTTGCATCTGCTTTGCATACCACAACTTTTGTTACCTTGTTTTTTTACTTGTGAGGCTTTCATTTTCTAGATTAGGTTAGTTAATTCCATGTTTTTCGTTTTTATTATGAGCAGGCAAATCACAAAAAGAATTAAAAAAAATAAAAAATCACTTTTCAATCAATCAATTTTTGTATATATATTTTTTGTATATATTTATCTATATAATATGCATGTATATATATATATATATATATATATATATATATATATATACACACTGTACAGCTCTGCAACATTAGTCCTCTTCTCTCTCCGTCAGCCTGAATTGCTGTGAGGGGAGAGTGAAGAGGGCTATAAGGCTATATTCACGCAACATGAAAACAAGGCAGTTTAGAGCGTCAAACACAGCCCCCTATAGATAGCACTATACAGCCCCCCTGTAGAGAGCGCCTCACACCTCCCCTGTAGAGAGCACCACACACATACCCCTGTGCATAGTGCCACACAGTCCTCCCCCTCTTGTAAATAGTGCCACACAGCCCCCTCTTGAATATAGTTCCACACAGTCCCCCCTTGTATATAGTGCCACAGAGTCCCCCCTTGCATATAGTGTCACACAGCCCCGCCTTCTATATAGTGCCACATAGCCCCCTTGTATATAGTGCCACACAGCACTCCCCCTTTGTATATAGGGCGACACAGCGCTCCCCTTGCATATAGGGCCACACAGCGCTCTCCCCCCTTGTATAAAGTGCTACACAGCACTCCCCCCTTTGTATATAGGGCCACACAGTTCTCCCCTTTCCCCTTGTATATGGTGCACACAGCGCTCCCCTTTGTATATAGGGCCACAGAGCGCTCCCCTCTCCCTTGTATATAGGGCCACACAGCGCTATCCCCCTAAAAAAAAATATATTGTACTTACCTTGCCCCGTTTCCGCTCCGGCCGGACACATGCGCATCCTCTGGACCTTGTATATAGTGGTACACAGCACTCTTATATAGGGCCACACAGTGCTCCCCTCTCCCCTTGTATATAGTCCTGAGGACTCAGATACAACTGAATGTGGCTGCCGCTAGCACCGGGGCCCCCTCTGGTGCTAGCGACGCCACAAGGCATGAGGGGGCCCGTGCAGGTATGTGCAGTTCGGTTGGCCATGAGTCCCCTGGGAGCCTTGGGCCCTGGGTGGCCACCCGAACTGCCCTACTGATGGTCCGCCACTGGTTCTGGGTATCTCAAAGTCCCGACAGATATGAAAGTGCAGCTCTGGTTACATTAAGCAGCACTGCACACATTAAACCCCGTTCCAGGCTGCCAACGTTTATATACGTGACAACTGCACGGAGCATCGGCAGTTGGAACGTATATAGCTGTATGGCTGTCGTGAAGGGGTTATTTATCTAAGGTTTATCTTTTCAATCTCCAATTCTCACTGTAGGCTGCAGCAGAAGCGCCTACAGTATCAGAAGAAAGTGAAGATGGGGAACTGGATGATCTATCTGTGAGCTCATCTACACTATCAAATAAGAATGCCGAAGACAGAATAAATCCGGAACTGGCCAAAGAAATGCAGGTAGACCATTATGATGGAAAAATACTGTACAGTACATTTTGACTGATTCCAAACCGTACCCCAGGCCATTGTATTGTGAATGTATTAAAAAGAAGAGACTGCAGGGAAAGGGCGGTTGTGCACTTTTTAATATAAGGTATGGACTATGGATACTGATGTATAGAGATTTAAAGAAGTACAGTATTTCGCATCCATGGGAGACAATATCTAAATAAAATATTTATTTTTTATAATATATAATAATTATCTTTAGTATTATTGTCTTATTATTTTTAATTGTTTAGTTGTATATTGCTTAGCTCAGTAAATCATGTTTCATATATTATAAATTATATATTTATAGGGGTTGTCTGCTAGAATGGGTCTGGGCTACAATACTAGACACTGTCCATGGATAGTAGTGGAGTTGTAAAGCTGACCCTTTTTTCTAATCTCACACACCCCTTTAATATCCCCCAACAAGTTCATTTGCTCTTTATATATTTAAAGTTAAAGGGGTTTTCCCATCAGAGACATTTATGACATATCCACAGCGTATGTCATAAATGTCAGATAGATGTGGGTCCCCCCACTGGGACCCACACCTATCTCTAGAACAGTGCCCCCTAAACCCCATTATAGCTATTTGTGCTCACGCTGACTCCCGGCCACTTCCAGATTACATGGTCGGGACATGGTCGGGAGTTACGGAAACAGCGTAACTTGCTGAGCTACGCTATTTCCGTAACTCCCATAGTAGTGAATGGCAGTTACGGAAGCAGCGTAAAGCTATGCTGTTTCCGTAACTACTATTCAGTTCTATGGGAGTTAAGGAAACAGCGTAGCTCAGCAAATTACGCTGTTTCCGTAACTCCCGACCATGTAATCAGTAAGTGGCCAGGAGGCAGCGTGAGCACAAAAAGCTAGAACGGGGATTAGGGGGACCCGTTGTAGAGATAGGTGCGGGTCCAGAGGTTGGACCCGCAACTATCTGATATTTATGACATATCCTGTGGATATGTCATAAATGTCCCTCATGGGAAAACCCCTTTAAACCCCTTTAAACCCCTCATGGGTTGTCCCTCATGGGAAAACCCCTTTATGTGTAAAAACATTAAACTGTAATATACTCAGCATTTAATTTCCTGTTGTACATCTCAATTTATTTTCACTGTGGTTATTTTTTGCAGACACGGTCGAGTATCCATATTAGCAACGCTTTTAGGTTCAGATATCATGTGAAGGATGGAGGGTCAGAGAATGATTTTGCTGATGATGAACATAGCACTTTTGAAGATAATGACAGTAGAAGGGACCTTTCTCTGTCTGTGCCTGGGAGAACAGACCGGCTAAATAGCAATCTTAGCCAGACCAGTCCATCAATCAGGAATGGTAAAATGCTCAGTACTGTGGACTGTAACGGAGTTGTTTCATTGGTCAGTGGTTCATATGCACGGGCTGAACTTCTTCCAGAGGTAACAGTGTGGACACAACAACCAATATGAATGATATTTTAAATATGCAGCAGGAATTATTTAAAGGGAAATACTATACATACTCACATACTCATGTTTGGAGTTCTTCACTGTTGTCCTAATTCAAGTGGATTAAATCCAGGGATCTCTAGTAAAGCCAATCCGTGCACAGCTCTAATAAGGCACCATTGTGGGGTATTCTTATTTCTCGAGATATCCAACAAGCAGCCATAGGACCAACTTTAATTATGGCATCATTAACGGTCTCAGGAAATCATATTTTATTTTAATATGGATCAGCTATTATTATTTTTCTGCAAATTAATTCAAATTTCCTCTTAGAGAGGACCTGTCAGCTCCCCTGACATGTCTGTTTAAGTAAATACCTGCATTCTCTATAAACTTACCATTTTGGAGCATTGTGCCTTTCCCTTTTTTTATTCATTCTGGAAACATACAATTCCAGGAGGAATAACAGAGGAATGATGGAGATATGAAAAAAAAAAAAAAAATATGTCCCAGAATTATCATTTCATAGGAAAGTACAGGGTGGGCCATTTATATGGATACACCTAAATAAAATGGGAATCGTTGGTGATATTAAATTACTGTTTGTGGCACATTAGTATATGGGAGGGGGGAAACTTTTCAAGCTGGGTGTTGACCATGGCGGCCATTTTGAAGTCGGCCATTTTGTATCCAACTTTAGTTTTTTCAATGGGAAGAGGGTCATGTGACACATCAAACTTATCGAGAATTTCACAAGAAAAACAATGGTGTGCTTGGTTTTAACGTTACGATATTCTTTCATCAGTTATTTACAAGTTTCTGACCACTTATAAAATGTGTTCAAAGTGCTGCCCATTGTGTTGGATTGTCAATGCAACCCTCTTCTCCCACTCTTCACACACTGATAGCAACACCGCAGAAGAAATGCCTCCCGATCTGACCCCCTTAGACTTTTATCTTTGGGGTCATCTGAAGGCAATTGTCTATGCTGTGAAGATACGAGATGTGCAGCAACTGAAACTATGGATACTGAAAGCCTGTGCTAGCATTTCTTCTGCGGTGTTGCTATCAGTGTGTGAAGAGTGGGAGAAGAGGGTTGCATTGACAATCCAACACAATGGGCAGCACTTTGAACACATTTTATAAGTGGTCAGAAACTTGTAAATAACTCATGCAAGAATAAAGTAACGTTAAAACCAAGCACACCATTGTTTTTCTTGTGAAATTATCGATAAGTTTGATGTGTCACATGACCCTCTTCCCTTTGAAAAAACTAAAGTTGGATACAAAATGTCCGACTTCAAAATGGCCGCCATGGTCAACACCCAGCTTGAAAAGTTTCCCCCCTCCCATACACTAATGTGCCACAAACAGGAAGTTAATATCACCAACCATTCCCATTTTATTTAGGTGTATCCATATAAATGGCCCACCCTGTATTTACACAAATAGACATGTCAGGAGAACTGTCTTTAAGATAATTAGGTAATGTTTTGTATATTCTTTGTCATTCTGGGTCTCGTTTTTTAGGAAACCAACAAACCTTTATATAATGTAAACAAGATGGTTAAAAATGTTCATTAATAAAAAACACAAATCAATAAAACAATAGATTTAGTAAATGTTTTGGATATATGTGCCCAAATACAAAATGGGCATTGGCATTTGAAACAATTAGTCTTAGGCTACATGGCGACTTTTGGTTCACATGCAAGTTGTGGTAATTTTCAATGTTTAATGTATAAACAGTATACAGTAAGCTCCTCAGCTCCCCCTAGTGGTGGCTTTCTAAGTTACGAAATAATTAGCATAAAATGTAGGAAATTTTTAACAAACAGCGTTTATTTTATAGCGTTGCATACGCGTGAAAAATGTGCATTCATTTTTTTTTTGTCGATTTTTTAAAATAATTCCCATCTAAATATTAATCGAAATATTTTGCAAGTTATTCTATTTTATCAATTACTTAGAAAATCATACAGTACAAGTAAGAAATTCTGAGGTGAAACAGACGTCAAACTACCCATAAGTGTCTTATTTTAAGGATTGTGTGGGCGCATTGTTATTAGAGCTGAACCACTGGGGAATGTACAGTTCAAGGAAAGAAATGACTTTCAAAGGTTCATACAATCCCCTGTGTAGCATTTTCCTCTCTGTTAATTCTACTGCAATTATGAGCGATGTACCAATATAAATGTGTCAGGTTTACAATAGTCAAGATCTTGGAAAATTAGTGAGCCGGTGGATGTATAAAAGGTCCTGATTTCCTAAAGTACCTGAAACATTTTGCAGGAAATTACTCTATTAATAATAGCTGCAATATCAAGCCCAGCTGTGTTATTCACATTGCAACCAGGTCTTGAATTTATACAAAATGAAGGTCAGGGGCCATTTAGGTATTGGGGCAGTACCCAAGGACCTATGGTCAGTAGGGACTCGTAGCCCCTTGGATAGTTAGAGCACACCTGCAAAAAACACACAAAAAAACAACAGTAAAGCTAGATTCACACGTTTTTCATGTCCGAGGTGCCCCCGTGCGGGTTCCGTTTTCACGGATCCCCATAGACTTGTGCCTATAGAGCAAATGCTGTGTAAACGGCCACATTGAAATACATGCGTCCGTGATGGTCGCTGTTTTGACGCCCGTTACACGGACGTAAAATATGTTCGTGTGAATTAGGCCAAAGAAGCAACAATCAAATGTTATTTGTTAACCCAACTCACATGTATATAATGGTATTTATCGGGCCCACGACCTCTAATGCTTCGTTCTAGACTACTCTACTGTAAGTTCACCACTGAATAATGTGCAACCTAATCATTAACCAGTTCAGGGTCGGGTTGTTTTAGGACCAGACACCGTTTAGCCATTTTAACACACGTTAGTTAAACTCCTATAACGTTTTTATTTGTTGGGCTAGCGACGTGATAGACAATTAAGGTTTTTTTTTTAATATACATCCTTTTTGCTATTTTAGTATTTTAAGACTTATAGTTTGAAAATAATAGTAAAAAAATTGTGCTTTTTTAAATTTCAGCTAATTTTTTTCTGGTAATCATACAGTTTTAAAGAATAAAGAAAAGAAAAACAAATTCCCGGACATAACCAGCACACACTAGGATAAAGTAGGAAATATAATAATTGCATTTAGTTAATATAGTGTCTAAGGAGTTAGTGTTAGGCCGGGTTTACACGAGCGTGTGCGTTTTGCGCACGCAAAAAACGCAGCGTTTTGCGTGCGCAAAAGGCACTTAACAGCTCCGTGTGTCAGCCCCGTATGATGCGCGGCTGCGTGATTTTCGTGCAGCCGCCATCATTATGACACTCCGTTTGGATGTTTGTAAACAGAAAAGCACGTGGTGCTTTTCTGTTTTCATTCATCCTTTTCAGTGCTGTTGCGTGAATCACGCTTGTCCCACGGAAGTGCTTCCGTGTGACATGCGTGGTTTTCCCACACCCATTGACTTCAATGGGTGCGTGTTCAGTGAACAGTGCCCAAATATAGAACAGGTCGTGAGTTTTTAGACTAATATAGGTCTGTGCGATGCTTGTGAAAATCACGCACGTTGCACGGACATATAACACGCTTGTGTAAATGAGCCCTTACTCGGTACATGACCAAGGAGATAATGGAAATAATTATAAAATTACCATATGGTTGAACAGAGTTCACTAGAAAAACCTGGCCAAGTGTATGGAAATGTATAGTGGTAGTGGTGCCACATGATATAACCCCAAAATAGAGGAGGAAGGTTACAAACACATATGGAAAAACATGATGAAAGATCAAAGATATTATATCAAAGTTTCAGAGACAATGTACAAAGCCAAACACCATGAAACCAAACACCATCACCAAAAAAAAATGGCAGCCCCCATAGAGAAGTAAAAGTAAGAAAAAAGTTAAAAGTACAACACAAGAACACAAATAAATAAAATGTATTTTAAAATCATACTAAAAGCAATATTATATAAAAAATATTTTTTTCGTGACACCTTCCCTTTAAATAGCTCTATAAACCATTTCAACGGAGCAATAGGAAATAACAATATAGATGTTTTAATGGAGTGACTTCGATGTTTATAAGTTTGAATAAATATTTTTCCTGTAGTTTCAAAGTAAATGCCCCAAACTTCAAATCCAAATTGATCCTGGGTTTTTAAACCTATATAACTATCCTCTGGTCTTATAGCCAATCGGGCTAATTCAATCAAGTAATGATATACATAGAGTAATCTCCATTTGGTATTAGGATATTGCGCTGTATTTCCACTTGAGAGGAAGGCAGCAAACCACAAAGTCAACTGACCAGAATTACCTTAGTACGGCTCCAGTCATGTAGATGAAGAATAAGGTATTCTCCGGTATTCTCTTCATAGCAGAGTTCCTCGGTAAACGGTTGTTTCCCGTAGGTATGTATTTACCTCATACGTAGTTTTAGCCACATGGTAAGGGGGCGTTCTCCAGTGAGCATAGCATGGGGTCACGCAGGTCACGTACGACGTGATGATGTCACTCACCGCCGTAGCAGAAGGATCTAAGATTTGATTGGCTGATCATATAGTTTTACCCTAAAATAGACCATTTATTTGTGATCGTCATTGTCTACCGTAAATTTTGATATATTACATGTCTATTTTAGGGTAATTAGGTCAGGGCTATCGTTACGACAATGATTGACATGGGGAACTTTTTTGGGGGGTTCATATTTTATGTGTATTTATATTATATAATTAATTTTTTACTTTATTTTACTTTTTATTTTTATTATTATGGCTTGTCTCTCAAAGGTCAAAAATGACCTTTGGGGGACTTTAATTTTCATGTTTTTCCAATGTAACTGGGACTGTCACTGTTAGGCCCTGTTCACATGGCATGTATTTGACGCATATTTTGAGCCAGCTAAAGCCTGCGGCGTGGATCTACTATAGCGCGGGTATTAAGGACCTCGACCGCCCGCAGTATAAATACCGTGGGCAGTCGGAAACCAGTTAATATACTAATATTCTATTAATCTGGCATTTCATGGCCAAGCTAGCCAAAATGAAATGATAATCCTAAATTTTGCGAGGCCTGAAATTGGAAACCTTTTATTATGATATAAGTAGTATCAAATTAAAATAAAAACACAGCTCTGCTACATCTTGAAACAGAACCTGTCACTTATGGAGTAAGGCTTTTTTTTCATAAAAAATGCATTAAATCTGTAGCGACAATATTTTCGTCAGTATTTGTAAGTCAAAACCAGGAGTGGGTCCAAAACATAGAAAAGGTGCAAATCTTTCCATTATACTTTTTCTCTGTTTATGTTCCAGAGAAGGAGCCGCGTGTAATGCACTTTATCTCCTATAAAGTCCAATAACTGTTGTCATCCTGAAGCTGCAATATGTCAAGTCCCTTTCATACTTCTTCTCTTTCTCCAACCTGCTTAATGCTATTTATAATCTTTGAACCTGGCATCTAATAGCTGGGAGACTGTTGAGGACGGCTGGGTCTCTATGGACTTTTATATGAGGACAGTAGAAAATAATTATAGAGATCACCCATTAATTTATGCAATTTTTCACCAAAGTGACCAATAAGTACAAATGATACATTTTTCGGTGTCAGGATAGAACATATTTATTTAATAGAAATTACGCAGAAGCCTCAGCAACTAAATTCAACATTTTGCAGTATTTTGTGTCTACCCTTTCTCTTTATTGCGCGTCCATCCGCCATCGATAGAGACTTTCTATCAGTTTTACTAACACATCTGAAGGGATATTTTCTAGGCTTCTTGTAAATATCTCCCAAGGTTCAATCTTAGAAGTTGGAATCATTTTCTGCTTCCCATGATTCATGTAATCTGAAACACATTGAGTGATGTTGAAGTCTGGGCTCTGGGATGGTCCGCCTATTGTTCTCAGAGCACCAGGAACTTCTATATTTTTTTGTACGTCTTGACTTTTGCTGCAGTTTCTTATAGTATCTGTCTTCCTGCAGAATGAATTTATTTCCTAATCAAAAAATTAGAAAATGAGCAGAAACAACTGCATTTTACAGATCTGAAGGAAGCTGAGCATGATTCTCTCCTACCTCTCAAAGATGAAAGCTATTTAACTGATGGTAACAGTTTTCATGGTCTACCAGGACTTGGGAGCCATGGTTGAGCCCCACTTTTTGAACACCAGTTTTGTAAACTTTTTTTTTTTTTTTACTAGTATATTTGTTAGACTGTTTTCATCTTAATGTTTAATCCACATTTCCTATTTTTTTCTGACACTGAAAAATGTATAACTTAATAATGTAATTTAATAGATGAAAAGCTGGACAGTGCTGTAAATATGAGAAGTTGTGTGCAATTACGGTAGTTTGGTCTTGTATTTAATATTAGATAGTATTAAAAGGGTTGTCTCGTCTCTACAAACCCTTTCCGTATTTCCCAATAGGGCATATGACCATCATAGAGAGGGGGTCCCCCACTCATGACTACCCCCTATGTGCCAGAGTGGCTATCAATCAGTGGCCCTCACTATTTGAATATATTATTCTCATGCAATACCACATACCACAGAAGCAATGAGCTGCCAACGTCAACTTCCCAGTGATTTCAGTAAGAACTATGTAATGTTTCATTTCCTTGCTGCTGGGTTTCCCAACATATTACAGTTGGTCACTGGGGTTCCCAGCAGCTGGACACTTCTCGGGAGCCATGACTCTCATCAAAGGGGTTGTCTGACAACTTCTTCAACAAAAAACATATCAGATGAACATTACACATGGTGTAACAGACACGTGATACAAAATAGAAAACTTTTGCACCAAAACCACTCTGTTTTTGCACTAGACATATGCTTGACACAGATTGAATGACTATGTGCCTGGTTTCTAGGGTACCACAACAGAAACAGAAGTAAATAAAAGAAGACCAAGCTCATACAAAATCTCAGCGGATATGTTGGAAAATCTATCTGTCAGACAAAGGGCTCAAAGTATTGCTACTATTTTAACAACTGCAATGGAAGGTAGGACAAGTCTTCTTCAGTTGACATATTTCATTTATACACAGTGATTTTCTGCTACATATTTAGGGTATGTTTTGTCTTAATATATTCTGGGCCTCATATTTGAAAACTAGTGCACATAACAAGTGGATTATTTGTACACAGAAGCCAATTAGATCGTCCTTAAAAGCATTGCGTTGTCCCTTTTAGGACATATGGATGTGATAGAGGGGAATCCCCCGCTCAGAGCCCCCAAGTCTATACGGGTTTGAACAGCCATTTAAAGCATTTCATAATTTATAATTCATACCCACTTAGAGTCCCTTCTCCACTTATATTTACTGTTATCTCTAATAAAATGCGTCCTGGCACTTGCCGAAATGTTTTAATCTGGGACCTGTTTGGCACTGCTGAGTTTTCCTATGAAGACTTGACGCTGTGCCTATCATGTAAAGCCAATAATTCTTTCTTCGGTGTTTGACTTTTGAACATAAAACTATGTCTGCATATACATTTTTGATAAATTACTTTTGCACAACGATGCATTCAGCTGGTAAATTAAAAATATCTGTTGGAGTTTTTGTTGTAATGTATGTATGTATTGAAGGAGTTGTCCAATGTTCACAGTCCCTTCTCTTATGCTGAGCTAGTAGTGGGGGTCCTGCTATCATTCATCTCTCCAATCGTACAGAATGACTCTCTGCTTTGGAGGAACATAGATGTCTATTGAATACAATGGACGACCAGTAATTTCATATTGTGCCATTTGACTAATAGAAAAAAATCAAGTATACGCCGAACTCATAGTTATGAGTGCAGGATATTCAGGAGGGAAGCGCTCTACCCGCCTTTCTCAGAGTGATTGACAGGCCAGCTGTCAATCACCGCCAAGAGGGACAGGGGTGTCGGGGGGAGTGCTCACCTCTTAAATACACTGGAATCATAACTATGAGTCCTGGGTATTCTTTGAGCACTCCTATTAGCCGAATGGTAGATTATTTTTTTGTGCCGCTTTATCTAATAGGGGAGCGGACCTGTCCCCATACAATGCTGTTCTTACATAGGGCAGCATAGTCTAATGGCAGATCTGCTTTAAAGATATGAATGAAACTCTATACATGAACTCAATCAAATAAAGAATATTGCTTATTAACATTATTTCTCATTTAGAAGACCTATTGTATTTTCAGAACTTAAAGAATCAAGACAAAAGAAGTGTTCACCTCGTTGGTATAAATTTGCTAAATCCTTTTTAATCTGGGACTGCTGTGATCTGTGGCTGAGATTTAAAGAGATCATGGAGCTCTTTGTGACAGACCCATTTGTAGACCTGGCTATCACCATCTGCATTGTTCTAAACACTATTTTCATGGCCATGGAACATGCCAACATGTCGAAGGATTTTGTAAATGTTCTATATGTCGGAAATCTGGTGGGTTCAAACTTTGTGCTTGGTACTAAAATAATATAATGTGTCAGTCTTAATAGGTATTAAAATACAAATTTCTCATGTACAGTTTCATACACTATAACTGTTATAATAATGTGCCATTCGAGCATCAAAGCAGTGCCCAGGTGCCCATGGCCAGAGGAGACCCACAGCCCCTTAGTCAGTACAGTGTTTAAAACATTTGCGTGCAGGGCAAAAAAAACATATGGACAAACAATCACTTGATATATTAGCAGAAACGCGTATCCAATTGTGGGTAGGATAACCTAATGTTTTGAGGAATGGATTCAGTCTGTTTGTCGAGTGGCACCAGGGTTCCTAATATGTGCCAGAAAAACTTTCCCCTGACCATAATCCTGCCCCACCAGTTTGCACGGTGAACATCTTATACGTTGGGTCTATTGGCATGTTGCAACATAAGCTTGAGCTTATTAAACTCGAGGATATTTTTCCTGTCTCCAAAAATCTAGTGTGGTTAACTAGTACGGCAAAGCAATTTGAGCTAAGTCTGTAAAAAGTGTTTGTATACCAAAATCAAAGACTATGTACATCCAGTCTTAATGTACTGCCAACACCCCTATATCATATCTTTGCCCCCCATTACACGTGCCTTATTATTGTCTTTATTCACTTTTTCCTACTATCTTGTGTTTGTATCTTTTCAGTATACATTGTTCATATTTTTTATGTTCATAACACATCCATCTGCTACTATTGCTATATTAGTTTTATCTCATGTATCCTGTGCCTTGCATTTGTTCCAATAGTTTACTAGCTTTTGTGCAATCCACTCCCCCATTAGTTTTGCCTAAGCCTGACGTTTACTCCATATCTTATATTGAATCCCTCTACTCCTGTATCTTGTGTATGTTTTCCCCTTTTATAGCTATGCCTATTCCATTCTGTTTTATCACTTTTATTCATGATGGTTTCCCGATTGTGCCCTATTTGGGCGCACTTCATTCTCTTTGTAACCTCTTGCTGTGTCTTGTGTGTGTCCCTTTACCCCCCTTACCTACCCTACAGCATGTACTTTTTTTCACGCCATCATGTTTATTGCATATCCCCCCACTCCCTTCTTTACCTTATCTGTTACCCCTTCAGCAGTGCCTTTATGCCTCTCACACTCTCCTTTCTACAGTAATCACTCCACCCTATTCCTTGTGTGTACCCCATCACCTCATAATACTACATTATTGTCTTCTTATTCTAATTCAATTGTTAGCACACATTCACTTATTTATGTCATACTCCTACCCCTCCTGTGCATTATTTATGCTCTTCATACATCCATTGCTTGCCTTATGCCTTGTCGATTTCACTCTCCTTATTGAACCTTCCATACTTTCTGTTCTTGAGGACTTATACTGGCCATAATGCCAAGCTTGCTCTTAGATGCCTGCGGGTAATTACCTATTCACCAGTGTCAGTATCAGCCATCACCGATTCGAGTTGTAACACTGCGGACACCAAGGTTCCTACACTTACTTATTCACTATTAGTAAGTCACCTATAGAAGATAATTTCTCACATTATGTACAGAGGTACATATTTTGTTTTATGGCAGATTGGGGGCAGAAATTTCACTTGGCTACTTATTAAACAGACCCTGTAACTCGGGCATACTGTGTTTTAATGCTTCCCATTTGTTATGTGCTTTTGTTTCTTTGTTTTAGCTATGGAAATGCAAAAAAAATCACGATTCACTACTGAAAAATTCTTCTATTTCCAGGTATTTACAGGAATTTTTACATCAGAAATGGTTCTTAAGATGATTGCACTGCATCCATACTATTATTTCCAGAAAGGCTGGAATATATTTGATGCATTTATTGTTGGTCTTAGTTTAATGGAAATTGGAGTTTCAAAAGGAGGAGGTTTCAGTGTTCTTCGATCCTTTAGACTGGTAATTTAATGTTATTTAAGATGTATTTGATATATTTGTATACATTCTGTTTTATACACAGTCTTAAAGGAACACTAAACCTAGAAATAAATGATAGAAGTAAATAGGAGATAAACTTGCTCACACTGGTTGTCGGTCTGCAGGATTTTCTGCATGTTCCTGAAGCAAACAGTCTTGGAGAAATCTTACAAATAATACAGAGGTTCACTTCCTGATCTTTATGATTCTCAGCTGGAAGAAACCTAAGGGTGAGGCTTCATCAACGAGACTGCGCTTAACAGCCTTTGTCTCCTATTGCAGATAGAGCAGTGGGCGGGTCTCCTGCTGCAGACAGTTGTCTTAGATTGAGAGGGGAAATGGTTGATCTCCTGGGACACATATAGAATAACTTTATATATTTCAAACAGTTTTAATAGGACAAAATAGGATCAAATCAGAGGGAGACATTAATATAGGAAGTGCTGGGAGTTTTTAAAATGTTGTGTTTAGTTTCTATGTTTAGTGGTCCGTTAAGGGTTAACTATAAAAAGGATTGATAAATAAATGTGGGTTCCTAAAAACTTACATAGTACATGCCATAGTTATTTAAAAAATAGAATTGTGGCTAAAGTCACCTTTAATATCCTAATTTATTCTTTGGTTATTTTTGTCTTATTACAATTTATCTGCATTGACATTTTTTCTCACAAGTTCTGATATATTTTTTATATAATTTCTAAGATGTTCATACTTTACATAAGATCAGGACACTAGAAATGTTCTCTTCCTAAAGAAAAGTTCAAGTTAGGTTCTTTGTATTGCATTTCACCCCTTCTATTTACTATGGTTGAGGGCCTTTGCATAGCAGCAGCCTATAAGTCAGATAGGTGACTACAATCACTGTTCTTAAAGGGTTATTCCCATCTTAGACATTTATGGCATATACATAGGATATGCCATAAATGCCTGATGGATGCGGGTCCCTGCTCTGGGTCTCACACCTATTTTGAGAAAGGGGGTCACTCAACCCAGTCCCGCCTGGTGAGGCAGAGACTTCATTCTTTGTTCTTCACATAGATGTGGGTCCCAGAGCTAGGACCCACACTTATCACAGATTTATGTATCCTGTGGATACGCCATAAATGTGTGCGATGGGAATACCCATTTAAAACCTAATTCCACTTGCAAAAGCACTTTTCTGTAATCTAATAGCAATAAACCTGCTGCTGTGCATTTACTACTAAAATCGCCCTTTTGCATGTTTCGATGCTGCCTTCATACCAGCTGTTAGTGACTTGACATAATATCCATGGTGTCTGGCACTTAACATTAGTAAATTAATACTCTGGTTCTCAAGTAGCTATAACGTCACTGCTTCATTGTCATAACTCATAGTCTCATGTTTGTAACTTTCAAATAAGTCCATGAAATTGTAAAATCTTCTCTTATTCTAATTTATAGCTTCGTGTCTTCAAGTTGGCAAAATCATGGCCTACCCTGAACATGTTGATCAAGATCATTGGTAACTCTATTGGAGCTTTGGGAAATCTGACCTTGGTGTTGGCCATCATAGTGTTCATCTTTGCTGTGGTCGGCATGCAGCTGTTTGGTAAAAACTACAAAGAATGTGTCTGCAAGATCTCCGAAGACTGCAAACTTCCCCGCTGGCACATGAATGACTTCTTTCACTCCTTCCTGATTGTGTTTCGAGTGCTTTGTGGAGAATGGATCGAGACCATGTGGGACTGTATGGAGGTGGCTGAACAATCTTTGTGCCTCCTGGTGTTCTTGTTAGTGATGGTGATTGGGAATCTTGTGGTATGTGAAATATATTATATTTATTGGATTCTATTGTCTGTATTATTTTTCTCCCTTAGGCTCATTTACAGATCTACATGATACCCCTAATTTAGGTCTGAACCTTTCCTTTTCAGTCATACAAAATTAGCATCTCCTGCTGTGGTAGGAACACCTGCTGGTTCAGTGTCTGTACAGAACATACTCTGCACATGTGATTTCTGAGAGGTTTAGTATGTACAATAGACAGTGTAGTCTACTATACAAAAACTCATTCTCTTATAATGCTATGCAGCAGATTGAATTGCATCATACAGTAGGTCCTCACTGTTTAAGATGTGGATAGTATAAACAAGTTCCAGAAACAACAGTTAAAAATTCTAAATAATCTCTGAGCAATTTGAAATTACAATTTAACACCACTATTAAAATTTAAAGGAACCCCTTATAAAGACCGCCCCTTTTTAAATTGAGGATAGTCTGGCGATCAGCTGATCACCGACGGTCCAGATTAAAAAACCCCTGGGGGAAGCAGCAACCATGTAGCAGTCATTCAAATCAACATGATGTAATACATGGACAGGCTGGGTCCACCAAAGTAAGAGCTGTTCCTAATGAGCGGCTCTCATTTTTGGCTCATATGGACGGTCCAGAAAGGGGGATCAGCCCACTATGAAAAATGTTTTCTGGGATGACACTATGCTTTAGGAAATGTGAACAGCCCCTCAAACTAATAGCTTGGAACAGTTGTTTTTTTTTTACATTCATCTACAAGAGTCACTTAATTTTTTAATATATACCTTTTTTCTTTTTAATTGTAGGTGCTAAACTTGTTCTTGGCCTTGCTATTAAGCTCATTTAGCTCTGACAATCTTTGTGCAAATGAGGATGACATTGAACTCAATCACCTTCAGATCGCATTTGGCAGAATACGGAGGGGCTTGGCTTATGTTAAAAAATACTTACAAGAATTTTTCCAGAAATTGTTTCTGAGCACTAATAATGATGTGGATAGTGCAAAACAACCCGCAGAGCAGACAATTAAGTATGATAATGGAATTTACACAAATGTGGAAGTGGAGAACATAAAAAACCGAGGTCCTGGTAAAATTATATGTGGAACAACAATCGGTGTAGTCAGTGTTGTTGAAGGGAAAGTTCCTACAGCTGGTAGCAACAAACAGTGCCTCATCAATGCAGTGCCTATTGCTGTTGGAGAGTCAGACTTGGACAAACAAAACTCAGAAGACTCCGGAAGTGACAACGACACTGATGATGATAAAGAGGTATGCCTTGTAACAAAGAAATTAACTAAAACTTGAAAAATCTTGTAACTCATTAAAAAAATAATACGTTTATACTGTATTTTCTGACCACTTGAGAAAATAATTTTGCAGTCTACTAATAGGCACAAGTGGATATGGCATTTAATAAGTGAATATAAATTGTAACTAATTCGCAGATAAACATAAGAAATATACTTTTTATATATATATATATATATATATATATATATATATATATAAAAATTGTAAAAAAAGATTATATATATATATATACATAAACAATTGGATAAGAATTTTATATATACTTATAATGCGTAAAACTTATATACATATACATATATATATATATGTGTGTATATATATAATTATATATACATATATATATATATATATATATATATATATATATATATATATATATATATATATATATATATATATATATATATATATATAGTGCTAGTTATAAAGATCAAATAGTGGATGGTATCTTGAGTGTGGTTCTTAGCAATTGTAAAATTACCTATTGACAGCTATGGGAGAGTGTTGAGAACATGCTCTTTTGTCATGTTCAGTATTCAATGTGCTGGGAGGGGGATGAGGAGGGAGGAGAGCAAAGCTGTCTGCCTCCAGTTTTATAACAGGATTACAATGAAGGGTAGCAATGCTAATAATGATATGACTACTGACCCACCCCTATTGTTCAGAGCACAAGTTAAAAAGTGACAGGAAGTGTTAGCCTATTGTGAGCGATCAGCGACCAGTGTAAAAACTGATATATTTCAGGATTTTTTTTCAACAGAGTAATATAAAAATATAAAAAAACCATAAAAAATGTATAAAACCTTCAATTGAACAACAGATAATCTTTAAGTAGTCCTATAAATGACCCCCTTATTCATTTTTATAAAGTCCAACAGTGAAGAATGTATTCTCAATGTACTTTGTATGATACAAATTCTACAATACACACAAATATTGCACACTGATAAAATAATCAGAATGTATTATGCATGAAAATTGGTGATAGAATCTTTTCAATGTATCTTTCTATTTTGTCAATATTCTCATTTGAATTTACACAGCCATAAATTGTTGAACGTGTCATATTTTGACTTTTATTGCTTCCCCTTCTCACTTCTCACAGAGGTAACCCCAAGTTGAAGCAGTCAAGAATTCAGCTCTGGTGTTTATTTTAACAAGACAGAGCAAGGTGTCCAGTCAAGTAATATATATGGTTATGTTACTGATGACTATCGGTCTGCATGCTGCTCAGCTATGGGCCTTATCATCCATTGCAACTCAACAAGGAATATGCATAGCTGTTCCAAGTGCTGAACTGTTTAACTTTACCATAGCATGATCATGCAGGACTGGCAAACCTACCCTGTTTTGTGAAGCATTGAATGTTCTGGATGTTCACATGACAGGTTCGGCAGTTGCCACTCTCCATGGTGCTGAAATGAATCGAGCAGCATGTCGCTTTAACCAATCATGTTTTCCATCAACGAACAAGTTGATGTTGTTGTCTCCGGGCTGCATGTAGTAAGTGGTTATTGATGCCACTATACATTAACAATGTGCATGCCATGGGGAAATAAATTACGAATTAACTGCAAGAAATGCGAAGTCAAAATGCAAAGGGCGCATGCATTATTTTTATAACATGATTTTCTATCTAAAGCCAAAACAAAATTCCAGAAGATAAATAATGCAAATTGTGTCCAAATTGGATTTCTCAGATTATACCTTATTTAGATCCTTAGTAATAATGAATGAACCCTTCTTGCATTTCCTGTCATAACTTATTTACATATTTACTTGGTTTAGTTGTGTTTAATTGAGGTTCGAAAACCTTTACTTGTTTATGAATTTGCACCCTCATTTTTGTAGAATTTTAGTCACTTTTTAGGGTAAGAGACCCGTTATGACCGACAAACCGATAAATTAGTGATTGTACCATGATATCTCAATTAAATTCACAACAGATGTTTGCTTGCTTGCTTGAATACAGTGGTTGGGTTAATATATATTTTTTTTTCACAGGTGAAAATAACAGTACAATAATGCAATATTTTATTATAATGCTCTCAAAGGGGCCCCTCAGAAAGCAGTCGTAGATGCAGTATTGCTTACTGATAATTTATCAAATCTATTTTATCTACTGAAAATGACATAAATTAGTGCACTGGGTGAACCTATAACAGAATTAATCTTGATCCTCTTGATTAATGACTATTATGTGTGAATTATAGGGAATATTGGCCTTACACATATAGAGCAGAAAGGGAAATTGAGCTCCATATTAATGCAGATTTATATGTTATTTAGGATCTGTGGAAAGCAGAGTGACAACCCCTATGGGTACAATAGTAGCTGCCAGTGGTGTACACTGAAGAGAGGAGCCCTATATCAAAGATCAAAATTCCTCCTTGCCCTTTTTATGTCGATTGGGCTTATTCCCCAGTTGTCTCATAAGGGCAACCTCTTGTGTAAAAAAACAAAAAAAAAAAATGTTGACCCCGTTAGTCAGCTGGTCAATGTGGGTTTGGTTCATGGAACACCCGGCAATCAGCTATATCATCTGACTATACATTTTCCCAGTTGCGGCTACTGTAGGAGGAATGTAGTATTGCAAGGTACCCATTGGCTGAACAATATTTTTCTAAGCATTTATTATTAGCGTAACAAATATCCTCTGCTCTTGAAGTTATATTTGCGTAATAGAATACTGCACATTCTTCTTGGTCTCTTCCACTTCTGGTAGTTTCTCACTCTTGAACTTTGTTCAGCCTTTTTGGATACACTATGTTACTCGTCTATCTTGTAAGTGGTACATACATTTGTAAGCTATATAAGTCTGTCTGGTAAGTTTTGTGTAACACACTGGACTGGTTGTCGCACTCATTCATACGGCGGGTTATTGCCTGAACTACAGTAAGTGCCCCTAGTAGCTAACTGAAGAAGGTTTTTAGGAACATGTCAGAACCAGCAAAAAAAAGTGCTAAAGGGGTTTTCCAATGAATAGATGTTGTAGGTTTGATTTCCACTGATCCCTACAATGAAGGGGCTGAGGCACCTTGGGCACTTTCTCTGCACAGCACCTCCCCTGACCAGTGGCTGTGCAGTACAATCCTTTTCAAATGAATGGCGCTGAGAACTTGCACAGTGCTCCGATTGGAGCTCCGCTGTGCAGTGAAAAAGGACAAAGTAGTTATTGCCCTTTAATTACAGGGACACAACTTTATTCTAGTGATCAGTGGTAGTACCGGTGGTCAAATATTCTAAAAATCTGATGATGACAAAAATCTGATCATGATAACGCCTGTCTATATGCCTTATTACAGAACATGGACGTCATATAGGGGAATCCTTCACTCTGGACTCCCTCTATGAGCCAGAACAGAGAGTGTCTATATAAGAGCAGCTCTTACTTTGGCGGACCCATCCATGCTTTACATGCTCAGACACTGCATTAGGAAATATATAGAAAATATATATTAAGGGGTTCTGGTTACAAGACAACCTCTTTAATTATGGACTTAGCAGATAATAGAATGTTCATAATAGCAAGTTAAATAATGGAGTCATTAATATCATTAAAAGCTTCTCACCAATGATCCCGCTAAGTCTTGGCAGCTCCTGAACGGAGCAGTTTGGGAGCACGGCAAGTCTCCATCAATGGTGGGCGATCTGATGACGAAAAGTAATACCCCTAGTAAATGCTTATATAGCGACTAAATTAGAAAATAAGAAAACTTATTTTAAATTCGTTTTAATTACTTCTTTGCATACTATAATATTACAAGTCCACCAGTAAAATAGACGACAGTTATAAACACCAATTATAGGCATCAATGAAAGAATCCCTCTCTTACACCACTGTCCCTGTAGATAGCATCACAGAGTCCCCCTAAAGAAAGCGTCACACAGACCCCTGTAGATAGCGCCACACAGACCCCCTATAGAAAGCGTCACACAGACCCCTGTAGATAGCGTCACACAGACCCCTATAGAAAGCATCACACAAACCCCTGTATATAGCAGCACACAGACCCCTGTAGATAGTGCCACACACACCCCTTGTAAATAGCATCACACCCCCTCCCTGTAAATACTGCCCCACACAGCCCCCCTGTAGATACTGCCACACACAGCCCCCCCGTAGATAGTGCCACACAGCCCCCTGTAGATAGAGCCACACAGACCCCTACTACAACACTGCCCCCCTCCCCTTGTATATACTTTCACACAGCCCTCCTACCCTTATATATACTGTTACACAGCAATCCCCCTCCCCATGTATATACTGCCACACAGCAACCCCCCCCTCCCCTTGTATATGGTGCTACACAGCGATCCCCCCTGTATATAGTGCTACACAGCCCCCTTGCTCCTAGTATATACTGCTACACTTCTTCCCCTTCCCCTTGTATATACTGCCACACAGCAATCCCCCCTCCCCTTGTATATAGTGCTACACAGTCCCCTCTCCCCTTGTATATACTGCCACACAGCAATTTCCCCCCAGTATATTTCCACACAGAAATTCTCCCCCACGTGTATATACTGCCACACAGCAATCCCTCATCCCCTTGTATATAGTGCTACACCCCCCCTCTCCCCTTGTATATACCACCACACAGCAATTCCCTGTATATTACCACACAGCACCCTAAAAAAAAAAAAAAAAGATTGTGCTTACCTTATCCCGCTCCCGCGACGGACGAAGTACTACACTACGGGACACATGCGCATGCCTGTAAAGTATTTCCCAAATATTTACCACATTTTTTGAGTTTAGCCTTACACTTCATCTATTGTAGACTGTGTATAGCTTTTATAAGCTAAGCACACTTCATGTCTATATAGATTTATCATTACAGGTCCAAAACTGAAAACTAGAATTATTGTACCTCGAGAGTGGCCAGTCTATGTAAGATTCCATTGGGGAGAAAATAGAAGATTGATTTGTCTACTTAGCATAGAAAAACACACTATAAAATGTTTGTTTGGGTACATAATATCATATAATTGATGGGTTTTATTGCAGAAGGACAAACCTTCTAGTTCCAGTTCCTCTGAGGGCAGCACAGTGGAGTTAAGACTACCAGGAATGGAGAGAGAAGATGAGCTCTTCGGCCTTGACTATGAGGAGGCTCTTGAACCGGAGCCATGCTTTACAGATGGTATACTCACTTATTACTTATTATCAAATGTTGTTAAATGCTTGATTTTAAAGTGAACCTCCAACTATACAAAGTATCACTGCTCCCACCTAATGTTTAAATCTCATGGTGGGGGATTGAGCAGTAAGAGTGGGCAGCTCTATATTTAAAGCAACCGTACTAAGCTGGAAGCCTCTCCTACAGAGCCCCTACTAATTATAATTACTACACTCATAATGCACCCATAGGGCTGTATTAGCAGACCGTTGGTAGGACGAATCGGTTTACCAAATATTATTTGCCTAATACTTTCTTCTCATTATTATTATTATTCTCGTCAGGCTGTGTGAAGACATTTGCATGCTGCCAAATAAACGTTGAGGAGGGAAGAGGAAAAATGTGGTGGAATCTCAGAAAAACCTGCTACCTTATTGTTGAACACAGCTGGTTTGAATCATTTATAATCCTCATGATCCTACTTAGCAGCGGTGCCCTGGTGAGCACAACAGTTCTCATTTCAGTCAGAAAGCGTAATCATGCTTATTTCATTATATTTCTGAACAATGGCTTCTTAAACTACAGAATAAATGCTAAAAAATGTGAAAGCTATCTATACCTTTGGAAAAAAAACATTTTTTATTTGATTATATCAATGTCTTATATGTTTTTAACTAACTTTATATAAAGTTTTATTAAAAAATGTTTTTACTTTTTTATCCTGTACACATAGAAGCAGTATTGTTCTCTTTTAGCCGATTTAATCAGATCGGCTGAACTGACGGCTCAGGTGAGAGTGGGTCCTATATGTCTCTGACATACAGAATCCAGCTAATATCGATGTTATAAACTTAGATGTGATCGATATTAGCTGCATCCTATTTGTCAGAGATACGCAGGACCTGCTCTCAGCCAAACCGGCAGTTTAGCTGAACTGACGGAATCGGCTAAAAGAGAACGATACAACATCTATGTATACAGGATACATAGAAGCTGTATCGTAAAAAGTAAAAAAAAAAGCCAATTTTAAGGTTGCTTACAAACACATAACACATTAATTTAATTTAAAAAAATTCCAGCATTTATTCGGAATTTTAATATTTATACATTAACTGTTTATTTTAGGCCCTGCCACAGGCTCTTTGGAATTCACGTTCTAACTTTGACCAACCAACTTTAATGTTGTTTCCTCTCAGTCATTGTTTTTTGTTTTTTCTGTGCCTGCATCTATTATTTGTTTTTATATATTTTTTACATTTAGTGGTTTTTTTTTAATAGCATAGCTGTGATATAGTGTCATATACTTTACAAATTACATTTTCAGGCATTTGAAGATATTTACATAGAAAATCGTAAAACTATCAAAACAGTACTGGAATATGCTGACAAGCTCTTCACTTACATCTTTATCTCAGAAATGCTTCTGAAATGGGTGGCCTATGGATTTGCAGCATATTTTACTAATGCCTGGTGCTGGCTGGATTTCGTAATAGTAGACGTAAGATTTACGTTTTATTCCATATATCTTTGCAAACTTCATTAATATTTAACCATTGGAAAAGTTTTAGATGACAAGGAACCTCTCCAAAAACTTTTACTATCAAAGTACCAAAGTATACCCAGCTGTTCCTTGAGGTTGCCCCCCCCCCCTGAGACAATGTGGGGCATTATAAATATTTATGTATAAATATTTATGGATATAAGGACTAACTAAGACCACCATGATCCCCACTGATCAATCTGCTAGGCATCAAAATAAATCAATTAAGTGAAAAGTAATTTACTAACAGTTTGACATTTGACTACACTACTGGACTCACATGTCTATGTGAGGTGCAAGGGAAACCCATGTGCACCTAGGCTGTAAACCCTTAAAACACCGGCCACTTAGCCATCCATAGAGTCTGCTGCTCCTACTTGAAAACATCAACAAAACTTATCATTGAACTTATAACTGTTATCTCTCTCTTTATTAGATATCCTTGGTCAGCCTTATAGCCAATGAGATGGGTTGGTCAGATTTAGGGCCAATTAAGTCACTAAGAACATTAAGGGCTTTGAGACCTCTGAGGGCATTGTCTCGCTTTGAAGGAATGAGGGTAAGTTTACATCATAAAATAAATATGTTCAATTAATTTGGGGTATCCTGGTTTGGTTATCCCCAGACAACATAACAGGCCTGCCGAAGATAAGCTAAACTCAGGGCAGCCCTGCTGCTGAGCCCCCTCGTGATCAACTGTAATGACCTGAGAGTCCTCTCTGCACTTGTTAATAGAGGGGGTATAACTTGGTCAGAAGGGACTGATTTTAGTTCACAGATGATTGGATTCATATTAGGTTCTCTTCAAACTTGCATTCACTTTCCCCAACCAATGTGTTCTTCCCCTATGTTTTTCCTTCTATATGGATTCACTCCTGGCTTGGGCTAAAAACACTCCAATAGTGGACAATTAGAACAATGTTATGTTTTTATTAGGAGCTGTTTGAAATTTTTAATTATATTTAGACTAAATGTTTATAAACTAAATCTATGGAGACCTCTGTGTAAGCATTGGGCAGTATAGTTTGGTTTGTACATTTTTGCTACGGTTGGTTTCAGACCGCCGTAATGTGGCCGCATTGTAGCGTTCATATTACGGACACCTGGACCTCCTGTGGTTCAAGTGAACCAAACTTAGGTCCTCATAGTACCCTATAATTTAAGTTAGACTCACTTAATCTGCGGGATGTCCGGGTGTTGCAGCCATAATACGGACTCTTCAGCCGGCCTACAGGTTTCAACAGGGTACAGTTTAATAGCCCTGAAAAGTTTCCTCCCTGCCATATTTATGCCAAAACTTCATTAAATTTTTTGCAAAATATATAAATGGGAGTCATTTTAAGAATACAATTAAGATACTGTGACTATAATATACAAATTATAACACATACAGTGCAGGAAATAAGTATTTGATCCCTTGCTGATTTTGTAAATTTGCCCACTGTCAAAGACATGAACAGTCTAGAATTTTTAGGCTAGGTTAATTTTACCAGTGAGAGATAGATTATATAAAAAAAAACAAAAAACAGAAAATCACATTGTCAAAATTATATATATTTATTTGCATTGTGCACAGAGAAATAAGTATTTGATCCCTTTGGCAAACAAGACTTAATACTTGGTGGCAAAACCCTTGTTGGCAAGCCCTGCAGTCAGACGTTTTTTGTAGTTGATGATGAGGTTTGCACACGTTAGATGGAATTTTGGCCCACTCCTCTTTGCAGATCATCTGTAAATCATTAAGATTTCGAGGCTGTCGCTTGGCAACTCGGATCTTCAGCTCCCTCCATAAGTTTTTCGATGGGATTAAGGTCTGGAGACTGGCTAGGCCACTCCATGACCTTAATGTGCTTCTTTTTGAGCCACTCCTTTGTTGCCTTGGTTGTATGTTTCGGGTCATTGTCGTGCTGGAAGACCCAGCCACGAGCCATTTTTAATGTCCTGGTGGAGGGAAGGCGGTTGTCACTCAGGATTTGACGGTACATGGCTCCATCCATTCTCCCATTGATGCGGTGAAGTAGTTCTGTGCCCTTAGCAGAGAAACACCCCCAAAACATAATGTTTCCACCTCCATGCTTGACAGTGGGGACGGTGTTCTTTGGGTCATAGGCAGCATTTCTCTTCCTCCAAACACGGCGAGTTGAGTTAATGCCAAAGAGCTAAATTTTAGTCTCATCTGACCACAGCACCTTCTCCCAATCACTCTCAGAATCATCCAGATGTTCATTTGCAAACTTTAGACGGGCCTGTACATGTGCCTTCTTGAGCAGGGGGACCTTGCGGGCACTGCAGGATTTTAATCCATTACGGCGTAATGTGTTACCAATGGTTTTCTTGGTGACGGTGGTCCCAGCTGCCTTGAGATCATTAACAAGTTCCCCCCGTGTAGTTTTCGGCTGAGCTCTCACCTTCCTCAGGATCAAGGATACCCCACGAGGTGAGATTTTGCATGGAGCCCCAGATCGATGTCGATTTACAGTCATTTTGTATGTCTTCCATTTTCTTACTATTGCACCAACAGTTGTCTCCTTCTCACCCAGCGTCTTACTTATGGTTTTGTAGCCCATTCCAGCCTTGTGCAGGTCTATGATCTTGTCCCTGACATCCTTAGAAAGCTCTTTGGTCTTGCCCATGTAGTAGAGGTTAGAGTCAGACTGATTAATTGAGTCTGTGGACAGGAGTCTTTTATACAGGTGACCATGTAAGATAGCTGTCTTTAATGCAGGCACCAAGTTGATTTGGAGCGTGTAACTGGTCTGGAGGAGGCTGAACTCTTAATGGTTGGTAGGGGATCAAATACTTATTTCTCTGTGCACGATGCAGATAAATATATATAAGTTTGACTATGTGATTTGTGTTTTTTTTTAAATATAATCTATCTCTCACTGGTAAAATTAACCTAGCCTAACATTTTTAGACTGTTCATGTCTTTGACAGTGGGCAAACTTACAAAATCAGCAAGGGATCAAATACTTATTTCCTTCACTGTAGGTGGCAGTTGTTTTTCAGTTTTATCATGGTTTTTCTACAGGTTTCCCCATTGACTTAAATGGAGAAACTTCAATTAAAAAATGCGACCTTGGTTTTGTCATATTGTACCACAATACCATTTTCATTGGAGAAATTGTAGAAACCATTGTCTTTTGCCATGACTTTCTGCTGCACCAGTGCCGCTATGTGTGAAAATACCCTTACAAGAAAAGTGGTTGAAAAAAATGTATTTTGGTATCGTATCCTACTTACAGAACATATCCATTCATTTTATTTTTCTCGAAATTTCAGGTGGTTGTAAATGCACTGGTTGGGGCAATTCCTTCTATCATGAACGTGCTGCTGGTCTGCCTTATATTTTGGTTGATTTTCAGTATAATGGGAGTCAACCTTCTTGCAGGAAGGTTTTATCACTGTGTTAACACTATGACTGAGGAAAATTTCCCTACCTCTGAAGTTAATAATATGTCAGAATGTAAACAACTAGAAGCTGCATACAAGACCGCTAGATGGCAGAATGTGAAAGTCAATTTTGATCATGTTGGAGCAGGATATCTTGCTTTACTTCAAGTGGTAAGTAACATATTTATCCCCTTACGGATGTAATATTACCCTTTATAAATATTAGGAATTAAAAAGGTTGTTAAACACTCCATTTACTTTCTATGGGGCTACTGGAGATAGCTGAGAGCTATCTCCAGCAGCCCCATAGAAAGGGAATGGAGCGATGGCTGAGCATGCATAGTTCTGCTTCATTCACATAGGGTACTCGAGGGCTCCCGTTCTTGGGATCGTTGGGGGTCCCAGTGGCTGGACCACCATCGAACAGACATTTATCACCTATCCTGTCATCTATTATGAGAAAATCCCTTTAAGTCAGCTGTCTGGCTAAGAAGTCTAGAGCGCTCCATAAAACATCAGCCTTAGCTGCTTTAAATCAGTTTCTCAGTGTTTGTATGCCAAGTACCCCCTAAGAATTTTAAAAAAAGTAACCCATAGGACTTGAACTCTGTTTTAACTGTATGTGTGTGGGGGGAGGGGGGCTGCTATCCATGGAGCCAGTCACTGTGCTCCCATACAAGTGTCAGTGACCCTCATAACAGAGCCAGCAACGGTGTCCCAAACAGTCTACCAAAAATTGCCTGCCACAAAACGCCCAGAACTGCACTAGTTACAGCATCTCCAGGACAGAGTCCACAGTGCATTGATCGATTTCCAGCCACAGAAGCACAGTAGCTGCGCCACAGATAGCCTGGTACCTGAGGATTGGGACCACCATGAATCTCAATATGAATTGTACAATAGTTTTATTTAGACAGTGTATTCTACTGTTATTAGATTACTTTATCTATAGAGCTGTTATTTGGTCACTGTATGTTGGTATTATTTGAGCACTCTATTCTAATATTTACTTAGGCTTTGTGTGGCACTGGCAGTGCATAGGCACTGTACAGTGTATTATTTTTGCAGTGTATAATTGTGGAGGCACTGTATGACCATATTCCATACGGTGTTGGGCGAGCAACGGTTACTACACAGGGCATCTTCCTGATAGCGATCAGCTGATGTTCTGTTGTGAAGTGCCTAAAATGTATTTTAATTTGTAATACTATATAACATAACATTGCATCAAGTTGATGACATAAAGTAACGTATATACAGTATATAACAATTTCTTTTTTTCAAAGGCTACTTTTAAAGGATGGATGCCTATTATGTACGCAGCTGTTGATTCACGAGGCGTGAGTATATTTATTTTAGCTCTGTTTTTGGTGTGACTGGCAAATAAGTAGCACAATAAATTTGCGTGATTAGCTATAGTGGGGCTTCAGAAAATATTACATACACATTTCTCTTAATGGCCTTTTTTTTCATCTTATTCACTTGTAATAACCTCGTTGTGGCATAATCTTGATGCCTTGTACCCATTTCATGATGGTGAGACAACTTATATTGGTTTGTCTTATTTACAGTAACTTCGTAAATACATTGCATTACTTATCTTGCACTGATCCTGAGTTACAGTCTGTATTACACTCCAGAGCTACATTCACAGTTCTGCTTATCGTCATTGGAAACAGTTGACAGGCTTGTTGTCAGACACATACCTATTAGTTTTATCTAAGCTCCTATAATGCAGTGTTGTTTCCTACATCAGATAACTGTACAGTGCCTGGTGTAAAGAGCACACTTCGTATAATGCAAATTGCCAGAACAAGCTTTGTGTAGACATTGAGCCAGCAGGAAATGCTTGGATATTTTATTTCTGAGGCAAGCAGTGTTGTGAATTCAGCTGACCTTCACATATCCTTCATACCGCACAAACGTACCGTTTTTCACAGGGTTAAAATGGTGCGGGCCATTTATACTATAGTCCCCAATTCCCTTAATGTTCAGAAATGTCTTCAGTCACCAAAAAATCCATTTAGTATAAAACAATATATAGAAGACAGGGAGGGTGGGGAGTAGGGGGATGTAGCTGCAGCTTTTCAGTCAGTGTATTAGTAAAGCAGAATGAGGGGTGCAGGGGAGGGGGAAACATCTAATGTTCTCACAATACACAGTACAGCTCTTACATCACACCAGAAAAGGCACAGATAAAAAAAATATGTGCATTTGCATTTGCCTTTTTTAATCATTGCTAGAATTCAGTTGTTTTTTACTAGACAAATGCCACTGCTGCATCTCGAATAAAATGCTATTTTAATTGATTGACCTTGATATATTAATTGTATGTGCTTCTTTTTTTACATAGAAAGACGAGCAACCCAAATATGAGGATAATTCTTACATGTATTTATACTTTGTAGTCTTCATAATATTTGGGTCCTTCTTCACCCTGAATCTCTTTATTGGTGTTATTATAGATAACTTCAATCAGCAGAAAAAGAAGATAAGTATTCCAGTCTTGAAATGGTAGATAATACTATACTAGTGGTCCGAAAATACTTGATGTATGGGAGCCAAGTGTTACATTTGTTATTTAGCTCCACCAGCTTCTTTCTTTTAAGTTCTAAGGTCATATGAACGACATAGAATGGGGACTACCAGCTCAGTACTCTTTCAACAGACGTATAGACAGATGTGGAACATAAAGGATATGTATACCTTTGAATCAAAAACAATGTTTTAAGTGATTTGCAACGACTTTTAAATAGATTTTTATTAAAAAATGTTGTTACTCTTTAAAATACAGCTTCTATGTATTCAGTATACATAGAAGCTGTATCGCTCCGTCATAGCTCGGCTGAAAAAAACATTTTAATAAAAGTGAATTTTGCAAATCACTTAAAGGGGTTTTCCCATGAGATCATGCTGTGCTGAGTACAAATGAACATGAATGGAGAAAATGTATGACGCTGATTGGTCACTGATTGGTCAGCGTCATACACTTCTCTTTACAACGCCCACTTGGTCAAAAGTTAAAAACCGCCCAGTTGGGCATTAAGAAACGAATTAGCATAAATGTAAAATTGCTCATAACTTGCTCAAAAATTATCGTTTATTAAAATAAAAACCACTGTTGTTATCTACATTACAGCACAGATCAGATTATGTAGGAGATAGAGCATTTATAATCGGGTGACAGAGCCTCTTTAATGTCTGATCGGTGGGAGCCTGACCACTTTGACAAGTGCCTACCACTTCAACAAAGTATCAGTTGTCTTCTGACGACTTCTTTCGGCTTTTTCTAGGCAACTGTATGGTAGGCCATTGGGCTGACCATGTGGCCTCTGGAGAAAATTCAAATAGAGCCAACAGGAGATGAAGTGGCAAGGCACATGCGCAACGCCACTGCGTTCTCGTGATCATCACAATAGTCAGGCCCTCCCCCTAATCAGAAACAAACGTCCTAGTGATATGCCATCAATGTATATCCTGAGACAATGCCTTCTAAATGTCCACTATTACTTCTGCTAATAATAGTAATAATAATAATAATAATAATACTTGTATTAATAAAGTGAATATAAGATATAAAAAATGTTCTTAGGAAAAGGACAGAGTAGATAGAGGGAGCTATATTAAGCCAAAGTTTGTGTACTCACAAGCTTTAGAAATGTAAATTTATGTAAACCTAAAAAAAATACAACATATAGTTCAAATAAATCCACAAGTAGAGTTGAATATTAGCTTTACTATTTTAAAATATACCTGTAAAATTACTATCGGCACTTTAAAAAGTAAGGAGGAAAGAAATAACTCCTACCTCCGAACAAATGGTGCGTGGGCATCCTGTAACAAAAAGTAATGGATAATCCATGTAATATTACAACAAAGTGTAATTATACCCCAGCGAGATATGACTCTTTATCAAACGTAATGCATAAAACACATATAAATGATCCCAGAATCATGAAGTCATACCATGCAGTGGCTTATTAGAATAACCGAGAACCACATCTCCACAGCTTCGTAGGAGTGTAAATCTACCTGTTTCATAAACTAAATGTATTTCTTTTATGGAATTCACATTTTCTTCAAGGGTTTTATGGTTTCAGCTCCATACAAGACACAGTTCTAATACCTGTACTCCATGACCAGGATAGATTTTGTTCCCCTGAAGTCAAAACAAGAGAGGTACCTATTGAATGACGGCAAGCACAGATTTGGACAATTATGAGGAGTTAATGCAGAAAGTATATAGGAAAATCAAATACATTTTCATTGCACAATGAATAATCTTTATCTGCTAAAAGCATAGTACAGAGGAATCTCATCTCTAAATAAAAAGGGGAAATTAAGTTTATATTTTGAGTTATGATTTGGTTTTAATCATTTACTTAGGAGGACAAGACATCTTCATGACAGAAGAACAGAAGAAGTATTACAATGCAATGAAGAAACTTGGATCCAAGAAACCACAAAAGCCGATCCCCCGACCTAAGGTGAGAGTGTAAATTCCAATGAATAATTACATAATATTTCATTGTCCCACAAGGAAGGAAAAAATGCTGCAACAAAACAAAATATCAGTGCCCTAAATTTAAGGAAAAGACAAAATAGCTAAAAAAGAACAAAAACACCTTATGTATTCTGCATCTAAGTATAAATACATTTTGGATTAAAATAGGTTTCTATAAAAAAAATAATACAAAAACACACTTCAGTGCATTGTTGGAAAGTAGAAATGACAGTACTGGCATACCCATAGGAAATAATTAAACAATTAAGCCACAACCTTACTCTAAATAATACCTCTCATGTTGAAACTTACAGTGGGATGGCTGTATGGAAAACTGTCTGACACCACCAAGTCTGTTAACTAAAAAAAAGTTTTGGGATCCTGGTTTTGAAGTTCTCCTGGATAGGCTTTGAGTCTGACCATTTAACTCCATATTTTGTGAATTCTTTATTTAATTTAAGGCCAATTGGATCATTTAATCAAGAAATTTCAGCCCAACATGTCCATAAGCATTCATATTTGACATTGTCACAAAGCAAATGTTTGACATCATTGTTGTGTGCCTCATTTTCCTTAACATAAAATGTACAATGTTCATTCATTTTGAGCACTAGTCCTTTCGTTGTCAAATGCTTCCTCTACTTTCCTTCAGAAAGTGTTAGGCTGGATTCCCTAAAAGCTGTGGAATTTCCTCAACAGAATTCTCTGCGGAAAGTCCGCATAATTTACAGTAGCAGCAAAATGAATGAGATTTAGAAAATCTCATGCCCACGCTGCGAAAAAAAGTCAGTCGTGCGGAAAGTGTTCTGCAGTGCGTTTTTAAATTCCGCAGTATGTAAATTTATGGTGCGTGTTCTGTGCAAAGAGGCTGCGTGTTTGGCCCATAGACTTCAATGGGGAGTAGAAATTCTGCAACAGATTTAAGTTGTTGCGGTTTTTACTACGTTTACGCTGCGGAAATGCAGTAAGAACTGCTGGAAATCCACAGGTGCACATATACTTTGCTATAACCAATGTTTAACACTAAATCCGCGGTTAAAACGTTTCCGCAGCAATATGAGCAGGAAAAACTCACTATTTGGTGCGGATTTCTGTGACAGATTTACCAGCGTTTTTCTAGAGATTCTGCTGCAGATTTTCTGTTGCAGAAAATCTGCAGCGTATCCTGTGTGTGGGAACATACCCTTAAAGGTGTTTTCCAGGACTTGCATATTGGTGGCCTAACCTAAGTATAGGCTATCAATATCAGATCGGTGGGGAGCCGACTTCCTGCAACTTCACCAACCAGCTGAGTAGAAAGGCCGCGGCACTTCAATCAGCACCGCATCCCTTTCATTGTTTAACAGACACGGCGCTGTACATTTTGTAGCAGCTGTGCCCGGTACTGAAAGAAAGAGCAATAGACAAATAGACAAAGAGTAGCACAAACAACTGCACCCCTAAACGGATTGCTGCTCCCTGCCCCATCCTTTCTCTCTTAAACCCACTGATATGCCTCTATTATGGTGCAAGAGTTGCTTTGCCCAAGTTTTGCATGACATGACTGTCACAATAGGGCTAATTTTATTTGCCACACACACATATATGTACTGTAAATTTTATGACTGCATAAATAACAAACAAGGTAAAAAAAAAAATTGACAAAATCCAATTATTTATTATTCATTTTTTAGAGGGCAATAGCAAAATTGTGTTTCATGAAAAAATTTGTGAATCTCCAGTAACATAAAAATAAGCTCACCCGTGGCATACGTAGAAGAGAGGGGCCATATAGCATAGAATAAAATTGGCTCCTCATCATAATGCCGGGTTTTGCCTTCCAGGATAGAATGACCTGCTGTTTCCCCCTCCAGTCTCGTTCAATGACTCTTGGGTGAATACCCCACGCGCTTGTTTGCTAACAACGCAGTTCTTTGGAAAAAGTAGTCCTACGCAGTTACTCACCACCCAGTATCAAAGGGGATAGGATGACGAGGGCTGCGCCCCTCTCTCCAAAGGCCCTATAGCAACCACAGGAGTTATCGGATAAAGCTGCGAATGTCTGAACAGTAAATATTGAACGTGTAGCTGAGTAAACTATATAGGTAGTCAGCATAAGCCCCCTAGCCATTCATTGCCAGGCATCTTAAACCCAAAAATGATTTACTTTGTGTGCCCAAGAGTAACCAGTTTCATTGTTTGTTATGTTCCTTATTTACAAATATATTTATAGTGATACTCATTATTTTATCTCCACAGAATGTTTTACAAGGATTTGTTTTCGACATAGTCACAAACCAAATATTTGACGTCATCGTCATGTGTCTCATTTTCCTCAACATGGTAACAATGATGATCGAGACTGATGACCAGAGTAAAGAAATGGAGAACAACTTGTACTGGATTAATATGGTCTTCATTGTACTCTTTACCGGTGAATTCCTTCTCAAACTCTTTTCCCTGCGCCATTATTATTTCACAAGTGGATGGAATATATTTGACTTGGTTGTGGTCATAATCTCTATTGTAGGTAAGACTCTGGCATACTTTCGTTGAATTGAATATATATGTCAGCTATATCATGGTGCTTATCAGTCTAGGGAGGTTACAACAACAAGAACACAAAACAAATACTTACAGGGATTTTCCAGTTAAATATGTTATACAATTTTCTAATGTACTTTGTGTTTCAATTCCTCGCAAATTTACAAGATCTCAGCCTGTGGTTATTCATTGGAAACCTCCATTGTTTACTTATAGACTATGATAATCTGTCTTGTTCATGTGATGATCACACAGGTGCATGGCTTGTTACAAGGGAGAGCTTTGATAACTGTTCTGTAATGAGCCATGCCACCTGTGTGATCATGTCATAATGTAGGCTGTAATTTAGACTCTAGTAATAATACTAGTACTAGTAATAATAATATTTAGACTCTAGTACTAATACTGTATTTAGACTCCAGTAATAATGTATTTAGACTCTCGTAATAATATTGTAATACTGTAATTTAGACTCTAGTCTCTATCTGCAGGATCAGACTACACAGAGTTTGTTTGTTGTCTGTTACCATAGAAACACATTGGTCTGTATAAGAGCTGTAAAAACAAAAATGAGGAAATTTGTATCAAGACCTACTGCAAAGTTGCTTTGTTTTATCACTTTAGATACATTGGAATGATAAAAAAAAATGGTTGCAAAGGTGTACATAGCCTTTAAAATCTCATTCATCATTCACAAAGCAGGGATGTGGTTAGCTATGTAAGCTGCCATGGACAAAGTTTTGCTTTAATACTGACTCTGCTTGATGTAATAATTAACAGAAAGGTAGAATGACTCTTATATGGTGCCACCTTGGCACATGCAAATATCCTTGTTTCAAACAGAGAAAACTTTCCCTAAAAATCAATTCATACATAGCTACTCAGCAAGTATAATTGACTCCATGGCACCTCATATCGCTAACTAGATTCCTACTATGTACTAATGAAGTTCAAATGACAGAAAAAGTTACATGACATGTTGGAAGTTTTTATCGGTGGGGGTCTGAGCACTGAGACCCCCAGCGATCACTAATACAAAGCGGCAGAAGCACTCGGGTGAGCGATGTGCCGCTTCATTTCTGATCGGCTCTGCGTTCCTCAGAGCGGTTTATGGGCTTAATAAAAAAAATCTATGTCCGTACACCGCTCGTTTAGTTTTCCGAGGAATGCGATCAGAAACAAAGTGGCACAGTGCTAATTCTGCCTTTTCGTTGCAGTGATTGGTGGGGGTCCCAGCGCTCGGATCCCCACTGATCAAAACTTCTGACACGACACTGTGACATGTCAAAAGTTGTATTAAAGTTTAGTTACATTTTAAGACTATTGGGCTCCAAGCTGTGATTCTCCAACTGTTGGGAAACTGCAACTCCCAGCATGACCTGACAACCAGCAGATGTTGGGGCATTCTGGAAGTTGTAATTTCCCAAAATGTTCAGCGCAACTCTGAAGCACATCTGTATGTGTTGTGTCTCAGGGGTCGTGGCACATAAATACACTGATAAATCTGACTCAATATTTTTGTCCATATGTGCATTCATTTCAGTTATTCTGGGATCAAATTTTACTCTGTTCGTCTTTAATGTTTAAACATATGTTTGGAAAGTAACATACTGTATTTTTACTACTCCCTACAGGTATGTTTCTGGCAAACATAATAGAAAAATTATTTGTTTCACCAACACTATTCCGAGTCATAAGACTTGCAAGGATTGGAAGAATCTTGCGTCTTATTAAAGCAGCAAAGGGAATTCGAACATTGCTTTTTGCTTTGATGATGTCACTTCCGGCTTTATTCAATATTGGTCTTCTGCTCTTCTTAGTCATGTTCATTTATGCCATCTTTGGAATGTCCAATTTTGCCTTTGTGAAGGATGGTGGTGGCATTGATGACATCTTTAATTTTAAAACATTTGGCAATAGTATGCTTTGCTTGTTCATGATCACAACATCAGCAGGGTGGGATCTTTTGTTGGAGCCAAATCTTAAGAGTGGAATGCCGGATTGTAACCCAGAGTATCAACATACTGGAAGTAATATGAAAAGTGACTGTGGTAACTCATCAATTGCCATTTTATTTTTTGTCAGCTATATCATCATCTCATTCCTCATTGTGGTAAACATGTACATTGCTGTCATTCTGGAAAATTTTAGTGTTGCCACAGAAGAAAGTGCAGAACCCTTAGGAGAAGATGACTTTGATATGTTCTATGAAGTTTGGGAAAAGTTTGACCCAAAGGCTACACAGTTTATTGAATACGATAAACTTTTTGATTTTGCAGATGCACTAGAACCACCCCTACAAGTACCAAAACCAAACCAAATTCAACTCATTGCAATGGATCTGCCCATGGTAAATGGAGACAGAATCCACTGTCTTGACATTCTGTTTGCTTTCACAAAACGAGTATTGGGTGGAGAGGAAGGTATGGACACGCTACGTATAACAATGGAGGATCGGTTTATGGCCTCTAACCCATCTAAGACTCCTTATGAGCCCATTACAACTACTTTACGTCGTAAACAGGAAGAGGTATCTGCTATTCTAATACAACGTTCCTACAGGAGCTACCGCAATAGAAAACCTGCTCGTGGTAGGATGGTGTCCCAAAAAAATAAAAATAAAAGTACTAGTATAGTGGATAAAAACGAGCGTAGGTTTTCAAAATATATTGAAAATTCCAACACTATGAATTCAGATATGTCCAGCTCAACAATCTCACCCCCTTCTTACGACAGTATCGAAAAGCCACATGAAGAAGACAATGCTGAAAAGGAAGAACATGGTAAAGATGGAATAAGTTTTAAGCTTTGATTGACTTAAAAGGACCACATATGTTTTCTTGGAGATCTATGCCAAATTGTCTATTATATGTATGATGTACGTTTAGTGCCTATAAAACTATATGGAAATGAAGCTTTCTGTAGGATCGACAAAATATCTATAAACTTTAGGAGGCTCGTTTTTGTATTTAGATAATGAACTTTATGATGCAAATTATCCACTTAATCTTAGGGTCATTTGGGCTTAGGTGTCTATATACTTTGCTGGACAATCACAGTGACTTCTGCTGCTTTTTAAAATAAAATAAAAATGTCATGTGATTATTACTCACATGGTCATTGGATGCATTCATTAGAAGTAAAAACAAAAAGTTTTATCACTGCTAATGGTAGACTGAACTTGTGAAAATAGATAACTACCATTCAACGTAATTCAAGCTACAGAATCTATTTTTACCGATTATCTGTTGACTTCAAATGATGTCCGAAGTTCATCATATGTTCAACAAAGTTAATGTGCCTCTGACGTCACAAATGGTTCCGGTTTTTCAGCTTGAACACGTTCTACACGTTTATGTAAAGTGCTCTTCTGTATAAAGAAAAAAAAAAATATTCTAAAAAAAAAAAATCACTGAACACGTATATATTACTAGGGAGTTGCAGTTGACCGGATGCAGTGACATTTTTGAAAAGTTGACTCTCTTCAATCAAATTTTCTACATGGTAGATGACTTCATTAAACAAATAGGTTGCTCACTTTGGAGGTCAATGAATAATACAACTGGGTAGACGGATTTTTTCCAGTGCTTGGGTTTCACCATGGTCTTCATCTATTGTTGCGGAGGCCTGGGAAAACGACTTACTACAAGGAGGCTGAACATATAGTGTTTGACTCTGTTCACGTTGCGTTAGGGCTATATGTTCTGCGTAAATGTTTGAAGTGTGCGGCCAAACGTATGCCCCAGACATATGCCTATATGATTCCCATTTATTAACTTCCATTGTAAAACAAGCATATCGTACAGTGTACATTGTTTTTATTTTAAGCAAAATCTATTTAAGGTGTAGTCATTTATACTTTTCAGTACATTTAAAAAATATACCGACATATAATTGGCAAACGTATGCTAATAGGGCGCTCTTTTAGTATACTTTTGGCCAATAGCATGTTAGACGTATAGGTTGGGATATATACGCCAGACATATAGCTAGAAAGTGATGTGAACAGAGTTTAGGACTCTGTGGGCATTTCTCTTGTTTAGTATATTTTTTTCCCTTGAGAAAGATGCTCTTTAAGATCTCTTGCATGGCAATAAGATTATGTTATGGGGCATTTATGTTTTTGAATTTCTGTTTAATTATTATATTTATTTATCTATTTATGTATTTTTTATTTTTGTACCTTTTTTCATTTTCAGCTATGACATATCGTGAGTCATTTCTAAAATGTAGTACAACTACGGACAGTGGTGTTGCCTCCGTCTAACATTTTATAATAACAGTTAGAAAATGTCAGCAACTGCTTGGTTTCTACAGCATTACGCCACTGATTTACCTTGTGCTACTTTTTCTACATGACTCTCTGAGAGTTCTTAAAAGAAGTCGTTTGAGATAAGAATATATTTTTTTCCCCAAGACACAGCACCACTCTTGTCCATGAGCTTTGTTTGGTATTGCAGCTTAGCCATATTTAAATGAATGGGGATGAGCTGCAATACCAGACACAGCCCATGGATGAGAGTGGCGCTGTTTCTGAAATAAAAAGGGATTGTTTAGGTTTTTTTGTTTTTGTTTTTTTCAATAATCTCATTAAAACCGTTTTATTAAGGCATAACCTATTATGGTTTCCTGTATGTATTTGCCTTCATATCTCTGTGTAAAATACTAAAGGATATTTAATATAGTAGAAAGCCATATTTAAAATCTGTTATTAGGACCTTAGATCCCACGAGGATGTAAACTGCAGGTAATACACATTTTTGTAATATTTTACTTGGTCCTACCTGATGCATAGCCAAATATAAGGAAATGTATTTAAACATACTCTTTATAAAACAGTATAAATAATTATAATTGTATATCTTGCATTTTGTATATGAAGTAAAAAACAAGTATTATTTGAGGGCTCTGTGTGTTGGAAACTGGTTATTTCACTAATTCATCTAAATAATATTACAAGTTGAAAATAAAAGCACTATATGTGGTAATTGGTTGTATTTGTATGTGTTCTCATTAAGAAAAAAAATATTCTAATCATTATTTTTGTGTAAACATGTTAAGAAAAATCAGAAAGCAGTACAAGATAGTGTTGAATTCTTCCTCTGAAGAAGGATTTTAAAGGCTTTGTAAACTTTTGAAGGCAATTTTTATTTATTTCTATTACATTTTGAGCAACTTTTTTATTAAAATCTTTTTATATTTTGAGAAACAGCTTCTATGTATCCTGAATACATAGAAACTGTATCTTGCCGACAAAGACGAATCCGTCAGGTCTGCAGGACTGACTGCTTCGTTGAACGCTGGACGCAGGAAACAGCTGTTATCGAACACATCTAAGTTCATGAAGACATGTAGGACCAGCTTTCTGCTGAGCCGTCAGTCTTGCAGACCTGACAGACTCGGCTTTGACTGCAAGGTAAAGCTTATATGTATAAAGGATACATAGAAGCTGTATCTCAATAAAGTAAAAAAAAAAAAAAGTATAAAAAACAATCCAAAAGTTGTTTAAAATGAAATCAAACATTGACTTATTTTTAAAAAAAATTGCCCCAAAAATATTTACTTAACCTTTAAGTAATCCTAAATGGATTTTCTGCTTTGGGCTATGCCGTTTTGGTAAAAGGCGAACAAATAAACTGATCAGAGGATGTCCCTCTGTTGGAACCTACAGCCGTCAGCTGTAAATCTCAGGGGAACCCGGCAAAAAGTGTTTAGTTTACTTGCAGTGCTGCCACAGGGGAACAGAAGCATTACACAGATAATATTGAAATTAATGTGCCGGGTCCTCCAAAATGAGAGACGCCTTTGTAGCGACTCTCTACACTGGCTAATAGATGAGGGACCTAAACAGGAGACCCCCTTTATTAACTCAGAATTTTCTAACAAAGGATTTTAAAATGGGTTTTCTGAACCAGACAAAGGCATTTAGAGCAGCTAAAATGTCTAATTTTAATAATATAATTTTTCATATATTTATTTTCTGATTATGCATGAGTTCCCTGCCACCGCTGTCCAGATCTGGGTCCCTCAAGCATGGCCTTTGCCAGTGGCGTCACTGTGGATGACATGTCATCCTGTGGGTTGTGATTGACCAATACCATGTCGTCCCCATGGATAATTCATCAATACATTAGCGAGTAAACAGAGAAGCGTTGTGGAATCATCCTGTTCTTTTTGGATTCCTATAAAGGAGAAGATACAGAAGAAAATTTTTGGTTATGATTTTTGAATTTTCACAATAGAATTTCCTACATTATCAATGCAGGTGAACATTCTTATTTCTGGTTTGCAGTCACAATCCCTGTCCTTAAACATGGTTTCCTTGATACATAACATATAAAAACTAAACTGGTTACAAAATGCTTTTTTCATCTGCTCCAAATTTCTCAAGAACGCAACAAAAACAAAAACAAATATAAACGAAAAGGTAACAACAGAAAGCTATTATTCTTTGACGTAACAGTACGTATTTTGTCTGTAAAAAGAAGCATGAGAGACGTCGGACACAGAAAAGACTGAGATGTATGAGATGCTGAATACACCAGGACACAATAAGATTTGGGGTTTTGGACTCTTCCCAACAAGTAGGCCAGACCTAAGTCATGTAAGGCTAAAATGTTGTCCTGCTCTTACGAAAATCAGCAGAACATTGCGGTGCACTACTCACAACATCTAACGGCCAATACAGCCTTCCCCATGTCACACCTTGGATATATATTGGTCATCATGCAGCTCACTTGTCATTCTGCAAAGCAAAACAAATATTTTCCATATGTTTCTGTTTTCTGGCTCTCTTCAGATGCCCTGTCTATATATTACAGAACATACCCTAATATAGTCTTATTATCTGGATATTTTGCTTTACAAGTGGGATAAAAGATGAATTTACCCTACAGGTTGAATTAATTACAAGACATCCATGTTCCCAACTTCATGGTGAAGAAAGGTAAATTTAAACTTTTTATTTAATTGTGAATTAAAATTGCTGTTACCATGAATGGCCTCTAGATGGCACTTGTGTAACTTTATCTAACGTTCCTGCCTCCAGCTGGGCGTACATGGCAGATTTTTGTACTACACACAATTTGCTTAGGTAACTTATATCAGTCCAAATGTTCTATGACTACCACTAACAGCGGGCATTGAAAGCCCTTCACAGTGACGGATTATGAGACTTGTAGTTCTGCAGCACCTGCAAGGTTACAACTTCAATCCTAAATACTAGTGGTTTCTCCGGCTGTTGTGAAAATGCAACTCTTAGTATGTCCTGACAGCAGATGCACATAAAGTACCGCAGCCCGTGACTTATGCGGTCACTTGATTATGTCACATGACCTTGACCGTATTGCTTACATATGGCTGCAGACTTTTATAGAAGGCGCTACAAGAAGTAACGGAGCATTTCAACCCCAAATCCAAGTTATCACGCAGCAAACAATATATGATGCAAGATGGTCTGAAGTCCACTGCAGTTACATGTGGATTTTACCCTTTATGTTGCAAAAAAAAATAATTATAATATTTAATCAGCTGCCTTGATCACTAAATATTTGAGAGTATCGCATTTCATATAAATATTTTTTATATATTATTTACAACAAATATTTTTTTATTAATATAAAGATTGCAGTTTAATTATGAAAACAAGTGCCAGATTACAGGAATTTAATTGCACATTAATATTTTTCTTAATAAAGGCTCTGGTTAGGAAACAGTATTTTATAATATGTCGGCAAATGAAGAAAACTTTGTGCAAAATATTTAATGTCTCTTGTATCTCTTTGTTGTCTACATATATAATGTTTGTATGTAGCAGATCTGAAATTTTGATGTAACTCCAGACATCCCTAATCACTGAGTTAAAGGGATTGTATCATCAGATTTTTCTTTTAAAAATTGTAATTTTTAATTGTGCGCCTTTATCTTTTTTTTGTGATTATACATATAGAAAAATGTTCAATATTCAAGATTTCACACTAGCTACTGGAGAACACACACGGCTGATCTTTCCTGTGTTTTGCAGCTCACTTGTCAGCTTTGCTGAGTAGACTGAGATAGAGTCTGCAGAGTCATCTCATTATCATTAGAGGGTGAGGATCAGGGGCGTAACTAGGAAAGACTGGGCCCCATAGCAAACTCTTGACCGGGGCCTCCCCCGGGTGCCAAAAGCAGCCCCCTTATAAATAGTGCCCCCTGTAGAATGTGCCATACAGCCCCCCTGTAGATAGTGTTATATAGCCACGCCTATAGAAAGAGTCACACCCCATTTGTAGATAGCGCCCCACCTCCCCCTTGTAGATAGTGCCATACAGCCCCCTGTAGATATCGCCATAAAGCCCCCACTGTATATAGCGCTATACAGCTCCCACTGTATATAGTGCCACACAGCCCCCTCCCTTGTATATAGTGCCACACAGCCTCCCTTGTATATAGTGCCACACAGCCCCCCTTAGTACATAGTGCCACACACATAACCCTGTAGATTGCGCCACACTCAGCCCCCTGTAGATAGAGCCACAGCCCCACCCCTTGTAAATAGTGCCATACAGTTCCCCATGTGTATAGTGTCACACAGCTCCCCCTTGTGTATAGTGCCACACAGCCCCCCTTTGTGTATAGTGCCACACAGACCCCCTTGTGTATAGTGCCACAAGGCAATGGCGCATCCGAGAAAGTTGTATCAGCCAGGGGGATGTCACTCGAGTATGGAAAGGTGGGTTTGGACGCACGACTATGTGACTCTTCAGGATAGCGGCACCGCCCCATGACCCTTTAATGAGTAGTTAGGATATAGTGTACGCCGTTTTAAAAGTGGATTTTAAAGATTTTGCTGCATCTGAAAAAACATACAGGGGAATATTGTCAGGTTATGTATTACAGCATGGTGGCGGTTCAAGGGGTTAAAACTACCTGACCGGTTCCCATTTAATATACAATGAATTGAGAACAATTCCATCTGCCCTGCAATTTTGTTATTATAAATATATCCTACATAATTACAGCTCCAGAACCAAGCTCATACATATATACAGTACCACAACCAAGCTCAGTACATAAATACAGCACTAGAACCAAGCTCAGTACATATATACAATACCAGAACCAAGCTCAGTACATATATACATCCCCGGAACCAAACTCATTACATATATACAGCACCAAAACCAATCTCATACATGTATACAGCACCAGAACAAAACTCAGTACTTACATACAGCATCAGAACCAAGATCAGTACATATATACAGACCCAGAACCAAGCTCAGTACATATAAACAACACCAGAACAAATACAGCTCAATTTAGTGCAACTGCTGCCGTATAGGTTTGTACCGCGTAAAACTACAGCTCCCAGCATAGTCCGAACAATGGTAAGGATATGCTGGGAGATGCTGTTTCACAAAAAAAAAAATCATATCATAATCATACCACCCATCATCTCACTGCAGATCATACAGTGACTACAGTGCTGATTAGAGGCAGAATAAACATTTACATTAAGTGACTCACCGGTCTCAGATTCTAGTTCTTTTCTTCTCCCTCCGGTCCAGACCCCTATGATGGATTTCTACCGGCCATGACCCATTTCTGCAGTTTTCCGCTCGGATGTCTTCAGCTTCTCACTTTTAAAACATTTCTGCACCTATAAATGAAGTTAAAATTCTAATCACCTCTAAAAATAATAAAGCGACATAACACTGCACCTAACTATAATAGCGCCATAGACTGTGTCCCTGATTCTAATAGTACCATACACGGTGAAACACACACACCCTGCCCCCTGTAGATAGTGCCCCCATACCCTGTAGATAGTGACCCCCATAAACACTCTGTAGATAGTGCCCTACATAGAAGCCCCTGTAGATAGTGTCCCGCATACAACCCTCTGTAGACAGTGCCCACATATGAACTCCAGAGCTGCAAGGCAATAGTGCTAACCACTGAGCTACCGTGCTATCCTACATATAGCTTCCCTTATAGATAGTGCTCCACGTATATCCCACCTTTTTAGATAGTGTCTCACATATAGCTCCCCTTGTATATAGTGTCCTACATATAGCCCACCCCTGTAGACAATGCCCTACATATAGCCACCCTGTAGCTAGTGCCCCACAGGTAACCCACACCTGTATATAGTGTCTCACATATAGCCACCCCTATAAAAAGTGCCCTGAAAATAGCTCCCCTATAGATAGTGCTCTACATATAGCCCACCCCTGTATAGTGTCTCACATATAGCTCCCCCTGTATATAGTGCCCCACATATAGACCCCCCTGTATATAGCGGCCCACAGGCCCACATATAGATCCCCCTGTAGATAGTGAGATAGTGGCCAACATCCCCGCATATAGACCCCCTGTATATAGTGGCCCACATATAGACCACCCCTGTATATAGTGGCCCACCTATAGACTCTCCTGTATATAGTGGCCCACATCCCCACATATAGAACCCCCCTGTAGATAGTGCCCCACATCTAGACCCCACCCTGTATATAGTGGCCCACATCCCCACATATAGACCCCCCTGTAGATAGTGGCCCACATAGAGACGACCCCCCTGTAGATAGAGTCCCCACTATAGATAATGCTGCTCACAGTTTTATTAGAACAAAACACAAAAAACGTTACATACTCACATGATCCCGTTCCCGCGCCGTCCGATGGCAATGCAGATCTGCTCTCTTCTGAGCAGGTCTGCTGGAGCTGAACAACGCTCCGTTCAATGACGCTGATTGGCGGGGCATAATACTTGCCCCGTCAATCAGCGCCTTTCAAGCACAGAAGTGGCGCGATGATGTCATCGCACCGCTAGCGTAGTTAAAAGGCGCTGATTGGCGGGGTAAGTCATTTTGCCCGGCCTTTCAGCCCTAATGCATGTATTTAGCTTTCGATAGCACCGGGGCCCCCTCTGGTACTAGCGACGCCTACGGGCATGAGAGGGCCTGTGTCGTCTGGCCCATACTTGTTGGAGGTTCAGCGGCGCAGGCCCACGTAGTAGCGGCGCTACCGCTGTAGCAGCCATTACGGCTGCTAGCGGCGCCACCGGGCATATGCGGGCCCCGTAGCAGCCGCTACGGCTGCTACCGCGGTAGTTACGCCACTGGTGAGGATTTAATGACAGAGGACATCTCTATTGTACCACTGGAGGCTTAGATAAGGTAGGATAGTAACACTATACACGCAGATATGGCTCTGTATACACATCCCGTCACTCCCTGATCTCCGTTTGGAGACTTTATTAGTCCATTGGTACTTTTCTGACCATTAAAGGGGTTGTCCAGTCATAACAAATTGATGGTTTATCCTCATGATAGGCCATCAATATCTGATCGGTCGGGATCTGACTCATAGCAAACCCACTGATCAGCTGTTTTGAAAGGGCAGCGACGCTCGTACAAGCACTGCTTCCCCTTCATTACTGTCACTGCTCATGCGGAGAATCGCCAACAAACTTGTAGCAACGGTTCACAGTAATACAGGTCTCTCCCATTCACTTGAATGGGAGAAGGCTGTAATACTGTGAACCGCCTCTACAAGTTTATCAGCGATTCACAGTACGAGCAGATAAGGAATTAAAGGGAAGCAGCGCTTGTACAAGTGCAGCGCAACTTAAAAACAGCTGATAAGTGAGTATGCTAAGAGTCGGACACCAAAGCAAAAGGCAGCTGTACAATTGTTGGAGCCATCTGCTTCTGGCACTGACCACAGCATAGCTTCCAGCACCCTGAGGAATAGCTGATCGGTGCGGGGTCTGGGTGTCATATACTGATGACCTATCCTGTGGATAGATCATCAGTATAAAAAATAGCCATGGACAACGCCTTCAATGAAACTAAAATTAAATACATGAGACATTCCTTTTAGAAGTTGTACTTACTATGTGAAACCACAGCTAATGCCTTTTGATATCATGATAAATTTTGCCGAAGAACAAACCCAGCCCTGCTACATCTATTACTATCTCTTGAGTGATTTAATAGTTATAGCTTGCATTTTATGTTATGAACCTTCTACAGTAAGATCTGTCTTTTATTTTAGCACAGTACTCCTTTAAGCAGATGCTTGCTGCAAATTATAAGTATGTATTCCATGTAACGTATCTCACCTTCACCCAAACTCCGCAATGTCTTCTGGGAAAGAGATTGTTTCAAGCAGATCTCTGCTATCTGTCAATATTCCAAATGCCAGAAGGCATTTTATTGCATTACTAGACAGAATACTAATGTCTGATATCACATGACGCTATTTATTCTGGATCTGTATCCCCTTGTCTTGTGTTCATTACTCTTATTCTATTCTTCTCTGGTCTGTAAGATCCTAATTATTGTCAATTTCCATACAATCATGTTGTACAATATTTTACCCCTATTATGAACATAGAAAATATAAGGATTGGACACATTTGGAATCATTGAGAAACAATCTTGGTCCCAGCACAAAATATCAGATGAATTGCCGATCCACAGTATCCCCAACATCTATCCGCTCACATCTAAGGCTGGATTCAAACGAGCATGTTCGGTCCGTAAAGGACGGAACATATTTCGGCCGCAAATCCCAGACTGAACACACTGCAGGGAGCCGGACTCCTAGCATCATAGTTATGTACGACGCTAGGAGTCCCTGCCTCTCCGTGGAACTTCTGTCCCGTACTGAAAACATGATTACAGTACGGGACAGTTGTAACACAGCGAGGCTGGGACTCCTAGCGTCGTACATAACTATGATGCTAGGAGCCCGTCTCCCTGCAGTGTGTTCGGTAGGGACTTGCGACCAAAATACTTTCCGTCCTTTACGGACAGAACATTCTCGTGTGAATCCAGCCTAATAATGCTCCTAATATAAAGCTGAGAGAGGCGCAGCCGTTTTATCCTTTGCTGAAGCTAGGTTTACTTCACTTGCTGCCCTAGTCCTATAGCTAAATACCCTTGCCAAGTCAGAGTGGCTTTGTCGTGCCCCCTCAGTGCCCGGCACATGAGGCACATCCCCCCCCCCTGTATCTCCCACCCCTAGTAACACCCCTGGTCTCATCCATATTTCCTATACTATTACTGTCGGAATTGTGTATCTCTCTATTTTCTTTCATCCTTTATCTATTGAAGTTCCATTTGTGTGTCCCTACTGTTTTATGTTTTGCTTTTCTATTGTGCCTTCTCTTGGCTATCTGTTCATCTTGCCTTCCCATCTTGTATGCTCATGGCCAATGTCAGTACCAGGCAAAACTGGACAAATGCCATGGCCCACTAGGGCTTGGTAGGCCCAAGGCGATCTATATAATCATGTGATACACTTGTCAAGCTGAGGATGGAATTGGGGCCCCACTGTGACTCTGCTGCCAAAGGGACGATATGTATCTCGACAAATAATTACATAAATACAACACCAGCACAAATACAGCTGAATTTAGTGCAACCCCTGCTGTATAGGGTTTCACTAAATTGTATACAGCTCCCAGCATGGCGCAAACAATGGTCATACCACCATCATCTCGCTGCAGATCATACAGTGACTACAGTGCTGATTAGAGGCAGAATAAACATTACATTAAGTGACTCACAGGTGACGATCTGAGATTCTAGTTGCTCTTTTTCTCTTTTCTTCTCCATCTGGTCCAGATCTCTATGATGACTTTTCCCAGCCACAGCCCATTTCTGCAGTTTGCAACTCAGATGTCTTCAGCTTCTCACTTTTCAAACATTTTTGCACCTGTAAACAAAGATAAAGTTCTCATGGTGCCAGACACTGTGCCACTAAATATAATAGCACTATACACTGCACCTCTAATTATAATACCACCATACACTGTCCCTGATTATAATAGCACCATACACTGTGTCTCTGATTATAATAGCGCCATACACTGTGTGCCTGATTATAATAGCACCATATACTGTGTCCCTGATTATAATAGGGCCATACACTGCACCTGTAATTATAATAGCACCATACACAGTGTCCCACACACACACACACACACACACCGTGCCCCCTGTAGATAGTGCCCCCATAGAGCCCCCTGTAGATAGTGCCCTAGATAGATTCCCCTGTAGACAGTGACCCCCATAAATCCCCTGTAGTTGAGTGCCCCACATATAGACCCCTGTAGTGTCCCACATATAGCCACCCCTGTAGATAGTGCCCACATGTTGCCACTCCTGCAGATAGTGCCCTACATATAGCCACCCCTGTATATAGTGTCCCACATATAGCCCCTCTGGAAATAGTGGAAATAGTGCCCCCTTGTACATAGCTCCCCCTATAGTGCTCCATATATAGCCCACACCTGTATATAGCCCCCCTGTAGATATATCCCACCCCTGTATATAGTGTCCAACATATAGCCCACCCTTGTAGATAGTGCCCTGCATATATCTCCCCCCATAAATAGTGCACCACATATAGCCCACTCCTGTATATAGTGCCTTACATATAGCTCCTCCTATAGTGCTCCACATATAGCCCACCCCTGTATATAGCCCCCAACCTGCTGATAGAGCTGAACCCTGTAGATAGTGCCCCCCACTGTAGATAATGTCACTCACATTTTTATTAGGATAAAAAACAACAACTTTACAAACTCACCTTAATCCCGTTTCCACGCCGTCCGGTGGCAATGCAGACCTGCACTCTTCTGAGCAGGTCTGATGGGGTTGAACGGCGCAAGCGGCGGATGATGATGTCATCGCATTGCTTTCGTTGTTGAAAGTCATTCTGCCCTGCCAATCAGTGCCTTTCATAGACGCAAACGGCGCTGATTGGCAGGACACTATGACTTGCCGTGTCAATCAGCACCTTTCAACGACGCAAGCGGCACAAAGAAGTAACCGCGCCGCTTGAGTCATTGAAAGGTGCTGAATGGCCAGGCACGGAAAGTACCCAGCCATTCGTCGCCTATAGTGCAGGAGGGGGTGGCGGCGGCTGGTTTCAGTGGCGCCGCCGCCCCCTCAGAGAGGCAACAGGCCGCCGTCATGGACGGTGCGGCCCTGGCTCCTCCCCACCTTCCCTCCTAGTTATGCCCGGGGCACATGCCCCGCCTGCCCCCCCCCCCCCCTAGCTACACCCCTGCATCTCGATTCTTGCCAAATAATATTTTAGTGTAAATGTTCACACTTAAACAAATTTTTTACTTTTTTTTTTAAATTTAAATAATTCCTGAATTATGTGCTAATCATTTATTAAACCCTTGCCGTCGCAGCCATTTTTAGTTTTTAGTTTTTTCCTCCCTGCCTTCCAAAAGCCATAACTTTTATTTTTCATAGACGTTTTTTTTGTGGGACGAGTTGTAGTTTTTCATGGTACCAATTAATGTACCATATAATGTACAGAGAAGCTGCAAAAAAACATTTTTATTATTATTTTGGAGAGGAAACGTGACCAAAGAACAGCAATTGTGGTGTTTGTTTTTTTACAGTGTTCACCGTGCCAGATGGTGCGAGGTGAATAGTGCCATATTGTAAAAGCTTAGACTTTTAGGAACGCAGCAATTCCAATTATGTTTCATTTTTTTAATTATTTACATCACTTTAGAGGAAAATGGGAACGGTTTTTATTTTTTTAACTTGATCATTTGCACAATACGCTGCAATACTAATGTATTGCAGTTTATTGTACATTTTGCTTTGTCCTTGGAGCCTTAACATAGGAGACCAGGGGGTCTTCATTAGGCCCACAGCTGCTATGACAACCCATCGGCACCCTTCGATCACATTGGGGGCCCCCCTATGTCTAATGGCTTGGATGCCGTTGTCGCTATTGACTGTGGCATCTAAGCGGTTAAATTGAAGGGTTCGAAGATTTCTGATGCTTTTAATACATAGCACATCAATACTAGCACATTTAGGCTCCCGGTTTTCCCCCGAAAACTACTGAGTTTCACTTAACGGGGTGGAGCAGGAGAACATATACCTTCTAAGGTTTATTGAGTCCACCTACAATATATTCTTTTAAAACGCCACTATACAAAATACTTCCAGAAATAATTTTAAACACAAACTAATATGGATTGGTAAGTGTCAGCATGTTAAAAAAAATCACTGTCACTTTTTAGGTAGCTATAAATATATATTTTTTTAATCCCTTTGCATAGCTGTTGTAAACAAATTACTTTCCTTGCTTGCTTTCTTAGTGTACAGGCCCGTCCTGGTGTGATGTTGGCACTTACTTTGGTGCCCGCTGTCCTCACATCTCCTAGCTCTGTGTACCATGAGACAATCAGATGTTTCCCCCACTCAAGGGAGCTGCAATCCCTCCTCCCTGTCTACTATTACTTATATTGCTACAGACATATCTTTTGGGGGGACTGAGGTTTTTTCTGTACTACTGATTTATGCAAAAATATCATACATATAGATACAAGAGAACGAAGTAGAACTAGATGGCATATGTGACTGTAGTGGGGAGCAATGATATGTGGGTGGCAAACTCTGCAGAGGTGAGTCATAATTAAAGTCTTTATGCCAGTCTGGACCTGATGGAAAAAATGGGAAAAGGGAATTACTGCAATCAGAGTAGACATAAACTGTGAGTCATTACTTTTTCTGCTTCTGACCATGCTATATTCACTTTTCCAGGGTATGGTGTTAATAATTGGTCATTGTATGTCAGTATTATTAAGTGATAGTATGGCGGTATTATTCAGTCACAGTGTGGTGATATTTTGTGGTCATAATGGGACTAACTTAGACCTATGATATATGTATTATAAGACAAATTACTTGAGAAAGTCTTAAAGTTATATCTAGGGCTAGGGTTTGGATATGTGCCCAGGATAATAAGGATACAATTAGGGAGAACAAATAGGACCAAATATATTAGGTGCTGCTATTGAGAAACATATTTAATAGATAGAAGGAAATACAGGCTACGCGTTTCGATGCATGTCCTGCGTCGAAACGCGTAGCCTGTATTTCCTTCTATCTATTAAATATGTTTCTCAATAGCAGTGCCTAATATATTTGGTCCTATTTTTTCTCCCTAATTGTATTCTATACCTGGCGGTAAATTTCCGTTTACCGGTTTGGACCTGGGCAGCAGCTGTTTTTCAGATCTACCTACACACACTCTGGGTGTGTCTGCTTCTAAGTAGCGGTGATTACCACGTAGGCTGATTTATCCCTTTCAGCAGTGTTGTGCCTGCTCAGCACAACCTCTCTAGGTGAGTACAATTCACCTTATCTCTGTGCAATTACTCGTGGGTAATCTACACTATGTGGCGCCGTGTGTTGTTCTTTTTCTCCTCATCCAGGATAATAAGGGGTAGGGTTAGGGCTGGCCATACATCTTAACATTTGCTGTAGTGAGTTCTTCTATGCTCCATGATTAAAGGGGTATTTCCAGAATCAAAAATTATCACCTATCCACAGGATCTTGATCGGGTCCCAAACCTCCAGGTCCTCATCACTGCACCCCCTGCAGAGAGGAGGAGCTTGAATGCCGCTCCATTATTTTTCTTGCATGTAGGGTAGTGAAGAGGAACACAGGATTCTGGACCCCCGTTGTCACGATCGGTGGAGGTCTTAGTGGTGGGCTCCCCAGTGATGAGAAAATTATCACCTATACTATGGATAGGTGATAATTTTTGATTCTGCTACAACCCCTTTAAGGCTCCTGAATAAAAGCTGTTTGGATATAGTGGCTCCCAAAAGTAACTATTCAGCCACCGATTCTGTAGACATAGTGGATGCCCCTGTTATGTTTACAGGCCTCTGTTGGAAAGTAGAGTTGCACGACCCTCAATCATTTCCATATATATATATATATATATATATATATATATATACACACATATATATATATTAAAGAGGCTCTGTCACCAGATTTTGCAACCCCTATCTGCTATTGCAGCAGATAGGCGCTGCAATGTAGATTACAGTAACGTTTTTATTTTTAAAAAACGAGCATTTTTGGCCAAGTTATGACCATTTTTGGAGTTATGCAAATGAGGCTTGCAAAAGTCCAAGTGGGTGTGTTTAAAAGTAAAAGTCCAAGTGGGCGTGTATTATGTGCGTACATCGGGGCGTTTTTAATACTTTTACTAGCTGGGCGCTCTGAAGAGAAGTAACATCCTCTTCTCTTCAGAACGCCCAGCTTCTGACAGTGCAGATCTGTGACGTCACTCACAGGTCCTGCATCGTGACGGCCACATCGGCACCAGAGGCTACAGTTGATTCTGCAGCAGCATCAGCGTTTGCAGGTAAGATCGACTTAAGATCGACTTACCTGCAAACGCTGATGCTGCTGCAGAATCAACTGTAGCCTCTGGTGCCGATGTGGCCGTCACGATGCAGGACCTGTGAGTGACGTCACAGATCTGCACTGTCAGAAGCTGGGCGTTCTGAAGAGAAGAGGATGTTACTTCTCTTCAGAGCGCCCAGCTAGTAAAAGTATTAAAAACGCCCCGATGTACGCACATAATACACGCCCACTTGGACTTTTACTTTTAAACACACCCACTTGGACTTTTGCAAGCCTCATTTGCATAACTCCAAAAATGGTCATAACTTGGCCAAAAATGCTCGTTTTTTAAAAATAAAAACGTTACTGTAATCTACATTGCAGCGCCTATCTGCTGCAATAGCAGATAGGGGTTGCAAAATCTGGTGACAGAGCCTCTTTAAGGTGCCTATGAAGAGAGGTAGAGCCCTGCAGCTGGCTCTAAGTCCCATAACAGCAGAGGACTATGTATACTGTATGGCACATACTGTATGTCTCGATGACACGTACACCTTTGGTTATATTAATTCTGTATGCAATACATTTATAACTTGTTGCAAAACATGATAACAGTTAGATTTGCAGACTTTACATTTTTGAGTCGTGGGACATATTAGCACTAAAAAGGCCACCTCACACAGGAATTCCTCTCTGCACATCCTTTATTAAATTTAATAATATAAGCCCCACTATAAGATAATGTTCCAAGTATCTTCATATTTAACGCTGGGAAACATTAAGACCCCAGTTATAGCGTAATAAGATACCAGTCGGTGTTCCCATCTAAAAACAGAATAATTGAGAGACTTGATGTGACATTTCCAAAGAATCAAAGTGATCTCTTTGGGGCGCAGACACGTTTCGGAGACAAGAAATAAATGTCCTCTTTCACGTACGCTATAATGAAGGTTTCCCTGGAAACACACTGAACTATGTAATGTTATGCTGCATACAGTACTCTCTTTTCATGTACTTTCAAAAGTCTGCTAAGTTAGTCGATCTTACTGTCAGCGAGAGGTAAGCTTAGTCTGTGCATTCACTAAAACTCCATGAATACAGTAAAGCACAGGATAAAAATTAACCCGCCGTGATTTGTACTGAGATGACCATTTACTTTCCCATCTAAGGTTTCCTTTGATATCTGCCGTATTCTGTAAAGCAGCTTAGACCGATGTTACATTGTGTATTTTTTTTTAACGTATATTTGACGCATTTTGTTAAAAAAAAAAAAAGCAAGGTAATGTAACCCTCAATAGAATCAGTCTGGAGTTTTGTATAAGTTTCATTAAGATCCGTTTTGTTAAAAAACAATGTGGCGGATTTTATCATTAATATTATTTCTAGGTCCAAAATTCTGCGCTGATTAGATTCTTAATATCTTAATAGCCGTCCAAGCTCCGTTTTTCTTGCATACAAATACAGTATACTTGCAAGGTCATAGTTAAATGATAACATTTATTTGCCTGCAGATACCACTAGGGGGAGCTTACTAGGGGCAGCTATGTATCAACAGTATGCCGTAAACTCGTAAGCTCCACCTTCTGGTAGATAATGGCAGCCTGAAAGATGTAATTTAACCATTTAGTGGATTTGAAGCTCTATATCAGAAAAATGAAGCAATGGTCCCTATAAAGATATGCTAAGAAATTAACTATTTAGATTAATAAAATGGTTTTCTAAGGGTTTTCCTGCTATAATATATTTATTTTCCATAGCATAGGTATTGATAGGCAATAAAATATTGATTAGTGGGAGTCCAACCATTGGCACCCCCAACAAGCCCAATGAAATTGAAATTAAAACGAGTAGGAGTTAAAGTATATTTGTGAAGAATCCTTGAGCTGGACTTCATCAGTTTCTAAATCAAAGAGACTACTTGCCAGAAATTTCCATAATTTAGAATTTCCAACACTAAATCTCCAATACTGCGTTACTGAACTCAATGATGCTGTATTATGAGCACTTGATCACATCCAAAATTCTAGAAATGTCTGTATAGCACTGAAGGCGTTTGGGCAGTTTACCAAGTGATTTAAAGTAAAATAGGGAGGTAGAAAAAATTCCACTTCCAGTCCCATTCCTGGCCATTTCCAATAATGCATAATTAAAAAATAAAGAAATACCAGAAAATTCACAAAACTATGCATTGTCCCAACCACCATCTTTTTCTCCGAGGCAATTGGCATGCCCCCAAATCGTCAACCACATTTGCCCCACAAAAGGGCCAAATATAGATCCCAGAGTGTGACAGATGTTCCACAGAACTAAGCCTGCTCTCGCCTCCTGTGTTGGGGTTGGCCTTTTCTCTCCATCTGACATGCAACATTCACGTCTGCTCATCAGATTTAGTCAGTGACGGTGGTGCCAACATCAGTTACAATGAAGCTACCAGAGATGCAGTCCACAACCAGTTAGTAGTGGCTGATACCCTGGTTTTTCTTAAGCTGATAAAAATTTCAGTTTTTTTGCTGATATACCCTGAAGAAATGTCATACTGTACCAACAAACATGGTACACTGGGGGGGGGGGGGGTATCAAAATAATTGTGCTCATCCTAGGAGTAGATTGTTGGCCCTACCCTTTTATTTAAATCCTGTATTCCATCAAGACAAAGGCTACCCGGGGAAGAACATTTTCGAAGAACGCCAACCTATAAATTAACATCAACCCCATTATTGAGAGCAATTTCCAGAATTTGCCAATACTTAATATTTTAAAGTGTTACTTTAATTCCATTCTCCCACCCAATCTGAATTCGGGCATGTAGACACACTGTAATTAGCATGTTGGGCAGTACAGTTACTGAGGCAACCCATGACGTCTTGCGCACGGGTCCTAGTTTAAGTAAAGCGGTTATCCGACGGCAGGCGGAAAAAAAAAAACATCTACACAACATCTAGAACCTTGCTTCCCAATGTAATTTTATTGTTTTCATCTTAAAAAATAAATTAATATGTTCGTACCATTACATACATACCGCTCCCCAAACGCTGCACTGCTGCCTGGTTGTCGGCTGGACTGCAGACTGTTCTTAGGATCTTTTCATACATGTCCCATGAAGCTTTGCTGTCCTCTCTGCACACTAATCTCCGGCCACCACATTCCTCTGCCCGTCATCCTGAATTGCTCCGCCCATAGTTTGCGTAAAACTTCCTACGTCACAGTTACTTAGTGAATAATAGCCTTCGCAGGCGCAATGCTGGATTTCTGAAGGGAGCTGGCAAAGTTAACGATCAGCGCCAGCCCCTTTTGGTCACGTTGAGTGATGCGCCGACACCGAGTGAAGTAGGAAGCAGTCCGAGGTCACGTGCAAAGTTGTCGGCGCGTCATCAAGAACCAGTGCACTACAGAATGAAAGGATCACATGACCAGTGTATCGACTGGCGTTGTAATCCAAAAATGAAAAACCAAATACATTGAGACTATGTTTATATTGTCCGGATAACCCCTTTAAAGGAACCTTTGCACTAGACTTCTCAGGCATCATCTGATTGACTCAGCACCTTCCCTGCACAGCATGCTCCCTACATCTCTATGTGTGTGAGTGCAGATTGGACGGGAAATAATAATGAATGTGACACTTTAAACAACTTGCTGTTTGCGAACATCATTTTCGTACTCTACTTAAAGAGGACCTGTCACCTCTCCTGACATGTCTCCTAACATAATTGTATTCCCCATAAAATAACCTTTCTGGAGCATCTTTTCTTAGAACTGGACGTTCCTCTGTTATTCCTCCTAGAAATGTATTAATAATTTGATAATTGGGTGTTACCAGTTAGGGGTGTGTCCCTACACAGGCTGACATTGTCCAATCAGTGCTGATAGAGTGAGACTATGTAGGGACACACCCCTTTGACAAGAGGAATGGTAACACCCAGTTGTTAATTTTATCATACATTTCTGGGAGGAGTAACAGAGGAACAACACAGTGCAGATTTCTGGAGAAAATAGGCTCCAGACTTGTTTTATGTCAGGAGAGGTGACAAGTCTTCTTTAACTGACTAGAACAGATGTCAGTGGTGACTAATATATGGACTCACCAACTGTGATCAAACTCATAGGTGCATATGCAAAGCAGAGAAGGATCTTTTTTCCATGCGGGGATGTATTTTTTCACTGCAATATTGCAACAGTCCATACTTAGCACTGTTAGCAGCACAGTGTGTCTGCAATCTGAGCTGTGAATGAGTCACTCAGAATAGACATGGGGCTCAGCAAATACATTGCATTAGCTGATAGATCTCCTGCAGCATCGTATAATGGTTTTACTCCAACCTGAAGGAATTAAACACAATGTCAATGTGATATTCTATATTCAACTGTAATACTTATACATGTTTTTGGATACAAAGATAAACATCTGCACATGAGCTAGAGGTCATGAAAAAAATCTGTTTTGTTTCCTATTTTTAAAAATCATTTTTATTAAAGATTTAACATTTTAAAAAGTACAATAATCACAATATACAAAAGGAAAGCTTGGTAAATGTTACAGCAAACATAGGTCAAAGCGGAGATTCACATGAAGATTGCACAGTATTCCCTATAACATAATGAAATAAAGGATCTCGACACAATCCGTGTGCGATTATAATAAAAGAAAGGAAGAAAAGTAAGGAAAGAAATAAGGACATAAGACAAGACTAGTTTCCTTTTTAAGCACTAGTTGCCATCACCACCATTGTGAAAAGAATAGTGGCACAGAATAAGGGTAGGGCTCAATGGAGTTGCCCACAACTTGCAGTACAATTGTGGCATTATAGCGGCTCGCACCGCAACTTTAATGTTTCCCTATGGTAAAAAAGTTGCGACATTGTGACCATCGCATTGAAGTCACTGTGCGAGTCGAGGTACCATGATTTTACCGCAACACGCAAGCAATAGTGTATCTCTAGAGCCCTAATGCACATGGCAGAGCCATGCATGGAGCCTGTATGGAGGCACATGAAGTCCCTATGGCTACATACAACAGAGTTGTAGGCACTTTACGTGCCATGGTATGGTGCCTTTGCATGGCGCGGTAAATATGAAGTATTGTTTCTTAAATGCTAAGGGAAAATACCTCAGCAATACGACAATCCACAATTTCTTACTAAAAAGTTATTAATAGCAAATGGGGGGTATAGTACAGTATGGCGCTATAGTAGAATAGGGACAATAGTGATGCCAGTCTAGCAAGTTTTCCATGCTATTGTAAGTATTTCACCTCCAATTAAATGCAGGGGTTCCTGACATATAAATGCGGCATTATAGTTATTTATTGTGAATACTAGTACATACAAAAAGCAGAGCATTAAACTATAGTAATCATTTCAGATCACTTCTTTCATTCAACCTGTATTAGTTCAATTAAAGGGGTAGTCTCATGGACAACCTCTTTTCAAAATCAAGCCGGTTGATCGCCACAGGTCCTGCTTATCTCAATCCTGGCGATGAGCTTTTGTCTGAAGCATAATGTAGGATTACATAGCGGGCATTTAAATGAATGGTCGTCCATGAAATGCATGGAGGTGGCAGGTCCACCAGAGCGGAAGCTGCTGTTACAGAGCTGCGCTCCGTTCTGTCACATAAAGGGGTTTCCTAATTCTTTAAAAACTCCCCTCAGCACTAGACCAAACAATCATGGAAACTTGGACCCCTACCTTTTAAAGGCTGAGTATTTCCATTATTACATGAAATTCAGAACATGCGTACTTTGTGATGCTTCTACTGGTCCCATAAAGACCACCAGCGCACTTTACCTAGAGCATTTAGACTCTGTGAAGAATTTAATACAGTTTTTGTCTAAAAAAGATTTTGACTTGGGAGCTTTTCTGCATGCCTGCCCCCCTGCAGATAGTAGAACAGTGGGAGGTTGTACATAAAGATGTCCACATGTGAAGATCCTTAGACACAAAGAAAACTTCCAAGAATTAACATCATGTAAAGTCCTTGAGTTTAAAGGACCTGGAATCTAACAAAGAACTCTACATACTATCAGCTACCGTGAAGTATAGAAATTCTTTGATAAAAATAGACATATGGTAGAGATGTACTAAACCAAGATCTCCCAAAATTCCCCCAAAAAATTAAGAATATTGCATGCACCAAATTTATTATGTGTTTTAAACACTTTTTACTTATACTTCGACAGTTTTAAAAAAGTGTCTAGAAAAAGAGCGCAGCTAAAAGCTGTCGTACAATGCACTTTTTTTCCAGACAAAATATTTGTGTATTTGTACACCAGTCAAAACGTAGTAAAATGAAGAGAAGTGTCTCTAACATGCCTAGTAAGTTGTGCCAAACGTATCATACTTTGTGCTTTATTTTAATGAATTTGGTACAAATCTCTCTATTTTCACCAGCTTGTAAATTGGTGCATCTTCTAACAGTATTGATAAATCTCCCTTAATTTCTTTAATTGTTACCCTGTTGGACATACATATATACATACATCCAGTACATACATAAATAAATACATACATAAATAAATAAATACATACATACATACGGTACATGTGACCTGTGTCTCCCACAAATCGCTAGAATGAAACAGCGGCCACACTCCTCCAAGTGCTGTTCTCCTTTACTTCTGACTTGAACATCGTTGGATCTCCGTTTTAGAAGATGAATGGCAAAAACAAGCTTGGAGGCGCCAAGGTCGACCTCAAGGTAAATTTTCTTATATAGATATACATAAAATGGTGGATTGTGGGCATTTTATTTCTTCAACAGTATTTTAGTTGACCATAACCCACAGTGGCATAAGGGTTTGGAACTTGCTAATAATTTTACAATTTAGGACAAAATAGCGCAATGTGCTTATTTATTAACATCTTTGCCCATCTATTTTCAGCACTGGAGTCAGCAAGCTTTAGAAATTGTCATTCTCCTTATTTAGCGCCGATTGTTTCTTCTAGTCTTCATCTTCAATCTGCATTGTAGTACTGTTCACTGACATTGCTATTCATTGTAATTCCTTCTAGAACACCCGCTTTAATTCCTTTGAAGACCATGCACATTCAAAGACTGTAGCTAAGAACAACGTGGATCCTTTCAGATGCTGCTTGACATCTCCCTATTCCTAGTCACTTTTGACATGAGTGTGAATCCCCATCCTATCCCATTTTCATGACTCAAGTACATCTTCCACTTACACGTTCTCTAGCATTGCAACATGTAAACCACATCCCTGTGAAGGTTCTACCACCTATTAAAATGGGGACAAGACCAACCTAGAACCAGGTCCCCTTTCTTCAGGGGGCCACTAGCAGCTGCATAGGATGTCTCTATCATACATATGCAGTTGGTGCCATATTAGTATTGAACATTTTTGAAACAATAAAGACCTATTGTTTCACCTTTAATAGTCTCTTATATGGTTACCATCTATATGGCCCTACTGCAACACATGTGTAATAATAGGTATAAGGCCGGATTCACACGAGCGTACGGAAAACATGGTTACATTACGGGACAGTTGTCCCGCAGCGAGGCAGTGACACCTAGTGCCATAGATAACTATGATGCTAGGAGCCCGGCTCCCTGCAGTGTGTTCGGTCCAGGAAATGCGGCCGACGTACGGACCGTATATCACAGACCGAACACGCCCTTGTGTGGGAGGCCTAAAAATATTTTTTGCATACAATCTACAATATACAGTTGAAAGATTTACATGTTGCTGTATAGCTGCCTTACAATCGAATGCTGAATAGAAACTTTGCCCCTCGCTAGCCTTCATTTTTCATGCACACATAGACCTTTTTGCCCATTAGCTTCCACTGGCACTCTAATTTCAAGCCCTATGTAATCACAGAGATGCTGGCTTTCTTAGAGACAAGTCCCATGTGATCACACAGGCAGCATTGGCCACTGAGAGGCTGTGCAGTTTCATGCAGAAGGAAATGAGCTTTTGTGTAGAGTGCGGATCTGATGCAGAATATCACAGTCCTCTACGCAGAATACACCGGCTATGCTGAGGCAATACTGAACATTTATAATCATCTGCTATAAACATCATTTTATGTCCCAGTAACCTGTGCCCTGGTGTCGCTACTAGAGAATCTGATTTGGGTAAGTCATCTTTGCCTTGTATTTCTATCTAAGCACAATGCTTTGTGTAGCATCCCTTTGATCTATTGCTCTTTGGACTAGAGGTTATATGCAGAATGTTTGGTTGCATTCATTTAGAATAATGCTTTTACTATGAATCTATAGCAATTCTATATGACAGACTGAACTGTCCTATATGAACCTATATGAAAATATATAGGTTACTAACATAATGATTGACATGATGGGTAATACATTAGGAGGCATTTAAAGATTTTGTTATTAGCTTTGTATAGAGTATAGCTTCACCTTCATTCAATAGAACAAAATATTGATCATTACAGGTTTCTAGAATATTTCATATTTTGTTATTTTTAGAGATTTTCTTCTATGTCAGCATGTTCAGGCTATTGTAGTGCACACAAATGTGTTTATATGCGTATGTGGTTGAATGGGATTACTGTACGCTGCTTAATAGTACTATTATTTATATGTGAGTTATGTATGGATTCAATCTGGATTCTTTTTAATAAATGTGTAATTGATATACGAATTACTATTGCAATTTTAATGAAGAATAGTAAATGATCTATCTCATATCTATCTATCTATCTATCTATCTATCTATCTATCTATCTATCTATCTATCTATCTATCTATCTATCTATCTATCTAACTCATATCTATCTATCTATCTATCTATCTATCTATCTATCTATCTATCTATCTATCTATCTATCTATCTATCTATCTATCTATCTATCTATCTATCTATCATCTTTATAATAGTATTTATTTTAATTGGTATCACATGTATATGGTTATCCTATAAGTAATCTGCTATCACATCTTGCATCTTGTATAAGTTATCTGTTCTAAACAAAATAATAGTAATAATAATAATAATAATTTAAAAAAAACAACTCATATGAAATGCAATTATATATATATATGTTGTTCCAAATTAAATCCATTCAAGATAAAGATGTATCAATGTATCTAATGACTAAAATGTATCTATGTCCGGCTAAATCCAAATGTAGCTGAGCTGAGTTTGTAAGTTGGCGCACCTCATGTAGATTTAACAATGGTTTTCAAAGGACTGCAAGAAAATCTAGTAAATTATCTTAGCCTAGTGATTCACAAAAGAAACATTTTAATGACAAATGTAGCCTTTCAACATCTGTACCAAAGCTATCATAATATGAGATTTGGCATCAATCTCCGTATATCTACTGACCACTAAATTGTTTTGAAAATAGGATCAGAGGATATGCAATCACTTTATATTAATGGGAAATTCTGCTTAAGGCTGGGTTTACACTGTGTGATTTTATTCCGTTTTGTTGTTTTTTTTGTTGATGAACTCCCATTGAGAGACATGACAGCTTATCTACCAAAGCAAAACGCATGCTAAAAGCGCAACACATATGCACAGTGTGAACCCAGCCTAATAGGCTACACATGACTCCACCAGTATTCCTTACATCACCTGTTAAAAATGAGCCAAATGTAACTAAATTCTACATCTAACGTTTCCTAATTGGCCATGAGGTAATGACACCTGTAATTAAATTCAGGTATATCCCAACCAAGAAAATAATTATTGTGTGCTATTGGGAACCCTCAAACCCAAAACAGACATATACATTAGACATCAATACAAAGCATTGCTTAGTAAGACAGTAGATGACTTGTTCACCTGAGTTGTCCACCATAACATACCCACACTCTATGTACAACATGTGTATATATATATATATATATATATATATATGCCTAGGCAAATAACAAACAAATATAGATATGGGATGAAGCAAGGGTATTGATACGAAGTGGTGTCCTAAACTTCTTATTTGGACTAACATTTTAAGATGTTACATTTTTAGGGACATCTAAAGGGAAAATTCATTGGCCAGGCCTGAACCAGTGACATAAGCGAAAAATAATTCATCATAATTTATTACATTTATGGTATGGTCTTATATGGCAGGGTATAGCTATAGCGGGGTGTAGAGATAGCAGTCACATCCGGGCCATGGTGCTTGTGGGTACCCAATGTAAATGGTATACGGTAGATAAAGCCTTGTTCATGATTTTGCATTGTGGCCCCAGAACTTCAAGTTACACCTTTGATGGGAGCCGTATTAAATTGGGACTTGGGGTCACAAGGACATTTTTTTATCATTGTGGCACAAACATATGGGCTCCTCCTTAAATGGCACCATTCTGCTTTACCAACATCTTTGAGCCGTCCAGAAGGACTTTCAAAATGGTATTTGCAGTTTCTTCCTCATGCATTTATGTCTCAAATGCTCCATTTTTTTCCACCTTGGTTCAGTAGCTTTTTAGATACACTTACACACATGACCCCAGAGATGCGATGACGTACCATTAGTGTCCTGACTAAAGTACTCTCTGTTGTAATGGTCACATAGCCGTCACTAAGTACCTTGAAGGGTTGTCATAGCAACATTTACTCTACCCTCATAAAAATAATGACATGAATGTCTGTTATATACTGTAAATCAAACGTGTAAATTCAAAAGGTGTAAAAAAATTAAATGTTTATTTTTTTTATAAATTGTATTAAAGTAAAGTTTCTTGAATGTTTATTATTTTCAAATGTTTTTCACAGGCCTATGAAAATTACTCTACATTCACACATGCGTTACAGATGAAGACAAATACATTCATGAAACTGTAATAGGTTAGGCCTGAAAGTGAATGTCCATCCGTGAACACAATTATTGTTTTTTTAATCTAAATAGGTTTAAAATTCTGTGTAAATTAATTTCTTAATATATTTTTATATCGGTTGAAGCACCATTTTTCTGATACAAAGCTCCAAATCTCCTCCATTGACATAGATTTGAACGATAACATGCTAGCTGTTTGCAGGCACCACTAGAGGGAGCTTAGGAGCCTTCTGCATACTGTTATACATAGGACTCAATAACAAGATACAGTGAAGGAAATAAGTATTTGATCCCTTGCTGATTTTGTACGTTTGCCCACTGTCAAAGACATGAACAGTCTAGAATTTTTAGGCTAGGTTAATTTTACCAGTGAGAGATAGATTATATATAAGAAAAAAAAAAGAAAATCACATTGTCAAAATTATATATATTTATTTGCATTGTGCACAGAGAAATAAGTATTTGATCCCTTTGGCAAACAAGACTTAATACTTGGTGGCAAAAGCCTTGTTGACAAGCACAGCAGTCAGACTTTTTTTGTAGTTGATGATGAGGTTTGCACATATGTTAGATGGAATTTTGGCCCACTCCTCTTTGCAGATCATCTGTAAATCATTAAGATTTCGAGGCTGTCGCTTGGCAACTCGGATCTTCAGCTCCCTCCATAAGTTTTCTATGGGATTAAGGTCTGGAGACTGGCTAGGCCACTCCATGACCTTAATGTGCTTCTTTTTGAGCCACTCCTTTGTTGCCTTGGCTTTATGTTTCGGGTCATTGTCGTGCTGGAAGACCCAGCCACGAGCCATTTTTAATGTCCTGGTGGAGGGAAGGAGGTTGTCACTCAGGATTTGACGGTACATGGCTCCATCCATTCTCCCATTGATGCGGTGAAGTAGTCCTGTGCCCTTAGCAGAGAAACACCCCCAAAACATAATGTTTCCACCTCCATGCTTGACAGTGGGGACGGTGTTCTTTGGGTCATAGGCAGCATTTCTCTTCCTCCAAACACGGCGAGTAGAGTTAATGCCAAAGAGCTCAATTTTAGTCTCATCTGACCACAGCACCTTCTCCCAATCACTCTCAGAATCATCCAGATGTTCATTTGCAAACTCCAGACGGGCCTGTACATGTGCCTTCTTGAGCAGGGGGACCTTGCGGGCACTGCAGGATTTTAATCCATTATGGCGTAATGTGTTACTAATGGTTTTCTTGGTGACTGTGGTCCCAGCTGCCTTGAGATCATTAACAAGTTCCCCCCGTGTAGTTTTCGGCTGAGCTCTCACCTTCCTCAGGATCAAGGATACCCCACGAGGTGAGATTTTGCATGGAGCCCCAGATCGATGTCGATTGACAGTCATTTTGTATGTCTTCCATTTTCTTACTATTGCACCAACAGTTGTCTCCTCACCCAGCGTCTTACTTATGGTTTTGTAGCCCATTCCAGCCTTGTGCAGGTCTATGATCTTGTCCCTGACATCCTTAGAAAGCTCTTTGGTCTTGCCCATGTTGTAGAGGTTAGAGTCAGACTGATTAATTGAGTCTGTGGACAGGAGTCTTTTATACAGGTGACCATGTAAGACAGCTGTCTTTAATGCAGGCACCAAGTTGATTTGGAGCGTGTAACTGGTCTGGAGGAGGCTGAACTCTTAATGGTTGGTAGGGGATCAAATACTTATTTCTCTGTGCACAATGCAATTAAATATATATAATTTTGACAATGTGATTTTCTTTTTTTTTTATATATAATCTATCTCACTGGTAAAATTAACCTAGCCTAAAAATTCTAGACTGTTCATGTCTTTGACAGTGGGCAAACTTACAAAATCAGCAAGGGATCAAATACTTATTTCCTTCACTGTAGTATGCAGTAAGCTCCCATGCTCCCTCTAGTGGTGGCTGCAGGCAGACCCTTCCTTTTATCTAATCTCATACAGCCCTTTTAGACTTTTTCAATATGACATCTCCAATTTCTGTCATAAGTGTCAGAATACTGTACAGTATATCCCTTCTGCCTCCATACTTTGTACTGAATATCTGCAGTGCTATAATAATAGCAGAGATCATTCTAAAATATAGACTAATAATAATTAGACCCACATATCATTTATAATGCTATTTTCCACTTATTATGCTTGAAGTGAATCAGAATATTTTTTTTAAACAAAAATGGGAACGGATTCCAGCAAATCAGAGAAGTTAAACATTTTGAAAGGGAAGGTTCGGACATCGTTTGTATCTTTTCCTCTCTAGGATTCGTTGCCATTTTAGGTATTAATACAACCCTCCTACACTCATGTGATCCAGCATTAAATGTTATTCTAACGTCAACGTTTTCTCGAATCTATCCTGTCCCCTTAACTTGAACTGCTCCCATTGAGCTCTGTTGGCTTCAATATAAAAATCCTGATCCCACCGTGAAACTACGTTAGATGCTGTTATTTGTAGAGGCGCTCATTCTATTCACTGTATGTGGGAAGAAGCCAAATTCTTTTTGCTTGTTACAACGCTATTTTTAAGAGCATTTAGACAGGTGACGGTTAATATTTTTGCATTGCAGGAGGTAATCACATTGTGACTTTTAATGCCCAATTATAAAGAGCATTCACGTGAATAGATCGCACGGGTTGACAGTATAATTGACCTCTTGAAATACCTATATTCATAAGTTATTATATGCTCACTGCATTTCCATAGGCAGGAATTCTATGAAATGTGTGTTATATTTATTTAAGATTTAAAGATTTTTTTCTTTATCTCAATAGTTCCAAAAAGATGTGCTGATTCATTTAATGATATATCTTTATAGGGTTTGGAGCTCCAATTTTGTATTACAGCGCCCCAAATCCTCTATTTCCCTTCACACAGCCATAGAGTTAAATTATAAGATCCTGACCAATTGGGGGAGATTAGGAGCTTAAAGAGGCTCTGTCACCAGATTTTGCAACCCCTATCTGCTATTGCAGCAGATAGGCGCTGCAATGTAGATTACAGTAACGTTTTTATTTTTAAAAAACGAGCATTTTTGGCCAAGTTATGACCATTTTTGTAGTTATGCAAATGAGGCTTGCAAAAATCCAAGTGGGTGTGTTTAAAAGTAAAAGTCCAAGTGGGCGTGTATTAGGTGCGTACATCGGGGCGTTTTTAATACTTTTACTAGCTGGGCGCTGTGAAGAGAAGTAACATCCTCTTCTCTTCAGAACGCCCAGCTTCTGACAGTGCAGATCTGTGACGTCACTCACAGGTCCTGCATCGTGACGGCCACATCGGCAGCAGAGGCTACAGTTGATTCTGCAGCAGCATCAGCGTTTGCAGGTAAGATCGACTTACCTGCAAACGCTGATGCTGCTGCAGAATCAACTGTAGCCTCTGGTGCCGATGTGGCCGTCACGATGCAGGACCTGTGAGTGACGTCACAGATCTGCACTGTCAGAAGCTGGGCGTTCTGAAGAGAAGAGGATGTTACTTCTCTTCAGAGCGCCCAGCTAGTGAAAGTATTAAAAACGCCCCGATGTACGCACATAATACACACCCACTTGGACTTTTACTTTTAAACACACCCACTTGGACTTTTGCAAGCCTCATTTGCATAATTACAAAAATGGTCATAACTTGGCCAAAAATGCTCGTTTTTTAAAAATAAAAACGTTACTGTAATCTACATTGCAGCGCCTATCTGCTGCAATAGCAGATAGGGGTTGCAAAATCTGGTGACAGAGCCTCTTTAAGACAAAACTGTTGTTGAGTTCAATGGGAACTGTAAAAGCTGTCTTCAGTTAGCTCCCCCTAGTGGTGGCTGTAGGCAGCCAGAAAGTTTGCATTTAACTCTGTGGCTATTTGAGGAGAATGGGGGGTCTTGTGACCCCCATTGTGTCAAGTAATACGTCGGCCAAAAAGGGTGGAGAAGAAGGAGAGAGCAGGCAGAGCATGTGTGCTGCTCTCTCTATTAAAGGGATGTACTGAAATATTTGAAATATTTATAACATGCCCTACTGATACGCCTTCTAGAAAAAAAGTTAATTAATGCAACTCTATTGATCATTTCTAAAAGAGAGAAATATAACAGGCAAAAAGGATGTAGGTCAAATATGGGAACTGTCATTGCAAAAATGGGAAGAATGCCATACTAGTAGTAACATTATACTGTTAATGTTAATTAGAGAATTGGGTTTAATCACCTTCTGTAAATTCATTGGAGATCTCTGATGCTTATTATCTAAAATGTCTGATTTTTGGAAACTTCAGGTAAAGTCATCACTGAGTCATGATGTAAATGTAGGTCATCGTGGCATCTAGAGGGATCCCTATCCCCATCCCTAACACAGCAGCTTGACATAAAACATGTAATTATTTTATGTTAGTTTTTACTTTAAACTGTCATGTAAATTAATTCTAATTATTTGGTTGACAATAACATACCTGCAAATGCCATTACAAGAAAAGAACATGGGCTTTAAATAATTCAATGTTTTAATTGTAGGGCTATGGGGGTGAGAGGCAAGCATGTTACCCATTCTCAGAGCTGGGACAAGACAAGCTTTGTTGGTGCCCAATGCGGTGGCTTCAGAAGATGCCCCCCCCCCTCGGTCCCTAAAGTTTAGCATGATACAATCATTTATTTAACTGCCCCTGTTGATCTATTTAACACCAATCACTAATGTTTCAATCCATAAATTGCACCCTTAAGTGCCACTATAGGAGATAGCCTACTCTGCTGACCCATAGTCTCACCACTGCCCTTGCTAAACCCTATATATTAAAGTAAAATGGCCATCTGAATCTTTTTAAAATGGCACACATAAATGGCATCTCAGAACAGTTTTACATGAACACCAAAACTTAGGTTATAACTTTACAATGTCAGACTTGAGATTTCTTGGACCCAGCATAGGAAATTACTCTGAGGGCCCAGCCCCAATCTATTCAGAACATCTCCATGTCCATTTTAATTGTACCATAAACTTTATTATTATCATTGTACATATACCATATATCAGCAATACCATTCTATAGGTTATTTATGAATCATCCCATAAGAAATAACCTCTATTGGCAAGTCAGCCCCAAATGGGATTGTCTACTGCTGGACCTTTAGAGCTCATTATTGTGTGAGAGCTTCGGCCCTGGAGGATTTTATGGTACTTAGGTGGACCAGCCTGACTCTCTTTTTAAAATTTGTGCCAATTTGCAAAAATTCCCTATAGTAGTGGTCTCCAACTGTAGCTCTCCTGCTGTTACGAAACTATAACTCCCAGTATGCTGTGGATAATTCAACAATTCAATAGTTTTATTGCTAATTTATTTTCCAAAAAGAACCAGTAACGTGTACAGATATATTTAATGCAATAAACCACTTTGTAGCAAGTATAAATAATAAAGGCGGTAACATTATACAAGCAATAAGTGCAGTGCTAACAATGTAATGTTTGTTGCAGAATAAATGCAACCGCAGCGACACACACATTCCTATATAAATGATGTATTACTGTTGCACATGTAAAGTTACTACCTTACCATCACTTACACAATATAATGAGTTTTCTCTACTAGGCTGCACGATTATTAAATCAGATCTAAATGTAAACAGGAGTGATGACTTCATAGTTGTATTCTTCAATTTGATTGCAATCGGTGGGTAATAGGAAGTGACTTTTCCATGGGCAAATTGTGTGCGCGTTCCCCTTTGTCTGAGCATACATGTTCAAGCTGTCGGAAAGGATCAAGCTGTTATATTTGTTACCGGAGGTCTGAGGCCATGCAGTATTTTAAAGTGCATTAGCTTCAGGTACTGGCAATGCAAATACGAGGTATATAGGTTCCTGGACATGACCTTGTTTAAAAGCTATTGACCTGATTGTAGCAGTCTGGGATCATCTTAGAGGAGAAAGGATGCATATGGCAGCTTTGATAAATGTGGTGGTTAATGGATGTACAGTATACCTAGAGCCGCAAATGTAAATTTCCATTGAGTTAGAAGAACGAGGTTTACTGTCTATGCACTTTTCTAAAATTCTGCGAATTTCGTTGACAATTAATTTGAAGCTAATTAAGGATGATGAGGGTTATTTTTCAGGTTCCGCTCTGTACTGATAATTGACTTGGATCTCAGTAGTCTATGGAATATTCTTGGAATAACTTGGAATATAAACTATTGCACATGCGAGACACGGCACCATTTCATTCAATGGATTTTGTAATTTGACGCCATGGTAGAAATTATGATTTGCAGAAACCTTTGGTGAGCACTGAACGATCCTGTCATTCTAGAAATTACTAAATCTGGTTCAATTAATTGTTCTCTTGTGGGAAGAGCTTTAATATTTTATCATTTCGGTTTTCCTGCTATTGAGACAAAGAAGAGAGGGAGCCCCATGGCAAAGATCAAAATACCCTCCCCCCATTATGGTGCCAGGTTTTGTCACACAGGACAGAAAGGACTAAAATGACCGGTGTACACCCCCCCCCCCCACCCACCCTTTCCTTGACTCTTGGGCCAATTCCTCACCCCCTTGTTTGCTAACAATGCAGTTTCTATGGAGAGAGGAGTCCTACACAGGTTCTCACCATTCAATAGCAAATAGGGTGGAACCAACCAGGACTGGGCCCCTCTCTCTAAGGGCCACAAAGCAGCAGCATGGTTTTCCTCTATGGTCTATATGAGCTTGTATTCAGATAATCACCATTAAAATCCTGTCCAGGCAGAAGTGCACTACAGTGTAAAATTATAAAGAGTAGATAAAAATGCAGAATTTTTACAGTATCCTAAATTCAGTACATTTTATATATATGTATGTATGTATATATATATATATATATATATATATATATATATACAGTATATATAATTTTTATTTTATGTAAGTTTTGATTATGATTAGCAAACAAAGCTGCATCGGTGGCTGCAATATCTCGGGTTCCTCTCGAATTTAATTGGACATGCGAGACGCAATAATTCAACCTTTACAAACGTGCTGATTTCATGTAAAAACAGGTAGATACTAGACATGTAAGAACGTGAGATTCTGAACCCCATGGTTTACCCCAAACTGTCATAATGGAAACAAAGCTGCATTTATCTCTATTTACGTGTCTAGTATCCCTCTTTGATCATATAAAATATTCCGAGGCGAGCAGAAGTGGAAGGGTTAAATAAATTATACACTTCCAAGACAAATTCTTCCAAGAATGTCTGGTGCCAGCCAGTGATTTCCCACCAGATGTCGTCCATTACACCAATACAAATCCTGGTTCGCCTCTTTTCTCAGTTGTCATGACAACCATGATTCCGAGCTGCAAAACATACCATATGGCGGTGAGATATCTGTTTTCTATGCAATGATAAAAAATGTGCTGCTCTGCCGCAGAACAGAGCGAGATAACAATGCAATGGCTGAACTAATCCTGGTGCAATGAAAGGGTTAAGGATGATGTCCGCTATTCTCATCAGGGAAGACACAGTGCAGTTCTTTGCTGAACAGAATGACTGATAACATGGCGGGTTGTCATAATCAAGCTGCACATTATGTACCTACTGGAATCTGCAAGGACAGACGGAAGCATCCTGTGTGCAATGCATGCTGGGACTTGGACATTCATTCTGTTAATCATCTTCCTCATCAGCAGAGGATCCCTGGATGAATAGGACGCACAATGAAAAAGACTTTCCTGTGAAATCCATGGTCCCCGCTATATTTTATAAAGCATTCTAACATTGAATAGGAAATAAAATAAATTGGACAGTTTATGATCTCAAAGAACCTTAAAGCACTAAAATCACCTAAATTATATATTTTAAGGGTTATTCCGCCAAGAGTAGGGGAAAAGTAAGTGTATGCCCTTGAGTTGCCTATAGCTGATGTCATCACACTTCCTTTATAGACATATTATCCCGCTTGACACATACTAGTAAATGCTGAGTGGGTAGTATGCTACTCCTTCACCAAGTCTGCCATACGTAAAACCCTCTGCCACTGCTCTCCGTGCCAGACCACTTCTTATACAGTTCACCTATGTGCCTGACCACTCCTTCGACTGTTCACCTATGTTCCAGACCACTCCTTCTACTGTTCACCTATGTGCCAGACCACTTCTTCTACTGTTCACCTATGTGCCTAACCACTCCTTATACAGTTCACCTATGTGCCTGACCACTCCTTCTACTGTTCACCAATGTGCCAGACCACTTCTTCTACTTTTCACCTATGTGCCTGACCACTCCTTATACAGTTCGCCTATGTGCTACACCACTTCTTCTACTGTTCACCTATGTGCCAGACCACTTCTTCTACAGTTCACCTATGTGCCAGACCACTCCTTCTACAGTTCACCTATGTGCCAGACCACTTCTTCTACTGTTCACCTATGTGCCTGACCACTCCTTATATAGTTCGCCTATGTGCTACACCACTTCTTCTACTGTTCACCTATGTGCCAGACCACTTCTTCTACAGTTCACCTATGTGCCAGACCACTCCTTCTACTGTTCACCTATGTGCCAGACCACTTCTTCTACTGTTCACCTATGTGCCTGACCACTCCTTATACAGTTCACCTATGTACCAGACCTTTTGTTCCTTAGCTACCTAATGTGACAGACCACTCTTTTCTCAAATCACCTACTTCCCTAAATTTGTCTATGACCCAAATTGCTTCTTTTCGAATTCAAATTACATTTTTCATCCGTAAATATGTAAAAAAAAAAAAAAAAAAAAGAACATTGCATCCAGTGATTATAGAAAATAAAATAATATCATGTCTGCCGGAGAAGGATTTCAAGAACATGGGGAGTCAATACGGGACATTGGTTTGATTTGTTGTTTTGTTAGATGTTTATCCTTTTAATTGAGCCTTGTAGTATGTGGCGAGATCTATCAGTGCATGGCCAGCATCGCTCTACTAAGTAATACCGCTATAACGCATATGAAATAATGTTTCCATTTGCTTGTAAAATCAATAGCAGCTTTAAAAGACTTTACATGTATCAGTATCTTGGAGAACACCACCAACCACACAAAGTCTTGGAAATCTGTAAGTGTTTTGGGTATAAAATTAGAGATCTGCTGCTCTGAAGTGAAAAGCTTTGTAGAAGGCAGATTGCATTTAATATCAGTATCAAAAGATTGTCATAAAATCAAAGCTGTCTGCTGTGGATGAAGGGAACATTAAAGGGTGCGAGACGTCAGCTAGATATTAAAACAAGAAGAAACTGATTGCATCATACAAAAATAGTGCAATATGATGTGCTGTCCTGTTATGATGTACATGGTATGTGCCACTTTTACTCTACAATCAATAGCAATGGATTGAATAACTACTGGAAAAAAAATCAATACAGAAGTAGCAGAGTTGAGTTTGTCCTTTGGCACAACTTATTTTGATAATGTAATGTGTTATTAAAAGTTTCCCACTTGATTATTCTATGTGTGAATAAATAGTGATAAACGAAGAGTATATGTAAAGTACCATATAAACTATCATAATATTTGCCACAGTTCAGGGCTCATGCACACAACCGAATAATGGTTCCTTGTTTAGATCTGTAATAGGACTCCCCAAGAAATCTATGGGCCAATACTGTACCTTCTATTCCTTCATCTGTATAAACTCAGGAGAAGAAAACTTGTGGCTGTACTGTACCATTATATGCAGTCCTACATAAGTATTCTCCCCTAGGAAAAATATTGTGCAGTGCGGAGGCACCAAATGGCAGAACACAGTGCTTATGGGTCCTTCGACTGTTAGGTGAACATACATATAGATTGTTGGCATTTACAACATGTTGATGGATGGACAGATGTTCTATGGAAAGTCTTACATCCAATCAGATTCCTGTGCCTCCATATACAATCTTATACCTCCATATTGGCCTATTCTGTACCTAGATCCTGAAAATCAGAGCCTATGCCAGTATAAAATTAAAATCAACAACGGCCAGCCTGTATTAATACATAAACACTGTAATTTTTACAATTTGGAAAATTGATTATTAATAAATCCCTTTACAAACACATCCCCTGTTAAAAAATTTAAAAACAGTGCAAGACTCACTCTTTATATTTTCCCTGAACATTTTAAATGTCTGTGCTAAAAAAAAAAATGGAGACAGGTAAAGTAACTACAAGTAAATTGGAAAAAAAAATTGATTATGCTAACCACCAATCCCTAACTTAAGCATCACCCCTTCAAACACATTTCATGTTTAAAAACTCATGCACATGCAAAGTCATGTGCACTGACTCTCTACTGCGACACGCTTGTCCCTATGGGTTTGCACTAACATAAATATATAATGGTTTGTTATGTATTAAGTATTACCCTACTTTATAAAACACAATATACAAAGACCAATATTATCACTATACAGTGACCATGTAGTGGTAGATACTAGTTCTAAACAGGTGCTCTGCAGACGATATTACTGAAAACAGTACAGTTAAATCTAATGACTCACAGGTGATGTCTTCTGTGATTGTAGTTATTCGCTTCTCTAGTCTTTTCCATCTGGCCCAGACAACCTAAATACTTTTTCCAGCCATAACTTGTGCCTGCAGAGTTTGTTGCCCAGACATCTTTGGCTCCTCACTTTTCCAACACTCTCCTTACCTTTTCCCAACCTATACAAACTCCCCATCCGGCTGCTACCACCAAAAGCCTGTTGCTGCCTAATTTGCCCCTAGTACTGTACTTACTGTATTGCACAGTGCCCCCAAATACTGTACTTTAGAAATAATGGTGTCATAACTATAGTTACCCCCAAAAAAGTAGTGTGGCACTACTTTTTTGGGGGTTACAATAGTTATGACACCATTATTTCTAAAGTACAGGACTCCTGAAAACAGTAGTAACAGATCGATATTGCACCAATAAATAATAGTGGCCAACAGATAGTGCCCCATACTGTACCCCAGACGGTAGTGGAGCCCCAGGTGGTAATAGTGTACTACACAGTTAAAGTGCCCCCCTTTCTGTCACACAAAATAATAGTGCCACATTTTGTACATAACGCAGTAATAGTGCCCCCACACAGTAATTGTTATCCTCTCAGTGCCCACAAACATTAAACAGTGCCATCTTTAGGCTTCACACAGTAATAGTGCTTCTCTTAGTGCCACACGGTAATAATGCCCATTTTTTGACCCTACATAACAACAATAATTACTGTTGTCCCCTTTGTGTCCTCTATAAAATAATAATACCCCCTTTTCCCTCCAAAATAGTAATAACAACCCCCTTTGTACACCCACACAAAATAAACTAGCTTTATGTACCCTAATAAATTTTCCCAGGAAATAATAAAACCCTGTCCCCACGATGAGTGGAACGGCTAAGGCCTCTTCTGCCCTGTGAAATTAGCAGGGCGCTGATGTCCTGTGCACCGCCAGCTTGTAGACGACTTGTATGGCACAGACCTAAAGTGGCCTGTAAACTATGTGAGAGCTCTTTCATAGATTTCAACTATAACCACGCCCTGTGGATCCGGGGGACCAAACCAAAAGGGCCTGGTGCTGGCAACGCCACTGGTGATGGCACAGTTTAGAGAAGTGATTCATATCCACTAAATTTTCCTTGCAGACAATGTTGTGTAATTGGAGAACACACGCAACTGGATGTTGTTACAAGTGTCTCATTTGAACTTCTTCATGTCAGTCTGCATTCCCATATCCAAAGTGCAATTATCTTGTACATGGAACGTGCAGATGTTCTTCAGTAAGACGCCTGCCTATCTGCATATGTTAGTACAACATCAATAGCCCATATGACATCACAATCAATACAATACTGCAAGAGGCAGATAAGCGTCACATAATGGATTAAAGTCATTCCGTAGAGCTCCAGGTAAAAAAAAAGATTCAGCAATACTAAGTACGCTGGAAAACTTGTGCTATATTTCCATGTACACCAGTATAGTAAACGCACTTGAAGGGGTTGTCCACTTTAAATAACCCCTTCTCACATGAAAAGTACCTTGACAACGAGCTGATCGTGGGGTAACATGGAACCCAACCCCCCCCCCCATGCTCAGTACACAGTAGGATCCTTAACTCCCTCTAGTGGTGGCTAAAATTATATAATTTCACTCTATGACTATGCAAGGGATTTGGAGCTCTAAATCAGAAAAACTGAGAGGCACCCGCTATAAAGATTTAAGAAATATATGAGAGCAAAATGTGTTCAAGGGTGGATATTTACTATAAGGTTACATATACTGTACTACAATTAACATTTTACATAATGTAGGACATGTTAACTTCTCAGATAGATGAGGTTTTATTTATGTAAGACTACAACTTGTATGCTCCGCAGTGTTTTCTGGAAATTAGAGTATGGCTAGAGCTATTATATATTTCATTCAATGTCATTTTAAGAAAATTAGAAAAAGTTAGATTGAAAATAGTGGAATGATATATATTTAATTTATTATGCAATTTTTAAATCATAAGATTTTTTATGTATAGATTTTCTTAATTTTTGGAGCAATGGGTGACAACACTAGTTTTTAGTAAAAAAATTAAATAAAATCTGTTGCTGCCTGGAAAGCATCCAATGTCTGGTTAATTGCTGTTGGTAGATCTTATTAGGGCTTATCAGTACCAGGACATACCACATGCATTTCATAGTTTCATAGGTTGTAAAAAGACAGAGGTCCATCAAGTTTAACTTTTCTTGATCAATTATAATTCTTTCATTACTAGATTATTTATGACCCTCAATGCCATTTGTCAGTAAATCAAAATCTAGCTCTTTTTTGAATGCTGAACACAGTATCTGCCATTACTAGCTTTTGGTTAGGGACAGGGCCGCCATCAGGAATTTCAGGGCCCCCTACAGCTAAATTTTCTGGGCCCCCCTACCGTGGCACCGCCTGTTAACGGTACTCCGTCCAGCACTATATCATGGTACCCAGGGCCGCCATCAGGGGGGGTATTAGGGGTACTGATGTGAGAGGCCCGGCCAAACCTAATTGAAAGGGGGGCCCGGCAAACTGCCGCGACTTGCCTTTGGTAGAAAAAAAACAGGCCCCTGCAATGGGGCCCGTTTTTTTCACCAAAAGAATGTCATGAGCTGCGGGCCCCCCTTTCAATTAGGTTTGGCCAGGCCTCTCACATCAGTACCCCTAATACCCCCCCTGATGGCGGCCCTGGGTAGCATGGGGGCCGTCAAACACCGCCGCCCGTGCGACCGATCGCGCGCACCCGCAAACTCCCGCGCATGCGCTGCGGCGACCGCCTGGAACCGCGCACCGAATTTTGAGGCAGATTTTGACCTGCCCACACTATCTTGCCGCGTTTTTTGCCCGCTGCGATTGAGGACAGCAGACAGAAAACGCAGGGAAAAATGCATTTTCTGCCTCCCATTGATTTCGATGGAAGGTCAGAGGCGGAACCGCGGCAAGAAAGGACGTGCTGCTTTTTCTTTTTTCCGCGACTGGCTCCCATTGATTTCAGATTAAATCAATGGGAGGCGGTTTTGGAAGTTGTTTGGCTCTGATTCTGACGCAGTGTCCGAGTCAATATCAAGGCCCAAAAACTCTGTGAACTGGGCCTTATTGTTAGGGCTTATTCAGACGAACGTGTAATACGTCCGTGCAACGCGCGTGATTTTCACGCGCCTCGCACGGACCTGTTACTCTATGGGGCCGTGCAGACTGTCAGTGATTTTCACGCGCCTCGCACGGACCTATGTTACTCTATGGGGACGTGCAGACTGTCAGTGATTTTCACGCAGCGTGTGTCCGTGTGTCCGCTGCGTAAAACTCACGACATGTCCGATATTTGTGCATTGTTCGAGCATCACGCACCCATTGAAGTCAATGGGTGCGTGAAAATCCCGCCCAGCACTTCCGCAGCCGTATAAACCATGAATGAAAACAGAAAAGCACCACGTGCTACAAACATACAAACAGAGTGTCATAATGATGGTGGCTGCGCGAAAATCACGCAGCCGCGCATCATACGCTGCTGATACACGGAGCGGTTATGACCTTTTGCATGCACAAAACGCCACGTTTTTGCGCGCGCAAAAAGCACACGCTTGTGTGAATCCGGCCTTAGGGTAGGAACACACTAGGCATGAACGCTGCGGATTTTATGCAACACATTTTATTGTGGATAATCCGCAGCGTATCACAGTCGCAGCAGAGGGGGTCAGATATGAACAAATCTCACCCACACGCTGCAAAAATAATGGACCTGCCGTGTGGCTTTTGGCTTTTTAAGCCGCAGCGTGTCAATGTATTCTGCAGAATCGCTGCTCCTCTGTTGCGGAAATGCTGCGGTTCTGCCGCAAAAAACACACATGAGAAAAAAAAAAGGCACTTTTTTAAATTTATAAAAAAGTTTAGACTTACCCCGGCCGTAGTCCTGGTGACGCGATCCTCTATTCTTAGTGCAGCCCGGCCTCCTGTCAAGACGTTTCATCCCATGTGACCGCTGCAGCAGTCACATGGTCTACAGCGTCATCCCAGGAGGCGGGGCTACGTTCAGAAGAGAGAGATGCGTCACCTAAACTACAGCCGGGGTAAGTCTAAACTTTTTTTCCCTGCAGGATTCCCACAGCGGACACGCCTCACGAAACCTGCGCCACTATTTGGTGCGGTTTTGCTGGCAGAATTCCCTTCGGCTACCGGGGCGGATAAGCTGTGGAGTTTTACTCAGCATATCCGCCTAGTGTGTCCCTTATGATGTCGCTCCTGGAGCTGCTGCCGGTCTCTAAATAGGCAGTTGGTCCAGTAGAATTTGGAATTATTTTTTTTTGTGAACCAGCTTAAAAAAATACAAAACTTTTGTGTTCGGGCCTGTTCACATCACCGTTCGCTTCCGCTCCGGGGTTCCGTCTGAGGTTTCTGTCGGGTGAACCCCGCAACGGAAAGTGAAAGTGACAGAACAGCTTCCGTTTCCATCACCATTAGCGCAGTCGACTGCGCTATTGATTCCGTCCGAAAACCAGCCGGAATGGTGACGAACGGAAACCATTAGCGATATTTCCGTCACCATTGAGATCAATGGTGACTGAAACGGAAGCTGTGCTGTCACTTTCACTTTCCGTTGCGGGGTTCACCCGACGGAAACCTCAGACGGAACCCCGGAGCGGAAGCAAACGGTGATGTGAACAGGCCCTAACACAAAAGTTTTGTATTTTTTTAAGCTGGTTCACAAAAGAAAATAATTCCAAATTCTACTGGACCAACTGCCTATTTAGAGACCGGCAGCAGCTCCAGGAGCGACATCATAAGGGACACACTAGGCGGATATGCTGAGTAAAACTACACAGCTTATCCGCCCCGGTAGCCGCAGGGAATTCTGACAGCAAAACCGCACCAAATAGTGGCGCAGGTTTCGTGAGGCGTGTCCGCTGCGGGAATCCTGCAGGGAAAAAAAAGTTTAGACTTGCCCCGGCCGTAGTCCTGGTGACGCATCTCTCTCTTCTGAACGTAGCCCCGCCTCCTGGGATGACGCTGTAGACCATGTGACCGCTGCAGCAGTCACATGGTATAAAACGTCATGACCGGAGGCGGGGCTGCGCTAAGAATAGAGGATCGCGTCACCAGGACTACGGCCGGGGCAAGTCTAAACTTTATCAATTTAAAAAAGTACCTTTTTTTTTTCTCATGTGTGATTTTTGCGGCAGAACCGCAGCATTTCCGCAACAGAGGAGCGGCGATCCCACAGAATACATTGTCCTGCTGCGGCTTAAAAAGCCAAAAGCCACACGGCAGGTCCATTATTTTTGCAGCGTGTGGATGAGATTTGTTCATATCTCATCCCCTCTGCTGCGACTGTGATACGCTGCGGATTATCCACAATAAAATGTGTTCCATAAAATCCGCAGTGTTCATGCCTAGTGTGTTCCTACCCTAAGGCCGGATTCACACAAGCGTGTGCTTTTTGCACGCGCAAAAAACGTGGCGTTTTGCGCATGCAAAAGGTCCATAACAGCTCCGTGTGTCAGCAGCGTATGATGCGCGGCTGCGTGATTTTCGCGCAGCCGCCATCATTATGACACTCTGTTTGTATGTTTGTAGCACGTGGTGCTTTTCTGTTTTCATTCATAGTTTATACGGCTGCGGAAGTGCTGGGCGGGATTTTCACGCACCCATTGACTTCAATGGGTGCGTGATGCGCGAACAATGCACAAATATCGGACATGTCGTGAGTTTTACACAGCGGACACACGGACACACGCTGCGTGAAAATCACTGACAGTCTGAACGGCCCCATAGAGTAACAGAGGTCCGTGCGAGGCGCGTGAAAATCACGCACGTTGCACGGACGTATTACACGTTCGTCTGAATAAGCCCTAACAATAAGGCCCAGTTCACAGAGTTTTTGGGCCTTGATATTGACTCCGACACTGCGTCAGAATCAGCACCAAACAACTTCCAAAACCGCCTCCCATTAATTTAATCTGAAATCAATGGGAGCCAGTCGCGGAAAAAAGAAAAATCAGCACGTCCTTTCTTGTCGCGGTTCCGCCTCTGACCTGCCATCGAAATCAATGGGAGGCAGAAAATGCATTTTTCGCTGCGTTTTTTGCCTGCTGTCCTCAATCGCCACGGGCAAAAAACGCAGCAAAAAAACGCGGCAAGATAGTGTGGGCAGGTCAAAATCTGCCTCAAAATTCTTTAAGGAATTTTGAGGCAGATTTTTTTTTGCCTGCAAAATACTGTGTGAACAGGGCCATAAATGATCAGCACTTTGAGATAATTTACTCACTGTGTCAGAAGAGCTGCTGCTCCCACTCCAGTCCTCTTCCGGTGATGTCTTCCAGGCGAGGTCTTCGGGTTAGACGTCCAGTCCTTCACCTCCAGCCAGGCTCCAGGTAAGTTTTGTCCATGTGTGTCCGCGGCTGCGCGCGCTTCGTTCGCGGGTGCGCGCGCGGCCGATCGCGGGAGCGCGCGCGGGCGGTCTCCAGTGCGGGCGTTCGTGGGTGCGCGCTCGGGAGTTTCCTTGGGCGCGCGATCGGGTGCGCGCGCGCGGTCGGACGGTTTGACGGCACCCCATGACGAGGGGAGGGGGCCCGCAGCAGCAGCAGCAGCTCACGACATTCTTTTAGTGAAAAAAACGGGCCCCATTGCAGGGGCCCGTTTTTTCCTACCAAAAGAATGTCGCGGCAGTTGCCGGGCCCCCCTTTCAATTAGGTTTGGCCGGGCCCCTCACACCACTACCCCTAATACCCCCCTGATGGCGGCCCTGGTTAGGGAATTCCAGACTTTGACTACTTTAACCATAAAGAACCCTTTTCTATATTGATATCTGAAATACCTTTCCTCCACATGCAATGAATTCCTTGGTCCTTTGAACAGATCTTGGAAAGAATAAATGATATGCCAGTTCTTTATATTGGCCACACATATATTTATACATGTAAATGAGATCACCTCTAACTTGTCTTTTTCCCAAGCTGAACAAGCCTGGATTTCTAGCCTCTCATTATAAGAGAGACCTCACATCCCATTTAATAATCTTCTCCAGCTCTGTGTAGCCCAAAATGGAATCTCATTTCAATATGTGGCCTTACAAGGAATTTATTGAGGGATAATATTACATTTAAATCACAAGTTTTTACCTCTGTTTTTATACACCCTAAAATCGTATTTGCTTTTGCAGCTGCTGCTTGACATTGATTATTACTGCTTAGCAAACTTGTAACCAGTATCCCCAAGTCCTTCTATTGTTCCGTTATCCTCAATTTTGTTCCATTTAATGTATATGCATTAATACTATTACTGCGGCGTAGGTACATTACCTTACACCTTTACATTCGAGCTGAGTTTTAAGTAGCCTACAAAGCTTTGTATCATCAGCAAAAACTGACACTTTACAATCAATCCCATCCACAAGGTCATTAATAAAGAGATTAAAAAGAATTGGGCCTAACACAGATGCTTGTGGTACCCCGCTGCTGACTTCAGCCCATTTTGAGTGTGTTCCATTTGCAAGAACTCTTAGTTTTCTGTCCCTTAACCAATTATTGACCCATGTGCATACAATGTCCCCCTGTCCCTGTCTCTGTAGCTTCAGTACAAGGCTATTGTGCGGTACAGTATCAAATGATCTTGCAAAATCCAGATATATCACATCAGTCACATTACCAACATCCAGATTTGCACTTACCGCCGTATAGAAACAGCATGTTGTTAGATACAAATTGTTTTTCATGAATCCATGCTGATTATCAATTATTTACCGCTATATACCCTCGTGATTAATACCTTATAATACCTTCAAGTACTTCACATACCACAGATGTCAAACTTACTGGACGGTAGTTACTGGGTTCCACCTTCTTACCCTTCTTAAATATTGGTACAACATCAGCTGTCGTCCAAATCTGTGATACTGATGTTGTTACAAAGGAGTCTAAGAAGATGAGATACAATGGTCTGTCAATTACCAAGCTCAATTCCTTTAATACCCGTGGATGAATGGCGTCCGGGCCGGGGGCTTTATCAGTATTTAATTTGCTCATACACAGCTGTACTTTCTCTTATCTAAAGTAGGTAATAGTGTGTGGAGAACCTTGATTACTGTCCCCCTGATAGTAGTCTTATTAATATATGAAACCCCTACTTATTTGCATTGGGTATTCACAAATGTATGGACATGTCTGCGGGGTTATTAATGTGTTAATTAGTCATCAGGACCCAAAGTTGATTCACAGCAGGACACTGTTCGTATTAGAAGCAACATGGGACTGTGGTTCATTGAGCCCATCAGAGGAAATGATTTTGATGGCCCACCGTCCATCCATACAGAACATGTGCATATCCTCACTTAATCATAATCGTTGTTGTAATTATTGCACACCGAGGATATTCCATCAATAAGATCTAAAAGGTTATCTGTGAATCAACTCATAAGAAATGGACCCTAGCGGCAAGTGATTGGCTCCAAAGTCAGCTCGAAATGAGTTTGTCTTCTCCTCGACCTTTGTCGTGTATTATTGTGTCAGAGCCAGAGCCCACCAAAGAATCCTCTGTTACTCTGGTGGGCTGGTGTGACACTGATTAAAAGTATTAGGGTATGTGCACACACACTAATTACGTCCGTAATTGATGGACGTATTTCGGCCGCAAGTCCCGGACCGAACTCAGTGCAGGGAGCCGGGCTCCTAGCATCATACTTATGTACGACGCTAGGAGTCCCTGCCTCGCTGCAGGACAACTATCCCGTACTGTAATCATGTTTTCAGTACGGGACAGTTGTCCTGCAGCGAGGTAGGGACTCCTAGCATCGTACATAAGTATGATGCTAGGAGCCCGGCTCCCTGCACTGTGTTCGGTCCGGGACTTGCGGCCGAAATACGTCCGTCAATTACGGACGTAATTAGTGTGTGTGCACATACCCTTAATTAGAGATAATAATAATAATAATAATAATAATAACATATCTGACAGTACCATCTTGTTAACAGTTTCTGTGCAGCAACCATCATTTATTTTTTTTGTTTCTACACTGCATGGGGTAAAAAAACATACTAAAAACTAAACGAAAACAGCAAAAAACATACGGGAAGATTTATTAAAACTAGAATTTCAGGTGAATGCTTCTTAATAAATGTATCGCATATTTTGGCTGGCCGTGTGCCATAATTGTGGCACAAAGACCGCAGCTGTGTGCCATTCATTCCCCCCTTCCCATCAGACATAAAATAAAAAAGTATACTCACCTCACTGCTCCTCTTCTCCCCTCCGGGTCCCCTCAGGCTTCCTCAGCATGCTGTGCTCATACAAGGTCCTGACACCAAGCAGCATCAGGGCCTTTATGCACTGCAGCACACTGTATGAGCCGCAGCATGCTGAGGGATCCTGAGGGGACCCGGAGTGGAGAAGAGGAGCGATGAGATGAGCATACTGTATTTTTAATTGTCGGATGGGAATGGGGGGGTTAGTCTGATAAGGGGGTAAACTGATCTGGGGGGCAAGATACAGGGCTCGACCTTTCCACGTCCTACAGAGTGATATCTACGCCAGCTAGATTAATTAAATTATTTAATTTATTCATTTCCGCTAGTTTTATGGGGTAAATTAGAATACGGCTGTTGCGGTACCGTCCCCTTTAGAAAAGCCACGACCCTTTTCACAAAAGTGGCGAGGACGGAGTAAAAAATGCAAAAAGTTATAATTTGCTTCGCAAATTGTGACTTTAGGCCTTTTATGCGACTCTATTGCAGAAAATAATAGATCAACTATTTGTTGACTTTGCAAATGTGAGTCAAAGATTGAGCTTCACTTTAGCCAAGCCTACCAGCTAACCTACCTAGTCAGATTAGTAATTATTCTTCATCAATGTATTTTTTTCTGTGTCATCTTTATAAACAACCCCTATGCTTTTCTATTTCTTGGAATTTTATTAAACAGGAAGTGCAGGTTTTTTTTATTTACCTCTATATAAAATATAACATTTGGGTGGTTCCATTTCCTGAGATTCTCACCCTATTCTTCAATGCAAAGATAAAAGTATACCCCATCAGTCTTCAGTTCTTATACAGGCACTTTGACATATTATTTAACACATGGATGGGCTGACACTTTGGACAAGACTAGGAACCGCATCAAATGCGAAAATGGCAAAGGTCCCAGAAATGGGGCAATCTGCAATCTTAATTAATGCGCATCTCCAGCCAAAAATGAAAACCTGATTGCGCGCCTGAACCCTCATGGACAGTCAGTAGCTGTGTACTGTCTTTCTCTTGTAAGCTCAGCTGTACCTGCTGAAGCACAATGCTAAAGAAAAGGGTCCTTAAAGGAGTTTTCCAGCCAGTAAAAATTGATGGCCTATTCTCAGGATATACTAAAAGTAGAGTGAAAAAACACGGCGCCACATGTGTGTATCAATTATGAATTTGATGGGCAAAAGATCGTAACTGCTCACCTGTAAAGTTGAAAGTAATCCGCGAGTACAAAGCTGCTGCCGATCCCAACGCAAAACTCCAAAGAGATGCCAAAATTGATTGATAAAGAATAAAAAACGGGATACTGAGGCGCCAGAAGTCTGTGTTTCTTCCTCTCAGGATAGGCCATCAATAGCTGATGGGTTTGGGTCCAACTCCCGGGACCTCCGCCGATCAGATGTTTTGAAGGGGTCCCAGCACTTGTACGATCGTTTGGTCCCCATACAGTTTACATAATGTCAGCAGAACATCCCCTGTTTACACGGGGAGATGTGCCGCCATTAGCAATGATTTTCAGGGCAGCACATCTGCTGCATTTGCTCATTCATCGGCTGATTACTGTGCTGTTCGTACCAATGGTTTGTCCACCCGATCACTGGCCCATGTAAATGAGCCTTTAGAAAAACATGTGGTAGATTGGGTAACTTTAAAAAGGTGTTTTTTTTAAGAGACAACCCCTTTAAACTGAAGCGGGTCCAGGGTTCAGATAATCACAGCAGTTATATCCCACAGCCCCAGATTTAGTATTATCTGTTGTGATTGTGGTACTCAGTGCAGGCTCAAAAAAACTTATAGGAAAGAGCAATAAGGCTAGCCTCAGCTGGGCCCCTTCCTCTCATAGTAACTACATGGGCTATCTTTATGGTATGTATGCCCATGAGCTTCACAGCGTGAAAGAAGAACAATCAATTATTCAGTACTATATTCTATTTTTAATTCTTTGCAAACTATTACAATCCAAACCCATGCAAAAGGCTTCTCAATCTTTTTATACTGGGGCCTCACCAGCCAGAACATGGTGAATCCTTGGCCACATTATTAGTCATAGTAAAATGTCTTCTATTGCATGTTACTATAAAATGCAAAGTAATGCATACGGCGCCCATAGGGAAGAATTATTTGTACCAATATTAGGAGGTATGGACAGGGTTGTTAACCTCCACTTCAGTAATTCTGGACTACTTAGCTAAAAATCGCGGGGGGGGGGGGGGCAACGTTTTTACAGACACATTACAAAATGAAGAGTTAGTGCCCCCTGTAGATAGTGTCCCTCATAGAGTTAGTGCCCCTCATAGAGCCTCTTGTAGATAGTGCCCCTATATAGTTCCCTGTTGATATGCCCCCCTGTAGATAGTGAACCCCATAGAGTCCCCTGTAGACAGTGCCCCCTGTAGATAGTGCCCCCAGAGAGTCCCCTGTAGATAGTGCCCCCCAGAGAGTCCCCTGTAGATAGTGCCCACCCGAGAGTTCCCTGTAGATAGTGCCCCTAACAAGGCCCACTGAAAAAAAATATTACATGCTCACCTGTCCCCGTTCCCACGCCGTCCTCCAGCTACGCAGGCCTGGTCAGAGACCAGGCCTTATTCAGCAGAATGACGCAGTCGGCACATTTTGTAGATAGTGCCCCTATATAGTTCCCTGTAAATAGAGCCCCCTGTAGATACTGCCCCGATTGAGTCCCCTGTCGATAGTGCCTCCCAGCGAGTCCCCTGTTGATAGTGCCCCCCAGAGAGTCCCCTGTAGATAGTGTACCCCACAGAGTCCCATGTAGATAGTGCCCCCCCAGAGAGTCCCCGGTAGATAGTGCCACCAGAGAGTTCCCTGTAGATAGTGCCCCCAACACTGCCCACTGAAAAAAATAAAAATAAAGATTACATGCTCACCTGTCCACGTTCCTGTGCCCTTCTCTAGCGACACAGGCCTGGTCAGAGACCAAGCCTTATTCAGCGGAATGACATCATCACGCTGACAGCATCATTGCTAAAGTGCCGAATGCCGAGGCACTGGACTTATAGTTCCTATGCCTCGCCAGGCAGTGCTAGACTACTTAATTGTATACAATTGAGTGCAGGGGACCGTGTCTGGGTCCTGCTTCACTCGGTTCTCCGAACCGGCTATAATTTTAACAACCGGTTTTGGAGGATCGGGGCGACCTGGCCAAATCCTTCCCCTGGGTCCAGGTGCGCCACTTCCCTTGTCATGTTTGCACTGCATATGTCAATTTTGGCGCATGCACAGTGCAAACTTTCGGGGGAAAAAAAAAAATCACAGACAGTGTTTTTTTCTGCCGGACACTACGGGCGGAAGAAAAAAACACCCGGTTTTTGCGGACCGTCCGTAAGTATACGGACGTTGGCAACCCCGAGTATGGATATAGATAGGCCCCTGGTAGGGGGGGCTTACCTTGTGCTTGTGCAAACACAGGAAAAACTTTGAGAATCGTTTTTGAAGATGAAATCTGTCTGCAGCTCCTCCTTCCAAGTAGGACAGTGGATCATCCAAGCCTTACATTTAGGAACAGTGTATTTTAGAAAATATTGAGTATGTGTTGGGGCGCTGATAGTGAGGACGAGATTCGAGAGGAGTTTCAAAGATTTTTTTATTGTGAAACGTGCAATGTGTTTCAGCACCGTATCGGTGCCTGCTTCAGGCAACCACCACATGCATTAATGTAGCTGTAATGTTTTAGATTAGTTCTGTTCCATGTTTATACATTCCATGTATTTGATGTTCCATTGAGTATTATTTCGGGTATATTGATTGCCTACGTCTATTTACAATGGTTGCATATTACTGCATCTCTCTTTATTCTATTTCTTCCTACTCTATCTTCTATCATTTATATATGTCATCCAGCAGGACACCTCTTATTTATTCCTAATATTTGTACAATCCTTTACTCCAGCCCATCTGTGAGTGATGTCTCCATTAACTCTACAACCTTGACCCTGTCTCTCTAAATGTCTTTTATTCTGTCCCATTCTTCACTGCATAAAATGGGAGATTCCTCCATTAAATAGGGTGGCTTGTATCTAAGCAACTCAGAAACATCCACCTATATAGGATAGCCGGGACTAATAAACTAATATATAAGCAGCACATTCCTGTTTGAGTACCCTCTGTCCTAGGTCCCAGCCTAAAAATGATCTGCAACAAGGATGTTCAGCACCCAAATAAGTAAGAATTTATGTATTTTTCATTGAGAAACACACAATGATAAATTCCTACCTATAAATGTTTTGGATCAGAAATTATTTTATCAGTTTGAACAGTAGTGAATAAAGTTTACAGGACACACATGGATTTGACATGCCACATTAGGAACCCCATATGTGCCATTTAATGTCCACTAATGTTCAGTTTGATGAGGGAACCCATGTGTACCGTTTAAACATGGGCACCATCCCACAGTCTGTCAAGGGTTCCTTTCCAATCCATACATTTACTTAATGGCTGCATATTTGGATGAAATTTGAATTGCTTTTATTTTTTTTCTTATTGCTTAAAGCAGTGATAAAGTAAATGTACTAACAGCTGTGGAAGACACTATGTAAATTAAAGAGATGTTCTGCTATACATTAAAATGTGTAAATTTCCTGGTACCCCCTGTCATCCTTAAAAAATTTGTTTATACCCACTTTCAAATATTCCATTAGGGAGTTCTCATAGGTGGGTCTATCATTCAGGACTTTTATCTATAGGTAAATGGCTACAGAGCATCACTTTTTTTGGAGGACCCAGCATGTCCATGCATTACAGAAATGGCTCATTGATTTCAATAGGCACTGTGTAATGCTTAATTTCCCCTGTTGTGGCACTGCAGGAGAATTGGGCACTTGCTCTGAGCAGGCATAATGATAGAGAAAGATAGAAAAATATGGAATTATCATCGCTGCCGGCTCAGACAAGAAGAAGACCAATCAACCAGTAAATCTTATCACCACCACATAGAATTCAAAAATATTCATTACTAATAATTAACACAAACGTTACATATTGATGATAAGAAGTACTGGAAGATTGGACGACTTCGTGCATGAGCCAACGATTATACTTCTGCTTTTTTACCCAGCATGCCCACGCTCTGTAATATTTGGACTTAATCAATATTTATTTTATCTGGACTAGAGTTCTAAAAATTCCTCTATAAACTGTAGTGAGGGAACCCAAAAATAAGCTGCTGCCACCACCATTCTTGGTGTGGTGTTCTTTGGTTGTCCTTTCAGGAATGACACCTGTCAACATTTACTGTTGACCGGTGTATGCTGCTTACATTTTCTCAAAGTTTTTTTAATATGATTAGTTAACTCTGAATACTGTTATGAGTCTCAGTTATGAAAGACCCTGCATACTTACATATCCTTATTTATTTCTCCAGAAAGGAATACCTTGACGTATACCTATCCTTTCAATAAACTTCTAACACATCATAGAGACATTTCAAAACTTTACATAGGTGGGAATTTGGGTGTTGAGACCCACACCGATCACTAAAATGAAGGAACCTGAGCACCGTACACCTTAGTCTGACCTTGACTTTTTACGTCTGTCCCCTGAGAAGTGGGGTTAGCAGAAGATAAGCAATAGACTGGGCCATATTCAGCTTCTGTGACTTCTACCCCTTCATTGCAGCGACTGGTGGGAGTTTAAGCTCCTGGACCTCCCCAAAATATAAATTTCATGCCTCTATGACATGTCAAAACTTTATTAATATGAAATATCAAAATTTAACCATTAAATATACTATGTATTAAAGCATGCTCAATGAGTTGCCTCGTAAGTTACTAAATAAATTGATTGATTGATTGATTGATTGATTGATTGATTGATTGATTGATTGATTGATTCATTCATTCATTCATTCATTCATTGATTGGAGTCATTTGAGTTTATGGTAGTTTTTGACTGCCCCTTTTGCTGACAATAATACTGCAAAATTGTATATGATACTGGAAGTTGTCTCAACGCAATAAAATATATTACATATAAACAACCCAGATGTTCAATAACAATGGACAGGATTATTATGTTACAAAATTTGGTTTTGAAGATGACACCAGATGGAATAACAGGCTCTAGTGATGCAAGATCTTATCAAATTTAAAACCTACATCCATGGCTATATTAGACATTAGCCCAGTCATCCAATGTTTAATGATATTATTAGTTATAAAACTGTATTTGAGACCAAACAATTTAATGATTAATCACTACAGTACGTTACTTCAGTAACCCTCTTGGCCAACTGATTTAGGGGCATTAATGTTAGATAGTAAGGTTCAAAGAAGACACAAGTCCTTCTAGCTCTACCTATTATCCAGCAGTGTTGATCTAGAGGAAGGCAAACCAACACCTATGAAGCAGATGACAATTGTTCTAATTTTCAGAAATTCCTTCCCGACTCTAAATCTCGGAGCCAGCATAAATCCCTGGATCAATGACCCATCTCAAGCAACCCCCTACAGATAACTTGCAATATTACATCTCTCAGGAAAAGTAAACAGACCATAAATCCTCAATCAATCAATGGATTAACCATCACAACATCCTGTGGCGGAGACTTAAATGGCCTCACTGCTTTTACACTAAAGAATCCCTGCTATAATGATGATTTTTAATTACAATGGAAGTCAAGGGCAACAGGATACCACCATATTGGCTCTACCTGCTTGTTGTCCAGGACCTTATATTAAATCGGCCCCGATACTGTTCCAGTTTATAACTGTAAAAAGTTTGGTTGCCTACAGCGCTCGCTAAGCATGGAATGTCTTAAGATGCAAAAATTCACCTGTGTCCAAAAAATCCCACATTTTCAGACCATCATGTCCAACATAGAAAGATCTGAGACAGCATCTAATTAGCAAAAAAACTCAAGTGGTTATTTACACAGCCCCAATAAAACACATGCAACGTTTTGACTTACGCAGGAGCCTTTGAGAGTCGAAACATTGCGTGCATTTTTTGGAGTTGTGTTAATAAACACTTGATTTTTTTTGCCATATGGATGCTGTCATGGATTTTTCTATACAGTTCCAGTTTATGGGATATAGTGAATCTCTAAACTGATCCAATTTAGCCTTCCTTTAGTGTTTTGTACCTCCTCTACGATTGCAGTGCCCCCCTATGTTTTATTATTAATGACAGACCTTTATTAAACCTGCAAGTTCCAGCTTCCTAATTTGTATCTAGGTACTTGAAGTCCCCACAATAACCTCTTCATCATGATTAGCAGCCTCACCTATCTGCCTTAGTAGTAGGTAGGTATTCCATGAAACATTTGTAGAAATGTGGATTGATGCCTTCACTTACAAAGTCACCTGAATACACGATCACATTCACCTTACTCTTCGAGGAGACATACATAATTCACTTTGAGTGGATTCACTTTAAAGATGGCTGAGAGTATAAAATCACCTTGTCACCTTGTCATCCTGTTGGATTTTGGACAATCTGACAAGTATAGTGTGAGAAATTGCGGAAAGTAACTTGTAAGAGCTATAGCAGCAGAAGATCTGTCAATGTTAGAATTTTTTTCCTAATAAAAACCAACATAAGAGCTAAGAAATTGACAAGAACTTTGCACAGTTAATGGCAAAGGCAATTTGGATGCATTCACTTGTACCAGGGGCCACAAAATCCACTGTCATGTCATCATCTAGTAATTGGCTTCATGGATATTGGATACAATGGGTAGCGTGTAGAAATCCAGGGCCATTTTGGAATTTAATCTATAGCCTCCAAGGATAATGTTCATAATTTTCACAAATACTGTCAACACTTTCATTTTATTGAATTTTTAAATATATAAAATGGTTAGAGAAACACCCAAAAGCAACATTTATAAAGAAAGGGGAATGTAGATATCTGCACAGTTTTGGGGGGCAGCATTTAGTAGTCACGTGCCATTTTTAAGATACATGATAGCAGGGGTAGACTGATAAATTTGGCAATAGGACAATGCCCAAGGGCCCATGTCTAGCGGAGGTCCACAACTTAGCCCTTAGTAATTAAAGACTAAAAACCGGGTTTAAAAAAATAAAGGAAACTAAAAGTAAGAGATACATGAGATAAATTATTCAAGTCATTATAAAGTTATTGTTTTAACCCAGCTCACCTCTGACCTCAAATTACATGTCAATGTCATATCATGAAAACTAAATCAACTTCTTACAAAAACACCCTTGTTTTTCCAGACTCCTTTTAATGCTATTTAGGAGTAAGGTCTTATGCACGTGGCCATGTTGTATGGATCTGTAATACGGTGTCCATATACTGCTTTTCACACATACTTTACATTTTATTTTATAAAGGCCCTTACTGTACACATACTACATAAAATTAGAGGCACACAAAGGTTTTTCTTATGGACTCGTATAAAAATAGTGCAATGCAGAATCATATGCCATATTAAGGAGGCAACATACCTTATGGGTCCATAATATGACTCCATATCCCGCCATACAGGGTCCATGCTCGAGCCTTAACTGTCTGCATCAATCTATAGGCTTTAATCATTTCATTTTCATCTCAATGCTTGTTGATTTCTATCCTTCCTTTTGTGTAGCCATTTTTACATTTCCATACCGTTCCATGTAGATATGCCTCTTCATCTTCAAGGTCACTCTCCTTTAATTTTACCCCTTCGCTTTCTGCATGCTATTATATTGTACGAAGAAATAAATCATTAATTATCATTTATGCTACCATACCACCTCGGAAACAGCCGACCATTCTCCTCCAGACTTTTGGCTGCCTGCCTGTTTCGGTAGAATTATAATGTAAGGCGCAGATGTCGGCCTTGTGTGTTGTACTGTAGAGTCCTATCATGAAGCTTAGTGCAATAAATGATCATTTTCTTATGTTGATTGCAAGAGAATATTAACAAATATATGTATGAAAGGTCTTGCCCTTGTTGCAATACTGAAATTTCCTCACAAGCAGATACTAAAGATGAAACACATGATGGCTTGGTCAATAAAACTGGTGCAAGTAGAAATTGTAATATTATAATATAACATAGAAATATTAACCAATATCCACCAATCGGGTGTGTGCTCTCATCAATCCCAATATATCAGACCACTGGTAAAACTGGACGTCATTTTTGGATTGTCATGTAGTTTTATTAACCCTATTGGAAAGCAGTATTAGCAGAGCTGAGTTGCTCAGATGTATGAGAGCTGAGTTTGTCATTTGCACAATTTTTCAAAATATGAAATATTATTTATGGTTTTCCAAAGGACTGCAGGTAAAACTACTGTATTATCTTACCTCAGAGAGTTATCATGATGCACTAGCTATGCAGCTAAATGACATATTCTTCTCTGCTATACCTGTTACCTGTATAGTCTTATTTCAATTATACTTACATTTAAGGTAATGGCAAAATATGTGTCTTGTGGCCCATCCTATATACTAATGAATATGAAAAAATGTATTACAGAAAGTTCGCTCACCACGTTTCCAATGCATTGACTAAGGACCTTAACGGTCTGAAACGCGTAAGCGTGGTCCTGGGATTTTTGTTTTAAATCTTTTGTTTTAACATGACCGAATAAACCATTTAACTTTTATACCGAGTGCTGGATACACCATCATTGTTCACTTCCATTGACTAATGAGTATGATTTGTGTTCATTTGGAACTTTTAGAGGTGTTGTCCCAAATGTGCATTGTCCCTATCATGGCATACGGATGTCAAAGAGGGGGGTTCTCTGCTCAGGAACCCCCTCTATCAGCCATATCCTGCTCTAGTGTACTCCACAAAACCATATGTTACATGGTTTATCTACCATGGTCCATACTACATTTTCCCTACATTGGTATTTTTATATGTATGGCCACTCACAGCTTCCCCTGGCAATATGTGGCTGCAATACCAGACACAGCCTATGGATAAGAGTGCCACAATTTCTGGAAAAAGAGCAGAGCCTTTTTCTGCTTCAGGACAATTTCTTTAAATTTTTGATATACGGATTTTGGGTAGTGTCCACTGAAGTTTTTGGTGTAATAAGCGCACGTTCCACACCCCACATGTGTTATGGTTTATGCATTAAATTATTTTAAAAAAAATGTACATGTGGCCCATCCTATTTACTAATGAATATGATTTGTGTTCATTAGCAGCTTTTAAAGGAGTTATTCCAAAAGGGCATTGTAAAGGATCTGCCAGGCACAGCTTCTGTGTATACGCCCATAGGTAATCAGTCTGCTCCTGCTTCTATGTCTGTGAGACTGACTCCATCTTCCACCACTCAGGATGGCAGGCTTAGGAGTGGGAGAGCCTATCACAGCCTGGCCAGACGGAGCTAGCTCCCGCCCTATGTCTATTTATACCTGCCTTTCCTGTTCCTCCTTGCTTGTGATTCTTCTCATGTGGTTTCCTGGCCCTGCTGCAGCTTCTGAACTATTTGACCTTGCTTCATACTGACCCTGGCTTACTGACTACTCTCCTGCTCTGCGTTTGGTACCTCGTACACTCCTGGTTTGACTCGGCTTGTTCACTACTCTCCTGCTCAGCATTTGGTACCTCGTAAACTCCTGGTTTGACTCGGCTCGTTCACCACTCTTGTTGCTCACGGTGTTGCCGTGGGCAACTGCCCCATTTCCCTTAGCTTTGTGTACCCTTGTCTGTTTGTCTGTCGTGCACTTACTGAGCGTAGGGACCGTCGCCCAGTTGTACCCCGTCGCCTAGGGCGGGTCGTTGCAAGTAGGCAGGGACTGAGTGGCGGGTAGATTAGGGCTTACTTGTCTGTTTCCCTACCCCCACCATTACAGGCATTGTCCCTATCAGGGCATACGAATATCATTGAGTTGGGTCCCCGGCTCGGGAACCTTTCTCTATTATCCATATCCTGCTCTGGTGGACTCCATGAAACCAAACATTACATGGTTCATTTACCATGGTCCATTCTACATTTTTCCTACATCGGTCTTTGTATGTGTATGGCCATTTACAGCTTCCCCTGGCAATACGTGGCTGCAATAGCAAACACAAGAGTGGCACTAGTTGTGGAAAAAAAGCAGACCCTTTTTCTATTCCTGGACAACCCCTTTAAATTTTGGAATTACAGAATTGGGTGAAGTCTACTAAAGGCTTTGCTGTAATGAGTGAAGGATTCACACCCCATATGTTTTATGGTTTATGCATTAAATGAATGAGTCTTTTTACATCATATTTCACCATAATGACCATATAACTGCATCAATTTTATTACTGTTATATGGGATATAAATGTATTCTGTAGACCACGTGGCCTTCCAGTGACACTGAAACACCACAGTAATAACAAGTACCACATGTCCATCGCTAGATAAGGTCCTAATGGTTTTCATAGCCTGCTCTTGTGCCCTGTGCAAACTCTGCAAGCAGTCCAGTGTTTTTTTTCTTTGTTATATGGCTTTTTTGCACATTCCTCTTGTTGTTGCATTCTGCACAGGTTTATAATAGTCCTTAGAGATTTGTATGAATTAAATTGAACATGAATATGGAAAACATAATGTGCTGGAAGCATTAAGAGCCGAGCGGAGGGCAGTAAGCACTCTCACCAGCTTCCCTACACCATAAGAGCAAAGAATAATTATACACACAGACATTGCTTAGTCACTCACAGTTTGATTCGTGCTGGCAAGCAAAGCAACTCTACCGCTCTCATTGTTAATGTTATTAGTTAGATACTGAACTGCCAGGTTAGAAGTAATTATTTCTGTAATGAAAATGTACCCAAAATCCTTCAGGACAGGGGCGACTAAGGACAGGCAGGACCACTAAATCTTGTCAGGAGTTTTTCTCCTTTTTTTTTTCATGAAGTTGGCAATAATTTAATTGATGCTATTTCTGGCTGCTTGCCAAGGAAGCGGGCTCGGAGTTCTTAATCTTAGCTTGGAATCAAGGGATTCACGTAGAGGCAGTGCTTTCTGCTAGATTGTGGTCCCTAGTCTATTTTCCATCATTACGTTTTATCTTGTGTTCTTAGGAGCGACATATCTAAAACACAACTGGCATATAGATAAGACATGTATAGTAAACAGTGATTGATTTCTGCTTACATGGGTAACGCTTGATAAGATTTCCTTCCATCGTTGGGCATATTTATTTTATTTTGTTTGTATGTGTAATAAATTTGAGTTTCCTATTGAGATGTCTTTATGCATCTGCACTAGTTATGTTTAACTTTATCAGGTAGGTCCGACCATCGTTGGACTGGGGTTCCTCGGACCCACCAAAAAAATATGAGAGCCCGCCTACCCATCTATACAGAACATGTCCACGTCCACTTTTAATTTAGTTGTAAACTTTGCTGTTATCATTACACACACAGGACAAATCATCTATTAGGTTATTTTAAAACATCTCATAAGAAATAGACCCTAGTGATTGTCTACAAAGTCATCTCCAAATAGGGTTGTCTTCTGCTGGATCTCTGAGACCCTGTTGTATTAGAGGCCCATTATTGTGTCATAGCCTGGGCCCACCGTAGGATCTCTTGATACGAGTTGATTCGGTGAACGAGTCCGATCCTGGATCCAACAGTTGTCAATCACATTAAGACATGTAGAACAAATAAATAAAACATAGTAAAAGGCACACATATGGGACACTGTGGTATAACACAATGAACTTATCACATGTTAGATGTCCACAAAAGTCAGGTTCTAGTCTTTGTCCAGGAAAATCAGTGAATTCACAATCCTGATTGGATACCATTAAAAATGGTGTAGAAAAAGGACCACCGAATACAAGCCACAATAATCTGACTTCTGGGTACAAGTGGGGCAAATGTTATTTGACCACTTGATCAAACACATTTGAGGGGTTGTCCGGTTTTACTAAACTACTTTCTGTGTTAATTCCTCCCGATGTTCAAGAGCTCTGCTTGCTGTCATTCAGCATGTTTACTTCCAGTGGATGCAGTTCTGTCCATGGTCATGCGATGGACACACAGATGCACAGCTCATAAGAAAACACAGCTCTGATACACATACTGTAACTGTAACGAGCCCTGCACCTGTGTGACCATGGACAGAATCTTATATTCCTACTGAATAACAACAAGCAAAGATCTTGAAAACTGTGAGGAATTAATAAAGAAAGTATATTGGAAAATTTTGGAACTAGAATTCAGAGGAAATAGTAAAATGAGATGAACCCCCCACCACCTAATGACAGGAAACATAAACAGCAGCATAAGTAACAATAATTAAAAGGAATGAATAATAGCGCCATATATCAGAGTAACCCCATAGTAGAGCTAGATAGCAGAAAGCCAGTAAATTGTTTGTCCCCACAAAATGGAACGACATTCTTGTAACTGAGTGGGCCCCCTCAACCTTTGGACCCCATAGCAAATGCTATGGCTGCTACGGTTATATGATCATGATCAAATAGTAAAAGCAGCAAAGTTTCACAAAGTTATAAAAGTTTAATCAGGAAACCTGTGGTATCAAGTGTTACTATCCATGAATTTACATTAACCCGAACTGCTGAAAGGGGTGCCACAGATGGCCTGGCACCTGAGGCTTGTGACTACTACAAAATGTAATGCTAATTGTATATAATTATTATTTAAAGATTGTATAGCATTGTTATTGGATTACTTTATGTTCATTAAGTTTTTATTTAGTTTCTCTGTGCTGGTACTATGGTATATTTTGCACTGCTACTTAGGCACTGTACAGTATATTATTTTTGGAGTGCACAGTGGTGCCATCATTGTATAGCATTGTTATTTAGGAAAACGGTATAGAAGTGTTATTTGGTCAACGCATGGCACTGTTATTTGGGTACCATATTGTATGGTGCTTAAAAATAGGCACTGCATGGTATGGTTATTTGCACACTGTATGACAGTACACCATATGGGATGCACACCAAAAGAAGGTACTGCACAGGGCAACATCCAACGTAAGGCTATCCCATATTGGCTTAAAGTGTAGCAAAACGTTTGACAAACTTCTGACATGTCATAGTGACACTTCAGAAGTTCTGATTGGTAGGGGTCCGAGCACTGAGACCCCCACCAATCTCTAGAATGAAACAGCTGAAGTGCTCGTGTGAGCGCTCAGCCGCTTCGTGTCTGTTCGGCTTTTTCCGGAAATCAATGTATCGTGTACGGACTCAATAGAAAGTCTACGAGCCCGTGCTCTGATACATCGGCTTTCCGGAAAAAGCCGAACAGACACGAGGCGGCTGAGCGCTCACACGAGCGCTTCGGAAACATTGTTGTAGCGATTGGTGGGGGTCTCAGTGCTCGGACCCCCACCAATACAAACTTCTGACATATCACTATGACATGTCAGAAGTTTGTCAAACGTTTAGCTACACTTTAAATTAAATTGGACATGACTGAATTGATGCTAGCATTAGCCATCACGTTTAACGTAACTAAGGATAACCAGCGTTTATGAATTGTCAAGTTGGAAGATATATGAGATAATTACAATTAACAATCCCTAACAAAGTCAATTATCAAAAGTTAATAATTTTGGCATAATAATGATCATTACAAAGGTTAATTATTTGTCTACTGATCTACAATGCACACCCCTTCTCAATATGACTTCTCGGATATGTCCACCAGTAGGATCCATATTCATTGGCATTTAATTGCATATCCCTAAAATACCATAAAAATACATTTCAACACAGGGCAACAAAATAAATTTGTATTTAGTCATTAAAAAAAAACAGTAAATATGCTAAAATGATGTGCAAGCCAGTATTTCCCAATTAATTTATGCTGATTTATGTATTGTTTGTTCTTCATTCATAGCTTCTACTAATATATCAGAGTTAGGCTTCTCCAAAAGATGGAATTTGGCATTTGAAGACCTACAGGGCTCACACTGTAAATCCCCATTAATCTACAACAGTTTATTAAAGCAGGGTGAGGGTTGCAGCTCTGCTGTTTAGATGCTGAAATTACTACTCTATGCCACAGGGAAAACGGATATTTTTTGCATTAAAACAGAATTATGAGCAGAATAGAAATCTAGGGAGCAAAGTGGGCTGCAAACTGTATGCTGAAAAATATCTATAAATATCCACCTACTGTATAACAAGAAACAGGTCATGTCAGACAAACATACCGCTAAATAGCCTAAAAACAACAGAGCTCACAGATTCCTTTGTCTTTGCCCCCGAGGCATCTTAGAATGGCCTGTCTAACTTCCCAATGGATAGCATGGGCCTGCACTGGAATCCCTCTTTCTACTTCAACATTGCCAAGTAAAGGAAGGGGAAACTGACCTGAGGAAAATCTACCCTTCTCACTTACAGGTATGGTAGTTAAATGGGGGCAGAGCCTGCATGAGTGAGACAGCATTTCACTGAAGTTCTTTGGGCTCGCAAAACAAAATAAGGGCCCCTCTAGGAGCATCTTAGATTGGCTTGTCTACCTTCCCAATGGACACCATGGTCCGCATTGGAATCCCTCTATCCACTTCAACATTGCTAAGCAAAAAAGGGGGCAACTGGCCTGAGGGCCATACTACCCTTCTCACTTACAAATATGGTAGTTAAATGGGGGTAAAGTCTGTATGAGTGAGACAGCATTAGACTGGGATTCCTTGCGTCCACCAAACAAAATGAAGGCCCACCCCCTAGGGGCATCTCAGATTGGCCTGTCTATCTTCCCTATGGATAGCATGGGCCTGCATTGGAATCTATCTATCCACTGGAACATTGCCAACCAAAGGAAGGGGCGACTGGTCAGAGGCCAGACGACCCTTCTCACTTACAAGTATGGTAGCTAAATGAGGGTAAAACCTGTCTGAGTGATGCATCATCAGAATAGGGTTCGATGGGCCCACCAAGCTAAATGAGGGCCCACCCCCCTTCAGGTCATCTTAGAATGGCCCTGTCCAACTTCTCAATGAATAGCATGGGTCTGCACTGGAATTCCTCTATTAACTTCAACATTGCCAAGCAAAGTAAGCGCCAATTTGCCTGAGGGCAATACTACCCTTCTCACTTACAAGGAGGGTAGTTAAATCGGAGTAAAGCCTGTCTAAATGAGTGTAGGTTAGTGAACATCCTTTACAAGGAAATTTCATATGATTTTTTTTTCTATAGGGCCCTTTCTCTAGGTTTGGGGAAGGTCAATGTTTCAAGGTCAGTCTTCAAGTTCCTTCTATGGGATTTTGCAGTGATGATGTTGTACGCAGTTTTCAAAAGGTTTAGCAAATAAATATAAGATCGTCAGGGTTATAAATAAAAGGATGACCTCTTAGTGTAGAAATTGACTATTTTAAAACCCATACGTTGTCTATGGAATTTCACAGTTTTCCTATGGACCAGAGTTAATACAGCGAGTAAATCGGCTCTCAATTAAAATGGGATTAGACAGGGGTGTTACCGACAGTGTCATTTTTAAGCCTGTTTTGCGCTAGTACCCAGGGAGCAGGTTAGTCTTAATAAAGGACTTTTGTTTCCAGAGTAAACTTTCCATGTTCTGCAGAGTCTTAGATTTATTTGAGGTATGCTCCGTCCTGTTATAGAACAGAATAATTAAAAGAAGGAACAGCTGGTGGTACAATTTAATAATATTCTTAAAAGCATAACGCCATTGCTTACGTTTTCTATTAACTTTTAAGTATGTTGTGATTTAACGGCTTCTGTGGCACAAATGCTTTACGTAGACCAGAAAAAATACAACGTGTTTTACAATGTTAGATTTCAAGTGAAGGGTCTGTGCTATGGGTTTTCATCTCCAAAACAAGTTTCCTCTTGACCACTACATAGCTCTTATTTCATCATGTGGTGTCTTTTAAGCAAGGCCTTAGGTTGAGGATAATTTCTCTCAGGGGTAGACGGAGAGTGACCTGGACCCCAGAGCATTAAACGTCATGGCCCTTTACCACTTCTAAAGTAGATTTCAGCTAATAAGAAGCCCTGCCCTTTAATGAGGAATCTAAATGACCAAGTCGCTGTGGCCCCCTCTAGCCATGGGCCCTTGGCCCCTATTTATCTCATTCTACCATGATTTAGCAGTTGGCGCAATGATCTTTATAGTGAAAATACAAAGGGGAAGATTCATTATCTAAATTAAGCTAGGATTCTGGTGCACATGTCATGTACCACATTTATTACCTGTTTTAGATGCTTTTTGCTCTCACCAAGAGAGCACAGTCCACCGTAAAAGAGGCGTGGTCTATCGGAAAACAGGCATGGTTTAAAAATCACTGCATGTGCCAAAAGTTGCGCCAAACTTTATTAACATTTTGTAATGGGGCTGAGCAGTACACCAGAATTTTAGTATAGTGTGCAGCATATTTATCAGCATGAAACACGCCGATTAAGGAAAATGGCGCAGCTACTGAACTACACCAAGTAGCACAACATGCAACTTGAAAGCTATCAATAGGTCATAATACATTCTCATGGAAAATCCCTTTAAATTTTGATAAAAATGTCTATGCCTATTAATGCTCTCTTTAAAAGTCCTTAAAGTAGTTGCATGGAATTAGAAAAAAACGGTCTATCTTTTTTCAGGAAACAGCGCCACTCTTGTCCATGGGCTGATCTGGTATTGCAGCTCACCCCAAATCATGTAAATAGGGCTACGCTACAATACTAGAAAAAGCCTGTGGGGAAAAAAAGCAGTCCAAATCCTGCATAACCCCCTTAATAAACCTATTTTTTAATTTTTTTTTAGCAAGTGGTCAAAACTATACACCACATTTATAGGAAAACTGTCAATAGGCTTGGAGCCACTAAACCACCAACATGCCATTATACAGCTGGAGTTTCGTGTTCCGAAACCTGTCCATGTCAAAAACGGATGTTTCGGGAGTAGTTAGTGAATTAACTTACAATTTACTAAGATGAGGCCGAGAGCAGCATCAGACCCATGTGCATTGTGCACATGAAGCAGCGGACAGGACACTGCACAATGTGTAGTGAGATGTACTGTCCTCGACTTCATGTGCGCAAGGAGTATACATACACCTGATGCCACCGGACTCCTCCCAGTAACTTGTCATTTAGGCCTCATGCACACGACCGTGTTTTTGCGGCCGCAATTCCCCCAAAATCCACGGGAGAATTGCGGCCCCATTCTTTTCTATGGGGCCGTGCACACGACCATAGTTTTTGCGGTCCGTGCACGGCCCGGGAGCCCGGACCGCAGAAAGAACGGGCATGTCTTATTACGGCCCGGTTCTGCGGTCCGGGCTCATTGAAAACAATGGCCGCGGCCATGTGCATGTGCGGGCGGCCTGCGGCTGACTGTCCGCTGACAGTCCGCAGCCGGCCGACCCGAAAAATCACGGCCGTGCACACGGCTACGGTCGTGTGCATGAGGCCTTACTAACTATTCCCAAAATGTCTGATTTTGACATGGGCAGATTTGAAACACTAATCCCCAGCCGCATTATTCTCCTATATGTTTTCACATCGCTTATTTTCTTGGTTTTTGTACACAGTCAGGGCTTATTCAGACGAACGTATAATACGTCCGTGCTACGTGCGTGGAATTCCCGCGCGTCGCACAGACCTATGTTACTGAATGGGGCCGTTCAGACTGTCAGTGAATTTCACGCAGCGTATGAGCTCTGCGTAAAACTCACGACATGTCCTATATGTGGCCGTGTTTCGCGCTGCACGCACCCATTGAAGTCAATGGGTGCGTGCAAATCACGCTCGGCACACGGAAGCACTTCCGGGTGCCGCGCGTGATTCGTGCAACAGTAGTAAAATGAATGAATGAAAACAGAAAAGCACCACGTGCTTTTCTGTTTACAAACATAAACACAGAGTGTCATCTTGATGCCGGCTGAGTGAAAATCACGCAGCCGCGCACCATATGCTGATGACACACTGACCTTTTGCGCGCGCAAAACGCACACGCTCGTGTGAGTCCGGCCTTATTTTTTACTTATCTATGTTTGTATAAGCAGCATTACAGTTAGGGTATGTTCACACGGCTTATTTTCGGACGTAATTCGGGCGTTTTCCGCCTCGATTTACGTCCGAAAATGCGGCTCGATAGCGTCGGCAAACATCTGCCCATTGAAAGCAATGGGTTTTACGTTGGTCTGTTCCCATGAGGCGTAAATTTACGCGTCGCTGTCAAAAGACGGCGCGTAAATAGACGCCCGCGTCAAAGAAGTGTCTGTCACTTCTTCAGACGTCAATGGAGATGTTTTCCATTGACTCCATGGAAAAACAGCTCCATTTACTTCCGTAATTGACACAGCGAAAAAGCGCCTCAACATGCCATGACGGCTGAAATTACAGAGCTGTTTTCTCCTGAAAACAGCCCCGTAATTTCAGCCGTTACGGACGCTGCCGTGTGAACATACTCTTAACATGAATCTGAGTGCCTCCAGTCTAGATCTTAATGTTTACCTCCAGGCTAGAATATTTGTAACCAGACGCCGGCAATAGAATGTCGACAATCAGTTAAAAATTGCACGAGATATATGCCCAAATAGGCAATCCCTAAATAAAAAGAATGAAAACAAGATACGAGCATGAAATATAGGATACAAAAGATTGGTATAAATATATTCTGTACACTGTAGTAATAGAAATCAGTTTTTATTATAAATGGGTTTGTAGCTTTTACTGGTTGTGTCTTTCTCTTCATTTTTATGAGCTGTAGACCTTTGTGTCGTACAGCACAGAAGAACAACCCAACAGAGGCCTTTGTTTAGTCTCCTGAGTCTTTCTAGGGCCTTGTAATTGGAATCTACACAAGAGATTGTTTTCTGTCCCCTTATTTTCCACAGTCTTTGCTTGGGGGTGAAGGTCATCTGAAGGTGGATTACTGAGACTTTCGAGAGCAAGTAAAGAAATAATTTGAGGGAGAAATAAGTCCTGTTTTTAGGAGCATTTGATCTTCCGTTTGTTTACTGCATATGACCAACTTCATATTTTGCTGTAGAAAATTGTACCTTTAAAAAATCAGTTCTTTTCTAAGTCCTTCATTTCTAAGGACTGATGTTCTGTCTCTGACTGATAATCACGGTCCACGTAACAGAGGGGCATTGATCACTTCAGTTCTCTAGAATCATTCAAAGTCGCCTAGATAGATTTTCAAAAATGTCAAAGAGTCTGTGCAACGACCTTATTCTAATGGAAAATTGAAGAATCCACCCTCTGGTGGTCGTACTGATCATTAGAGTTTGGCTACACAGCATCTAAATGTGGGGCATGAATTGCAGGAAAATTGAGGTTGGAAATTTTAAGAAAGCCAAAAGTTTACTTGTGACTGTCTCCCCCATAGGAAATAAATGAAGCCGCACTACAACTATTGTCTTCTAATTTTAGTTGCCGTGTAGCGCGTTGATGGGATGTCTTCATATATAATAGACCACTAGCTTAGAATTACTAAAGTCACAACACTTGCAGTCTGTAAGAATACGTACAGATGTAGCCGTCTTTATCTTGACTTTTAGCACATTAAATACACAGTGGCTAGATCCTTTATCTTGAGTGTTTCAATGACTTTTCAATGACTTTTGTTGTGTGATATCACGCTGCAGCAAGTTATCAGAGTCAAGATAAAGATGGCTACATCCGTATGTGCAACTTTTTGAGATATTCATGGAAACCGTAGCCCGACATATATCAATAAGAAAGTTGTGACAGCAAGAATTACACTGAAAACTGTGCTGTTCTTGTAATAAAAAACAGTAGAAAACTTGAATAAAATTGTTTAAACAGAGTCAAAGAATTTCTGGCTATGTAATTATGAGCCAGTAAGATGAGGATGAAAAGAGCCATAGGGCTTAGCCAGGTAGGCAGGGTTGCCAAACACTGTTTTTATTTTTTCTGAACATCGCCAAAAATCATGGCAACATTTTTATGTAAACACAAGAAAAACAACCACTTTTCTAAATGCAGAACCACTGGCAAACAGCTAATAGTCACAATCCCAGCAAGTGAATCCCCTGGCAATCAGCCGATCTCGCCAGCGGAAGCTGCCCCACATTTACCCTGCAGCGGCCACTAAAGGGGAAAAGTAGTATTACACAGCACTCATTAAAATGAATTGCTGGCCATGTAATACATGGACGTGCCTAGTCCTCCAGCTTTTGTAATGGTTCTCCGCTCGGTCCAAAATGGGTAACCTCCTCTATGACATTATTATGCCCTAATAGGACATATGGAAAAGGGTTATCCTGATCAAAAATGTGATTACTGAAATGGTTCATCTGTGGCTGTAAATCACTAGGCATCGCAAAAATTGCTCTTTGGTTCCTATGACATGATGAAAAATGGAATACAGGAAGAATGTCTAGGTCTGTGTGTATATGTATGTATATATATATATATATGATTTGCATTTTACTAGTTAGAACAAAGCTGCTATTGAATTTTACATGAACCCAGACTGAATCCACCTACGATGATTTTTCAGCCAATATCCATATTAGTTTAAATTTTACAGCCTTAAGCCATCCAGTTCACATTGCAGATTGTACATGCAGTAACAATTGTGTGTGTCAGTAAATCCTGTCTACCTCTCTAGGCCTGAGCTCAGAATGAACAGAAATGGGGAAATTTAAAGAACTAATGAGACAGGTGCAGCATGAGGCTCCTCGACTGATTCAGCAGCTGCAGGTACAAATTCTTCCTGCTGCCGGCGACAAGGTTCAACCTGTCACAAAAAGTGTTTGATAATGTCTTCTAAGACGTATGGAGGATATGAGTGATGGTGGATCATGTCTAATACATTTGATGCTATTGGCAGCCAAGGGAGGGCTATAATCATAGTGTACTGTGCGGGCAACGGTGCAGTATTTGGATACGATTTTAAATGCGGTTAGGCTAGGTTCACATCACGTTTACACATCATGTTAAAACGTCCTGTTTGGCTGTGTTTACATCTGCGGTTGAGCCTCCGTTACAGATGCCATTATATTTACTGGACAAAAAATCGCAGTATTCTCTCTGTCAAATGACAGAAATGTGACAGAACCCATTAAAGTCAACGGGTTCCATTGGTGTCCGTCATTTGACGAATCCAGCACTTCCATTATTTTCGTTATTCTGTTCCTATGATGGTGGAACAGAATAACAGAAATACGAGTACAGATGTGAACATAGGCTTCCATGTTAAAAAAAAACGATGTCAAATAAGATGGTGCAACAGATGCCTATATCGTCGGATCCTGTTGCATTAGACTTGCATTGTACAGAAAAATAGATGCGTCGTAACCCAGTTTGCTTAACAGGACAGAATGATGGAAACTTGTATAAGGGAGATAAACTGAGACTTTTATTCATGACAGAAGCCCCATTGAAAACCTATGGATCCGTTAAAGGATCTGTTTCAAAAGCGGGGGGACGGGACACAAACTAATGTTTAAATTGATGCTCAAACGTGATGTGAAAGGCCCCTTTAAAACGCAGCTCTACCTGCAATAGATAATTCCCTATTTGTATATTCGTTAATATTTGTTTTAATCATACAGCTATATTAATGGTTCATCCAAAATTCATTAGATCCTCTGGCCCTCATGTCTCAAACTGCCTAAAAACTGTAAAATACCGGAAACAAAACTCCCTCCATAGTGTAGTATATTAATGAAATATGGCTGGATTAATACAGTGCAAGCAGATTCATCTGTTCATAGATCAGGGGTCCAAATGGCATCTGCTGCCCCACCACCGGGTGCTTACTAGGTCCCTATATCGAGGGCTTCTATGACAGAAATAAAACATCTGTATTTGTCTGCCTGCTGCGGAAATATTCTGGTTACTTATTAGCTGCAATAAGAAATTTGAATCAAAGACCAAGCGCATCTCTTCATGGGACGAACATCTGATAAAGAGACTTGTGCGGTTTCTAAAAATGTTACGTTTTCGAATAAAAATCATCAATATTACTATCAGAGGATGAGTCAGTGCTCAGACAATGTTTGTTCTACTAGTAATTATTGTAGCAAGCTGCGTCCTTGAGTCTTGTAAATTAGAGACGATTCTTTGTTCTGCTTTTTCGTAAAGAGCAATGGACGATGGATTGGAGAAATGATGCTCAAAATGACATCAGTGTGCAGGAGTATTACAAACATCTATAACATGAGCACATTTTATCTCATATCTATCTATCTATCTATCTATCTATCTATCTATCTATCTATCTATCTATCTATCTATCTATCTATCTATCTATCTATCTATCTGTCTGTCTGTCTGTCTGTCTATCTATCTATCTAATATCTATCTATCTATCTAGATATGAATGTATACACACACATATATATATATATAATGTTATGTTCACATTTCTATATTACCTATACAGATATTATTTTATGTCCACTTTGACCATGTATGCAGGCTAATGGCGCAACTTACTGACATGACTGATAATAATTGTCTCACCAGAGGCCAATTTTTTCTCTCACAGGAGAGAGTGATTTTAAAATGTCATGTCTTGGGAGGCAGAGCATTGCAGAAGTAATGACCATAAAAGCTGTACCTCTCCTGGTAAGGGGATTTCTGCAATCATTATATAAATCCACCCCCTCCCTTTCTGAAATAAATGGTTTATTTTGTATACTGACAATGGATCCAATTTTAAAGAACTGCAAATCTAACATGTATTTCACAGCAGTATATTCCATTAGTCATATAACTCACAGAACCATAGGAATGCTACTAAAAGATATTTAAATGAAGATGAAATGACAGATTACATATCGTACATTTAATATATGAAAATTACGATTGAGATAGCATCTACAAAGCATCATTAATCCCGAATCCTCCCCAAAGTCTGCGTTGACCTTAGGAACAACTTCCCTTCATAGCTGGGAGTGTTCACAGAGTTGGAGTATATTTGGCAAGCTATTTGCTAGCCCTCTGATCAGTACTTTGGGCAGCCATTGAGTTTGAGAAATGGCGCCCCCCAATTCAACTTTAGTAGAGAATTTACACATTTAATAAACGTAAGAGCACTTGTCCCGGTGGCAAATCTGTGTCCTCAAGAAAGCAAGCATGCGGATGGAAACGTGATTGGTAGGGTCACAGCTCTAAAGGGGTGCAGAGGAAGCAGTTGCATCCGGGACCTAGTGTTTGAGGGTGCCGAAAGGTCGCTCTGACACATAAAATCATAAATGAAACACTAGGGGGGCTTGATACAAATTTTGCATTGGAGCTCAGGAGCTTCAAGTAGCACCCCACTTACATACCTTCTAGTTCATGCTGTATGTAAACAAATTTTAATGACACTGGACAAGTAGGGGGTGACAAAGGTCTTTTTTTTATGGCATGTATAACATACCCATTTTCCCCTCATAATTCCCTTTATGAACGGTCTTCTGCATTTTCTAATACTTGATAAGACTTCTCTCCCACACATATTTTATAAGAAATGAATCAGCTCTTCATTTCTACTCATCTCCGGGATGATTGAGAGAGATTCTTACAAGGACAGCAGTCTGCTTAATGAATGAGCTACATACATTAATGTATGAGAGGAGCGTGCCTGCCTTCAATATACTGTACTATGTTCAATTAATCCAAGAAAAAGAGAGAACTTCTAGAAGGAAAAATACTCAGGTCAGAGAAAGGCCTCATGCAGACAAGATTTTTTTTTCTAGGCGTTCAATGCTTGTTTGATACGTGACTGGAATGCAGAATAAAGCTAGCTCGAAAATGAATGCTGCTCAATTGGGATAAAGAAAGCATATTGATAATGTACATTGAACCTGAAGCACATGTTCGGTGAGCCTACACTTGTACATTAAGAAATTGCATAAACAGTATTTCCTTAAAGGGGGTTTCCTGGATTTTACCTCGATGGTCTATCCTTGGGATTGCATAGGTTTTGACTCACAGATTTATACAGGATCCGTGAGAAAAAAGTAATGATCCCGTACTTTGCAATGCATGCCATATTATGGAGGCACCATACCGCAGCACACTGAGTAACTACCGTCTGTAATAAGGACCTATATGGACTACATGTATCAGTGTACTTGGTCTGTCCACACAATGCTGGGTGCTTGAACCCTAAAGGTGGCCATACACATTAGATTAATGTCGGCCGAACCTGACAATTTTGGACCAAGTGTTCAGGCAGCACTCTTGTGTAATCTTATGTTGTTTTCCAGGTGCCAAGACTTAGCAGTAAACCTCCTTACCACCTAGACAATCCAGCAAATTAACAAATAGGTCGGCATCCAGTTTGCTGTTGCAATTAAATTAATTTTATTATTATCCATGTCAATAGTATCACCACTGTGAAAATTGTAGCACCTGACAATTTTGGCAGAATTTGCCAACCTTCTAATTTGGCCTCCCAACTCTTCACCCATGACATATGTCGGGGAAGAGAAGGATCGGGCAGTTGGGTTTTAAGATGCCCGATAGTTTTGTTCTCAGGGGAGATGGGTCGCCACCAGATGTGTCTGGCAGCAGTTTACTCCCCTCTCCCCATTTAGAATACATGCATGAGCCAAGCATGCATGTGGGTGGGGGAATAGGGAGGAATAGATATTAGCTCAACGGCTATACACAGTACTTTATTATTTATTTATTATTATTACACATTTACTTCCATGCCCAACACACCACTCCCCTCAAGGTTAGTGGGAGTGGCTATCATTATTGAAACACACCTGGGCACTTCCCATCAACAGCATTCTCTGACCTGGTTGCGTCCTGTTTGGAACGGGTATTTTACCCACCACCTAATCTGTGAGTATGGCCTTTTCTGTGGTTTTAATTACATTCTATGTCCCATTTTTTTGTGTATCTTAAATTAACAAATAGGTCGGCATCCAGTTTGCTGTTGCAATTAAATTAATTTTATTATTATCCATGTCAATAGTATCACCACTGTGAAAATTGTAGCACCTGACAATTTTGGCAGAATTTGCCAACCTTCTAATTTGGCCTCCCAACTCTTCACCCATGACATATGTCGGGGAAGAGAAGGATCGGGCAGTTGGGTTTTAAGATGCCCGATAGTTTTGTTCTCAGGGGAGATGGGTCGCCACCAGATGTGTCTGGCAGCAGTTTACTCCCCTCTCCCCATTTAGAATACATGCATGAGCCAAGCATGCATGTGGGTGGGGGAATAGGGAGGAATAGATATTAGCTCAACGGCTATGTAGTGTATATGGCCAGAGCAGCAGTAGTCTGATAATATAGCAGCTTCAGAGGCACGGAAATCCAATTCTCTACTGTTGCATGTGAATCAGTTAACAGAGTACAATTTATGGCAATCTGTATTCTTATTATTGTGTAAGGGACACAGGCTGTCATAAAACAGCCCGTGTCTATTGACTAAAGCTCTGGGAAATGTGATTACCCACTTACATTAGATTTGACAAATGTTATACAATAGTATAACTGGTGGTATTCATTCTAGACATACAGCACTATTTTTTCCTTTACCTTCTGCAGGTGTGGGATATGCAAATATTGTGCAGTATAACCACTCCTTTATAACTACTGTTCAATCGGGAAATATCCGCTTGACAATTCTATTTACTTCCAGGTCTCTAGCAGTAGAAGACCCTATTAAAAAAACTCTAACACATTTCATCACTGATAATATCTTCAGTGCTGTGCTGCATAGACGAGGTGCTCCTGACTGTAGGCGCTCAGAGTTAGGAAGGTGTTAACATGTAATTGACTTGGGAAGAATTAGATGGCCTTGCCCCAACAATGTATGTTGTCTCCTCTACCTATAAAAAAACAAAAATATCACAGCACTGGATAAGTTTAAAAAAAAGAGTGCATGCCTCAATAGGACTTGGCCCAAAGTCCCTTGGTTTAAATAAAAAAAGAGAAGCAAGGCAGCACTTCCAAACAAGTGGGAGCTTTATTCACCCAAAGTGACGTTTCAGTCCAACAGGACCTTTCTCAAGCATGACAAGGGTCCTGATGAAGTAAATAAGGGAGGAATCCTCCAGCTCACTGATCCTATGTCCAAGCTCGAACAGTGCACGCATCCTCGTGGCGGCGCACAATGAAGATCAAAGCAGAAAAAGGGAAACTTGATCCAGCGCTGGGTTTAAAAGGAAGTAATATTCCAACTTTATTCCAAATATATAAAAAAGTCCATATAATCACTTGTTCTTACTCATGGCATGTTGCATAATGCAACACGCCATGAGTAAGGACAAGTAATTTGTCTGAAACGCGTAGGCCCGCTATCTGATGCCTCCACTCCTTTGTATATGGACTTTTTAATATATTTTGAATAAAGTTAGAATATGACTTCCTTTTAACCCCAGCGCTTGATCAAGTTTCTCCTTTTCTGCAAAGGTCCTGTTGGACTGAAACGTCGCATTGGGTGAATAAAGCTCTCACTAGTTTGGATGTGTTGCCTTGCTTCTCTTTTCTTGTCTCCTCTACCTAGGCTGTGGCCTCATTGGTGATCAGTTTTAAAGTCGCTTGCTCAGCCTTCCCTATTTTTGTAGTTTTATTTGGTAATACAGTGTAGTTCGGGCTGCCGGGTGACAACCTGCCACCATTATACCGGTTATGGCCTTAAGATGATGGTGTTGGAAGGTGCTATGTACCATTTATGTGCAGTTATACAGTTTCAACTGATCACTCATCACAAGTCAGCAGATATATTGTTGACCCATTATTTTGGCAGCATTGGGCTATTCAGCAACATGTTTTATTGCTGGGGTGCTCATCCTAGTATTTTGTCATATACCATTTAGTTGAAGCCACATTGCATTACATGAGTTTGATGCACTTTGATTATGGACCATGAAGGGATCCAAGGTATAATGTCTTCTGATCCTGTAGTGCTGCACATGTCAGTATGGCCCTAGCCCAATGTAAATTAATTCAATCCATTAAAGATTTCACGTGTATTTATTGTAATGGAAGTTTCAGAATAACTTATAATACAATGGTTACCTGTTAATAGAGGAAGAAGCCCTTTTGTATATTACAGCAACGTTGACATCAAGTTAATATACCACCTATAAAATGGGGTCTCATGTATTATAGCCAGGCCTAACCAAAAATCTTCACAGTGCAACCAAAATGGCATAAAGGGTCCATCATAAATTTATAGGTTTATTCTCATGTACATTGAGTTAACTCACAAAATGATGCCCTATAAAATATATAGCTTAATAATTGTGAGCAAGCAGGGTTCTGATGGCCGCCATAGCCAACATCACTGTTGCATACATGACCCCTCCTGTTTGTAGAAGATGTTGTTTCTTGCATTGGTACGTCTTATTTATAATTTACTACCATTAATATTTAATGTGCACAGCGGTGATGAATTAAAACTACCTCAGCCTTGGTTGGTCTAACACCATGAGCCCAAATTCCACCTTTCATGCCTCATCAACCACTGGGGCAATATTTATTAATAACCGATCTGGATTACATAGGTTTATACACAGGGAGGCCTGTATTTGAATAGTGTTCTTCCCCAATCTCTTGTCATGGTTGTAAAGGCATGTGTAGAATAATGTGCAAATACTAAGGGAAATAAGGCCTAAGGATATATTCAGACAATGCGATTGCAGTGGTTCTGCAGCTAGAACAGACGCTCATTAACCCCTTAAGGACGCAGCCTAGTTTTGGCCTTAAGGCTCAGAGCCCATTTTTCAAATCTGACATATTTCACTTTATGTGGTAATAACGTCGGAATGCTTAAACCTACCCAAGCGATTCTGAGATTGTTTTCTCGTGACACATTGGGCTTCATGTTCGTGGTAAAATTTGGTCGATATATTCAGTGTTTATTGGTGAAAAATTGCAAAATGTAGAGAAAATTTTGAAAAAATTGCATTTTTCAGAATTTAAATGCATTTGCTTGTAAAACAGACGGTTATACCACCCAAAATAGTTACTAGTTCACATTTCCCATATGTCTACTTTAGATCGGCATCGTTTTTTGAACATTCTTTTATTTTTCTTGGACGTTACAAGGCTTAGAACATAAACAGCAATTTCTCATATTTTTAAGAAAATTTCAAAAGCCTTTTTTTTAAGGTACCTCTTGAGTTCTGAAGTGGCTTTGTGGGGCCTATGTATTAGAAACCCTGATAAAACACCCCATTTTAAAAACTAGACCCCTCAAAGTATTCAAAACAGCAGTTAGAAAGTTTTTTAACCCTTCAGGCATTTCACAGGAATTAAAGCAAAGTGGAGGTGAAATTTGCAAATTTCATTTTTCTTGCTGAATTTCAATTTTATTCATTTTTTTTTCTGTAACACAGAAGGTTTTACCAGAGAAACACTACTAAATATGTATTGTCCAGATTCTGCAGTTTTTAGAAATGTCCGACATGTGGCTCTACTGCGCTCGTGGACTAAAACACAAGCCCTAGAAGCAAAGAAGCACCTAGTGCATTTTGAGTCCTCTTTTTTTATTAGAATATATTTTAGGCAGCATGCCAGGTTTGAAGAGGTGTTGAGGTGTCAAAACAGTAGGAATCCCCCAATAGTGACCCCATTTTGGAAACTACACCCCTCAAGGAATTCATTTAGGGTTGTTGTTACCATTTTGACCGCACAGTTTTTTCACAGCACGTATTTGAATTGGGCTCTGAAATTAAAAAAATGACATTTTTTCCAATAAAATGTCATTTGTGATCAAAATTTCTTATTTTCACAGGGAACAAAACACCCCATTTTGTTGCCCAATTTGTCGTTAGTGTGGCAATACCCCATTTGTGGTGATAAACTGCCGTTTGGGCCCATGGGAGGGCTCAGAAGGAAAGGAGCGCTATATGTTTGTTGGAGTCCAGATTTTGTTGGATTGGTTTTCGGGTGCCATGTCGCATTTGCAGAGCCTCAGAGGTATCAAAGCAATGGAAACCCACCAAAAGTGACCCCATTTTGGAAACTACACCCCTCAAGGAATTCATTTATGGTTGTTGTTAGCATTTTGACCACACAGTTTTTTCACAGCACCTATTTCAATTGGGCTGTGACATTAAAAAAATGAAATTTTTTCCAATAAGATGTAATTTTTTACCAAAATTTCTTATTTTCACAGGGAACAAAATACTCAATTTTGTTGCCCAATTTCTCCTGAGTGCATCAATACCCCATTTGTGGCAATAAACTGCCGTTTGGGCCCATGGGAGGCCTCAGAAGGGAAGGAGCGCTGTGTGTTCTTTGGAGTACAGATTTTGCTGGTTTGGTTTTCGGGTGCCATGTCGCATTTGCAGAGCCCCAGAGGTATCAAAGCAATGGAAACCCACCAGAAGTGACCCCATTTTGGAAACTACACCCCTCAAGGAATTCATTTATGTGTAATGTGACCATTTAGACTCCATAGTTTCTTCACAGAACTTATTTGAATTGGGCTGGGAATTAAAAAAGTATATATTTTTTCCAATAATATGTCATTTTAGCTCGAAAATTCTTATTTTCACAAGAAATAAAATACTCCATTTTGTTGCCCAATTTGTCCTGAGTGCGGCAATACCCCATTTGTGGTGATAAACTGCCGTTTGGGCCCATGGGAGGGCTCAGAAGGAAAGGAGCGCTGTGTGTTTGTTGGAGTACAGATTTTGCTGGATTGGTTTTCGGGTGCCATGTCGCATTTGCAGAGCCCCAGAGGTGTCAAAGCAATAGAAACCCACCACAAATGACCCCATTTTGGAAACTACACCCCTCAAGGAATTCATTTATGGGTGTTGTGACCATTTTGACCCCATAGTTTTTTCACAGAACTTATTTGAATTGGGCTGGGAATGAAAACAAAATTATTTTTTTCAAATAATATGTAGTTTTGGCTGAAAATTTCTTATTTTCACAAGAAACAAAATACCCCATTCTGTTGCGCAATTTGTTCTGAGTGCCGCAATACCCCATTTGTTGTGATAAACTGCCGTTTGGGCCCATGGGAGGGCTCAGAAGGAAAGGACCACCATTTGGCCTACTGGGGATTTTCTAGTTCGAAGTCATGTATGCAGAAGCCCCTGAGGTACCAGTACAGTTGAAACCCGCAAGAAGTGACCCCGTTTTAAAAACTACACCGTTAAGGCATTCATCTAGAGGTGTAGTGAGCATTTTAACCGGAGACCTACACCCCATAAACTGTAATGTGGGTTCTCCCGGGTATGGCAATACCCTACATGTGGCTGTTATCAGCTGCCTGGGTACACAGCTCAGAGGGGAAAGACGAGGGGGGATGAGCTGTGTGGAGTGCATCAGGGTAAGTAAAATTGGGGTAAATTATAAACCAAGGGATGGATGATAAATTTTAAAACACTTTCATACAGAGCTCTGGTTATTCGGGACACGTGTCACATTGATATATTGTGTCATCCATTATCGCCCTCTTATAGCAGACTTTGCACCTCTTTTGACTTTTTCCCTTCTTGCCAGTTTGGGGAACTTCTCCTGGAAAGTGTTGCCCTGGTACGATGCGTGTGGGCCCGCTTCCAGAAGTACTGGGTGCCCCCCCTTCTTGGTCCCTAAAGATTAGGTTCTTGATAATCACCTCTTGAAATTCCAGGAAAGTTCCCGTCTGGCCTGCACATCGACGTAGCATGTACGCATTGTACAATGCCCTCTGTATGATGTGCCCGGCCAGCTTCTTATACCACACCGCATGGCGCTGTAGGGCTTCAGGGCTTGATCTTACAAGTCCATCCCTCCCATGTACCTATTGTAGTCCAGGATGCAGTCTGGTTTGGGGGTGGCCTTTCCTTCATATAGCCTAAATCTGTAGGTATACCCTGATGCACTCTCACAGCTTATACATCTTCACGCCATACCTTGCCCTCTTACCCGGCAGGTACTGGCGGAATTGAACCCTCCCTTTAAAATGTACCAGAGACTCATCAATAGAAATACACTTCTTGGGGGTGTATGCTTGGGAAAACCGGGCACTGGAACGGTCTAATAGGGGTCTCCGTTTATACAAACGGTCAAAACTGGGTCATCTCAGGGTGGGCACGGCTTATTATCAGTATAATGTAAGAAGCGAAGTATTGCCTCATTTATTTATTTTTTTAGGTTCCAGTTCAGTTCTGAAGTTGCTTTGAGGGGCCCATATATTAGAAACCCCTATCAAACACCCCATTTTAGAAACTAGACCCCTCAAAGTATTCACAACAGCATTTAGAAAGTTTATGAACCCTTTAGGTGTTTCACAAAAATTTAGAGCAAAGTAGAGGTGAAATTTACATTTTTTTTTTGTCAGAAAATCCTCTTTATACCATTTTTTTTATAACACAAAAGGATTTATCAGAGAAACGCAACTTAATACGTATTGCCCGGATTCTGCAGTTTAGAGAAATATCCCACACGTGGCCCTCGGGCGGTAATGGACTGAAGCGCCGGCCTCCGAAGCAAAGGAGCACCTAGTGGATTTTGAAGCCTCTTTTTTATTAGGCACCATGTCCGGTTTGAAGAGGTCTTGTGGTGCCAAAACATTGGGAACCCCCCAAAAGTGACCCCAATTTGGAAACTAGACCCCTTGAGGAATCCATTGTAGTTTTCTTGGGGTGCATGCGGCTTTTTGATCAGTTTTTATTCTATTTTTAGGTGGCGTGGTGACTAAAAAACAGCAATTGTACGATTGTTTTTTTTTTCGTTTTTTTTTACAGCGTTCACCGTGCGCTATAAATGACATATTCACTTTATTCTGCGGGGCGATACGATTACGGCGATACCAGATGTTTATAGTTTTTTTTTATGTCTTATGGCGTTTGCACAATAAAATACGTTTTGTAAACAATCATTTACTTTTTGTGTTACCTTATTCTAAGAGCCATAACGTTTTTATTTTTCAATCAATAAAGCCGTGCGAGGACTTATTTTTTGCGTAACGAACTGTAGTTTCGATCAGTACCATTTTTAGGTACATGCGACTTTTTGATCTCTTTTTATTCCATTTTTTGGGAGGTGAAGTGACCAAACAATTGTTATTGTGGTACGGTTTATTATTATTTTATTTACGGCGTTCACCGTGCGGGATAAATAATGAAATAATTTTGTAGTTCAGGCCGTTACGGACACGGCAATACCAATTATGTATAGTTTATTTGTTTTTTATATATTTTTATTAATAATAAAGGACTGATAAGGGAAAAAGGGGGATTTTTACTTTTATTACTTTTAAATCTTTTATTTTCTTATTTTTACACATCTTTTTTTTACTTTTTTTTTACTTTATTACTTTGTCCCACTAGGGGACATGAGGGCAGGAGGCCCTGATCGCTATTCTAATACACTGCACTACATGCGTAGTGCAGTGTATTAGAACTGTCAGCTACTCACTGACAGCAAGCATAGTGGGTCCTGACGTTGTCAGGACCCACTAGGCTTCCGTCTATGGCATAGCCGGACGCCATTGTTTGGTGTCCGGTTGCCATAGTCACCATCGCCGGCCGCTATCGCGTAGCAGGCCGGCGATGGCAGCTTAACCCCTAAAAAGCCGCGATCTCTATAGAACGCGGCTTTTAAGGGGTTAATCAGCGGGGACACAGCGATCGGTCCCCGCTGTAGGAGCTGTGACAGCTGCTGTACGAGATAGCAGCTGTCACAGCTCCTGTATGTGTCGGGAGGACGGCCGAAACAGCCGTTACTCCCGAGACGTACTATTACGGCATGGAGCGCGAACGATACAGCTGCCATGACGTAATAGTACGTCAAAGAGCGGGAAGGGGTTAAAACCACGAAACCGGCAACTGGTGGTAAAACTGTACATGGTTTTTGCTTGGTTTACGCCTGAAAAAACGGCTCCATTATGCCTACAAACATCTGCCCATTGCTTTCAATGGGTTTTACGATGTTCTGTTCCCATGAGGTGTAATTTTACGCGTCGCTGTCAAAAGACGGCGCGTCAAAAGACGGCGCGTAAAAAGACGCCGGCGTCAAAGAAGTGCATGTCACTTCTTGGGACGTTTTTGGAGCTGTTTTTCATTGACTCCATTGAAAAACAGCTCCAATAACGTCCATAATAAACGCAGCGAAAAACGCGAGTAGTTACAAAACTTCTGAAAATCAGGAGCTGTTTTCAGGCGAAAACAGCTCTGTATTTTCAGACGTTTTTTGCTAAGCGTGTGAACATACCCTTTCGCTGTAGATTTTCCTCAGGAAAATCCAAACTATAAATCCGTATGTAATACACAACTTGTGCATGTTGCCTAAGGGAACCCGCACACAGAGCTATTTTGTTAATAATTTTCTGCAGTGTATCCGCAAAATCCACAGGTGTTATGTGTGTATTTTCACACACACGCACACAAACACACCAATTTTTTGGGGAAAAATGGCCAGGAGTGGATTCTAAAGGAATGGTAAACATAAAGGACTAAGGGCTTATTTACACGAACGTGATATACGTCCGTACAACGTGCGGACCTATGTTAGTCAATGGGGCCGTGCAGACAGGTGCGTGAGTTTTACGCAGTGTGAGTCCGCTGCAAAAAACTCACGACATGTCCTATATTTGTGCGCTGTTCGCGCATCACGCACCCATTGAAGTCAACGGGTGCGTGAAAATCACGCGCACCACACGGAAGCACTTCCGTGGGACGAGCGTGATTCGCGCAACAGCACTGAAAAGGATGAATGAAAACAGAAAAGCACCACGTGCTTTTCTGTTTACAAACATCCAAACGGAGTGTCATAATGATGGCGGTTGCACGAAAAGCACGCAGCCGCGCACCATTTGGTGATGACACACGGAGCTGCTAAGTGCCTTTTGCGCACGCAAAACGCCACGTTTTTTGCGTGCGCAAAACGCACACGCTCATGTAAATACGGCCTTAGAGTGTATTTACATGAGACGTGTTTGGCTGCGCAGTGAAAAACGCATAATTTGTGTTGCAATTTTCGGCTGTGCGTTTTTTTCTATATGACGTATTTTATAAATGCATTATTAGGGTATGTGCACACTTGGCAGATTAGCTATGGATTTTACGCAATGGATTTAAGATTTCAACAAATCTCATCCACACGCTGCAGAAAAAATACGCAGAAAACAAGAGCGGAAATTGACTTGCTGTGTCGATTCTCAATCTGCAGCATGTCAATTTCCCTTGCGAAAATGCTGCAGAATTTCCGCACAAGAAGTCCGGTCCGAAAGTTCACAATGTTAAACGCTGTGTCTGGACGTACACTTATACTTCTTCTTCTTACTGGATCCATTTCTGGCTTTGGCTCCAAAAACTGCATCAAAATCTGCAGTGGTTCTTTTCCAAAAAATGCTGTGTGTGAAACAACTCTAAAGTTTGTAGTGAAATTTTTACAAAATGCATTAAAAACTACTCATGTAAATACAACCTTATGCCTTATTCAGACAAGCGTATAAATCGGCCGTGAGATGGAGTTTTTTTTAACGAACGTGACACGGCTGCATGTATTTCTATGGGGCTGTTCACACACGTTTTAATAGACCATTTGAAGGACCCATGAAAAAATAGGACATGTCCCATAGACTCAAGTCTATGTGGGAATCGTGAAAACGAGATCCACATGGGTGCGAATCAGACATGAAATACATCAGTTTTTTACAGCTGATTTGACAGAAACTCATTTGAATAAGGCTGTGTTTACATCTGCGTTGCCTTTCCGTTGAGGGGTTCCCCTGACGGAAACCTCCAACGGAAAGTGACGCTGATGTGAACAGGCCCTAAGGCTTTACACAGAGGTGGATACAAAAGGGAGAAGATAAGGTCTTCCTTTTAGACCTTTCCTTCTGTTTGGATCCATTCCTGGATTTGGCTAAAAAATAACTGCATAAAAAAATTCTACAAAAAACTGTGTCAAAAAAATTTGGGAATCCAACCATACAGATTTCAATGTACAAATATTTGATGTATAGTGAGATTTAGAAAACATTTTGATGCAGTTTTTGTAAAAACATTTTTTAGCCAAATACAGGAGTGGAAACAAAATAAAAGGAGCTGCATTAGGCTATGTTCACACAGAGTATTTTGCAGGAGTAATATCTGCCTCAAAATTCCGTTTGGAAGTTTGAGGCAGATTTTCCTCTCCCTGCACGCCGATTTTCGCGGCGTTTTTCGCCCGCGGCCATTGAGCGCCGCGGGCATAAAACACCGCGAAATACGCTTTCTCTGCCTCCCATTGAAGTCAAGAGGCGGAAGCGCCCGAAGATAGGGCATGTTGCTTCTTTTTCCCGCGAGGCAGTTTTACTGCTCGCGGGAAAAAGACGCCGTCGCCTCCCATTGTAATCAATGGGAGGTATTTTCGGGCCGTTTTTGCCGAGTTTTGCGATGCGGTTTCCGCGTCAAAAAACTCGGCAAAATACTCTGTGTGAACATAGCCTTAGGCTTTCCTTTAAACCTTTCCTTCCTTTGGATCCACTTCTGGCTTTGGCTCAAAAAATTTAACCAAAAACTGCATCAAAACTGTGTGTGTGATCCTGACCTAGCAACATTATTGCTTTACTGCAAAGTCATCTTTATGGGAGTAAACCATCTCTTACATTTTTTTACTGTCTATATCTTAGAAAGAAAAACTGTATTCCTTCCTAATACGCAATGTACAGATATGTTTATCTGCAATAAAGAATTCCCTGAAATCAAATTCCTCTATGGGTGATTGATCCCATGTTGTGCTGAACTAATTATCTTCTATGCATATCATACTCCAGCATCTGACAAAATGCCTATAAAAATCATTGATGGCCCGTTTTATATGGCGGTATGCTAATTTACTAGAAATTCCATCAAGAGCCACAGACTACATTTTTTCTTTCTGCGGAAAAACACGTTGTTTGAGGATTTTCCTTGATTTGTAGAGGATTAATGACTTGAAACAGCTTGACTGATCTGCTGGCCCTTCCTCTTGCTAGGATTCAGCTGATAAAAATATCCATAGACTTGAAACCAGTGGAGGCCTGGCTTTTTCAGACAAGACTCCCATGTGATCACGATACAGGCAAGCTCAGTGAGACTGGAGCTGTTCTACAGGCAGTAGGTAATGAGTCTTTGTGCAGACTAGGGGCTCTCAACGGAGAACAATAAAGCATATGCTGCCAGCTATAAAATACTGCGTTGGGAAATTTGATAGAAAAAAAATAATATGCTTCATCCGAGAACAGGAGGCATCTAGTCCTGACCATGCAGCGTTTTATACATCCGTAATCAACAGTCCATGGATTATAATTTGGGTTTATTTACTATATCAACCGCGCATGGATTGGCAAGCAGCAGTTTGAGCAGGTCCGTTATTTCCAGTCTCCGTCAGTTTTCGTAACGTTTTGCAGCATAAATCATGTGATTTTAATTGTTTTGATAATTAAGAGTATTGTGTATGGGAACATGGGTTCTCACATTGTAATTTGCTAATGAATGGCCTATGCTATAAATATGTGCTTGGCCGATTTATAAGAGTGTCATTTAGAAAGCATATGGGTAGCTATAATAATTTTTTATGTAATTTTTTTATTTATTTTTTTTTTATTTGCTTCTTTGGTATATGACATTCCATGATAAAAATAGTGTGTGTGTGGTTTTTTTTTTGTTAGTTTTTTTTTGTGGATATATAGAAATAATTGTAAAAACAAGCCAAAAAATAATTTCCTAAAAATGATGTAGCTGTACAGAAATGTTTAGCATTTGTGTGTGTGATAGATAGATAGAGATATATAATTATTATTTATTTATTTTTTCATTGTGCCAACCATGCCATGGCTATATAATGCCACAAGAATTTAGAAACTGGTCTGCCGAAACACTGTATTTATCCTAGTCTATTAGCGTCTATATAAACACATCCAAAGATTTAATTTTATACATTAGGCTGTCAGCTTTCAATTAAAAAGCCTTTGTTTCGAGGCTCATTTCCATTACAATTGCTGACTACACAAATTGTCAATTTAAATTTGGAAATATAAAAACTATATAAAATAACTGCTATATTTAAAAAAACAAAACAAAAAAGACCCGTTTGTTTTACTGCAGAATCCCATGATTGTTTTTCCTTTCGGCTATTTGGACATGTACAGGCATTATGCAAATGAAAGCACAATACTAGGTTTAACTGCAGAGACTGGGGTAGGCGCTCAGGGATTAAAGGTCATTGTACTGATGAAAAAGCTGAATGGGGAAAAACACTACATGCTATTGCACGGCCCTTCACTAAAAGGGAGCGTGCATGCTTAATTAAAGCAGCATAGATTTGATCTGGAAGATCTTGTGCCATAATTAGCCATCCTTGGTCATGCAACGCAGCACAATATTCTAAATGCAGACTCCTTAGATGAATTGTGACAAATCTGTGTATGCTTGCTTTTTTGCTTTTGTTATTATGAATGTTTTTTTTTTTGTTTTATTGAAGTGTAGTAATATACAATGAGTCTTATTTTTTTTTTAACCGTATGTCAAATTATAAGATGTGTTGTATTGCGTTGAAACAGAAATAAAATCATTATTTTTGTAGGGTGATTAATTGGTTAGTACATCATGTTACGAAAGCTGAATTAAATGTAATGTCCCTTTCATTGATGTTATCCTGTGCGTTTTATCTATTTTAGCCATAAACCTCAACTCATAAGGCTTTATTTTAAATTTTATTTTTACATTGCTTAATCTGGGTATAACGGTGGAAGGACATGTGTATTACAATTTTTGGATAACCTCCTAAAATATAATTTATTTTTTTGCTTATTAACAAAATCTTTATTAGTAGATCAGTAAAAATATATTTAAATAACTTATAACAAAATTGTATTCATTTCCTACACCATTTTAAATTAATATTAGGCTGGAATTCCCAAGAAAGAGAATTGTATATTTGCCTCAAGATGTAAAATTGTTAGTTAGATTGCATTATTATATACATGCGATGTGAATTTGCAAACTTAATGATTCAACTGCAACTCTTCTTATGATATCCATAGCATTTCCTATGAAACTATATATAGCTTTGTGTATAATAAGAATGGAATATTTATGTAAAAATAAAATTTTCTTTTATAGAAACAGGAGATATAAAAAATGTTTATATATAAAACATTTTTTTTTTTTTTATTCCTTTACTATATTCTTAATTTTAATGTATTTATTGCAAGAAATTACCATAGTTCCATTTGTTTTAACTGTCCATTAATCTCTCGGTTGCATCCCTGTGGAATCGTCCGCACGGAATTGTCTTGTTTCCTCCAAAGGATTAAACTCGTACTGCGGTTGAAATCGGATATTGTCAAAAAGCCACAGAATTACCTACAAGGTGCCAAAGACTATAATGAATTACTCCTGAAAGGCTCCCTTGTTAATAAGGCACAGGGGCACTCTCTTCTGTTGTGTTAGTAGAACAGATGGCTAAATTTTTATATAGAAGAGGAACCCAAAAGTGACATTTATTTTCCTCTGCACATGCGTATGCAGCCCGTCCATAGGGTCAGCCTATGTAAATGGAGGTTCCTATAGAGCTTGGCTGAGTGACACACATTTTATGGGCTGTCCATTACAGTTGCAGCACCCCCTATGCTTAAATCTATGAAATTTTAACCCCCATTTTAACAGCTATAACACAGACACCCCAACCTAATGAATTAAATTTTGTCCACAACCCTATGGTGATTTAAGTCCAGAAAAACAGTGCTGGGGGTCCACATGTTGCATCTATAAGCCACCCAGTAGTTTGGTCAGAAAATACTGCAACTTTCAATAAGGCTGGGTTCACACAACCTATTTTCAGACGTAAACGAGGCGTATTATGCCTCGTTTTACGTCTGAAAATAGGGCTACAATACGTCGGCAAACATCTGCCCATTCATTTGAATGGGTTTGCTGACGTACTGTGCAGACGACCTGTCATTTACGCGCCGTCGTTTGACAGCTGTCCAACGACGACGCGTAAAAATACAGCCTCGTCAAAAGAAGTGCAGGGCACTTCTTTCAGATGTAATTTGAGCCGTTCTTCAATGAAGCGCAGCTCAAAATTTACGGCTGTCAGAGAAGCCTCGCAAAATGCGAGGAGGAGCTTTTACGTGTGAAACGAGGCAGCTGTTTTCTCCTGAAAACAGTCTGTCATTTCAGCCGTAAAAGCCAGCTAGCGTGTGCACATACCCTTACTGTGACCACAAATAAGTATTTTAGCCTTCATCCACACCATTTGTTGTAATATATAATAAAAAATGAAGCATGCTTTTGGCCCCATACAAGTTTGAGTAACCAATGTGTGTGTTTGTATTTTTTTTCGCTGAAAAGTTTCTTGTTTTTTAACTTCAAAGCCTTATTCACGCGAGCACGTCCGATGCGTCTGCCAAAAAAGGGCAGTTTTTCATACATGTGACTGTCCTTAATGCGTCGTTGTGGTTTTTGTGTCGTCCGTTTTTCTCATCCGTGTTTCTCCTCTGCAAACATTTCCTGATTATACTTTTTTTTTTTTCTTTAGCAACTGATGAGTAAAAACCAGACAGCACATGGATGTCGTCCATGTGCTGTCTGGTTTTTTTTTACGCAGTCAATGGGCGGGTCTGATCCGCAAAAAACGGACCACAATATGACTTGCGGAGAGTTTCACGCAACGCATGCTCTGTGGAAAAAAAAAACGTGTGAGACTTGACCTATTGAATTGTGTTGGTCAGTGTGATGTCACTTATTTAAACAGACCGCACATGGATGTGAAATATGTTTCTGTGAATTAGGGTATGTTCACACGAGGGCGTCCGTAACGGCTGAAATTACGGGGATGTTTCCGCCTGAAAACATCCCCGTAATTTCAGCCGTAACGGCATGTGCAGGCGCTTGAATGCCTCGTCCATTACGGCCGTAATTGGCGCTGCTATTCATTGGAGTCAATGAATAACTGCTCCAATTACGGCCAAAGAAGTGACAGGTCACTTCTTTGACGCGGGCGTCTATTTACGCGCCGTCATTTGACAGCGGTGCGTAAATTACGCCTCGTGTGAACAAACGTCTGCCCATTGCTTTCAATGGGCAGATATTTGTCAGCGCTATTGAGGCGCTATTTTCGGACGTAATTCGGGGCAAAAACGCCCGAATTACGTCCGTAATTAGTGCATGTGAACATACCCGAAGGCCTGAAGGTGCTTCACTTCAATGGAGCTAGCCACAACGCAGTTAAATAACAGTTGTTACTGAAAGTTTGGCTGTATCTTGCCGCAATTTCGTAAAAAAACGGTGGCAAAAAAAGGCAATTTGTGCACTGTCCTTCAATCTCCATTGGATTCTGTATGTATGGAGATATTCTCCCTTAGACGCAAGGCTATACGTACAGCGTGCGATGAAATGTGCCACAATTTAAAAAATAAGTGTGTGTGTGTGTGTGTATGTATTTATTTATTTTAATTTTATTTTTTCCCCCAAGAACCTTCAGATGAAATTGTAGGCACATAGAGCTACAGTATAGTCTCGCTGTACTATACCTCTATGGCAGTCCAATTATGTCTCTTTGCGATATGTCCGTGTGCATGAGCCCTCAGCCCAAATGGTCACCATACTCGTGAGCAGATAAAGGTTTTTGTTTGGTTTAGGCTGTGTTCACAGTTCGCGTTTTTTTTGGGGGTTTTTCTTGCCGCAAACTACCACTTTTCTGTGGTTCGCAGCCAAAAACGTGGCATGTGAACACCGCCTAAGGGCTTATGCAGACCAGCATATAATACGTCCATGTGCTGTCTGTTTTTTAAAAAATAAAAAAAATTAAAAATGGACCGCACACAGACCCATGCAATTCAATGGGGCTGTTCACACGGCCGTTGTTTTAACTGACATGTCCTACTTTCGTCCGTTTTCACGGATCCCTCAAACTCAAGTCTGTGAGGGATCCGTGAAAATGGGTCCCGCACGGGTGCGACTATATGAGAAACAGATGTTTTTCACGTCCAAGTTTACTCATTCATCTGGATAAGCCCTAATTTGAATAGCTTCAGTTAAAAAATAAATAAAAAAAAAACAATACTGCCTGATCTTTTATTTTTTCTTTCTACCACATATGAACCATAATAATGTAGCCTGCATCAAAGGAACTGCCGTGAAACATTAAATATACGGATCACATCTTTGCTTTCTGAAATCCTCACATTGTGTTGCAGGTTTTGGAACCCAATGGGTTCTATTTTTATAAATTTTCAGAATATTCTTCCAGTCATCTGAGTGTTGGCGCTTCAAAGTGCATATAAAGGACTTCAAAGGCATACATGTTTTTGATGTGCTTATGCATTTTTCAGTGCTTAGGGACATATTGCATGTTTTCACATTTTGAGGAACCCACGTTTTGGCTTTTCACTGACCACCTACTGTATTTGAGATTGACACCCTGTTATTTATGGCTTTTTTTTTCAGTGTGGCTACCATTTTCAAAGCATGATTGATAGATATATATGTATATATCAATGTGTATTTTATTTTTTATTTTTTAAAGGGGACGTTATCAAATAGACATCTGACATCTCGAAGGTTGTCATTGATAGGGGTCTGTAACCACCCACCGATTGCTAAAAGGGCACTCCATGTTCTCCTTAGCGCTTCTCTCTATCTCCAGAATCACTTATTTGCTGCAATGGGGCTGCCCTTTTTGTTTTTTCGACATGTCAGAATTTTTTTTTAATTTTTTTTTTACATTTGCATGTGTAAATGCACAAGGATTGTTTTTATTTCCTTTGGCTTATATTCCACCAACATGTTCTGCACAGATTTTTTTCATCACTCGCATCGTTCACTGTCGGTAATGGGGCTCATAATCTAAATTCCCCATCTCCAATACACACTAAGGGTGGATTTACACGAGCGTGTGCGTTTTGCGCACGCAAAAACTGTGGCGTTTTGCGTGCGCAAAAGGCACTTGACAGCTCCGTGTGCCCTGTTCATATGGATGCGCGGCTGCGTGCTTTTCGCGCAGCCACCATCTTTGACACTCCGTTTGGATGTTTGTAAACAGAAAAGGATGTGGTGCTTTTCTGTTTACATTCATTCTTTTACTGCTGTTGCGTGAATAACACGCGTCCCACGGAAGTGCTTCCGTGTGGTGTGCGTGATTTTCACGCACCCATGGACTTCAATGGGTGCGTGATGCGTGAAAGACGCCGAAATATAGAACATGTCGTGCGTTTTACGCAGCGGACTCACGCTGCGCAAAACTCACGGACAGTCTGCACGGCCCCATAGATTAACATAGGTCCGTGCAACCCGCGTGAAAACCACGCGGGTTGCACGGACGTATAGCACGTTCGTGTAAATCCGCCCTAACGTTAACTAGGAATTTAATTAAACTATCAGTATGTTTTGAAGTAAAGCGGCCAAATTCACACGAGCGTGTTCGGTCCGTATGTCGGCCACATTTCCCGGACCGAACATGCTGCAGGGAGCTGGGCTCCTAGCATCATAGTTATCTATGACGCTAGGTGTCACTGCCTCGCTGCAGAACTATTGTCCCGTACTGAGGTGGGTAGACATGGAGCCCTTTCTAAATAGGTACCCTGATAGGTCCAGGGCAAGTTTGTTGTTGGATGGTTTTCGGGTTGGTTTCCATATCCCTGCCCCTGCTCACAAGGTGCTGTTTACCTTGCGTAGTTTGTGTTCAGCGTTGCAGTATCCAGGGGTAGTGGGGGATAAGTTGTGGAAGGAGGTGGAGTTGGGGCGCATGGCAGGTCCGTTTGAGAGTTGCCCTTTACCGGATCTGGTGGTGTCACCGCTGGGGCTGGTGCCTAAGAAGGAGCCGAATAAATTTAGGCTCATACATCATTTATCTTACCCGAGGGGGCGATCGGTTAATGATGGGATTTCTCCGGAACTTTGCTCGGTGGCTTACACGTCGTTTGATGCGGCAGTTGCGTGGGTGCGCCGCTACGGTGTGGGTGCATTAATGGCAAAAATGGATATTGAGTCGGCCTTTCGCCTCCTCCCTGTGCATCCTGAGAGCATACGGCTGTTAGGATGTTATTGGGACGGGGCTTATTTTGTGGATCGCTGCCTCCCTATGGGGTGTTCTATTTCCTGTGCCTATTTTGAGGCTTTTAGTTCTTTCCTGGAGTGGGTGGTTTGCGATGTTGCGTGGGTCTTGTCGGTCATACATTACTTGGATGATTTCCTGTGTGTTGGTTTGGGCGGGTCTTTGGTTTGTGCTACATTGTTGAGCACGATGGAGTGGGTGGCAAAGAGGTTCGGTGTGCCTTTGGCCCAGGACAAAACGGAGGGACCTAGCTCCTGTCTGGTCTTTTTAGGAATCACCATTGATTCTTTGAGGATGGAGTGTCGGCTCCCGGAAGATAAATTGGTAGCGTTACGGGCGGAGGTGGACCGGGCTCGGCATTTGCGTAAGATCACTTTGCGTGCATTACAGTCATTGTTGGGTAAGCTTAACTTTGCTTGCAGGATTATGCCCATGGGCTGTATTTTCAGCAGGCAGTTGTCGGGAGCAACGGCTGGGGTGACAGCCCCCTCATCATTTTATTCGTTTGACACAGGCGCTGAGAGTGGATTTTGCAGTTTGGTTTGAGTTTTTACATCGTTATAATGAGAGGTCCTTGATCATGGCCCCGGTGGTTGACAGCGTGGATTGGGAGTTGTTTACAGATGTTGCGGGGGGTGTGGGATTTGGGGCTTACTGCAGGGGTCAGTGGTGTGCGGTGCGGTGGCCTGAGGAATGGGCGGAGTTGGGTTTGGTGAAGAACCTGGCATTCCTAGAGTTGTTTCCCATAGTAGTGGCGGTGGAAATTGGGAGTGAGAGGTTTCAGGACAGCAAGGTACGGTTCCATTGTGACAACTTGGGTGGGGTGGGGGCTATTAACAACGTGTCAATGTCATTTCCCCCCCCCCCCTTTCCCCGGCTGTTGAGGCACTTGCTTTTAAGTTGCTTGTCTTTGAATGCTAGGGTTGTGGCGGTTCATGTGCCAGGGAACAAAAATGATCCCTCCCCCCGCGTGGACGGAGTCGCCCGACGTCGTCCCCCCGCGTGGACGGAGTCGCCCGACGTCGTGTCGTCCCCCCACCCCCCCCCCCCCCCCCGTGTGGACGGAGTCGCCCGTCGTCGTGTCCCCGTCCCCCCCGCGTGGACAGAGTCGTCCGTCCCCCGCGTGGACGGAGTCGCCCGTCGTCGTCCGTCTACCCCCCCCCCCCCCGCGTGGACGGAGTCGCCCGTCGTCGTCGTTCACCCACTCCCGCGTGGACGGAGTCGCCCGTCGTCCCCCCCGCCTGGAAGGAGTCGCCCGTCGTCGTGTCCCGTCCCCCCCCCCGCGTGGACGGAGTCGCCCGGCGTCCCGTGCCCCCGGCGTGGATGGAGTCTGTCCGTCCCCCCCCGGCGTGGATGGAGTCTGTCCGTCCCCCCCCGGCGTGGATGGAGTCTGTCCGTCCCCCCCCGCACGGATGGAGTCTGTCGTCCACCCACCCGCGCGGAGGGAAGTCTTTCCCGTACCCCCCCCGCGCGGAGGGAAGTCGTTCCCGTACCACCACACCCCCGCGCGGAGGGGAGTTGTTCCCGTACCGCGCGGAGGGGAGTTGTTCCCGTACCGCGCGGAGGGGAGTTGTTCCCGTACCGCGCGGAGGGGAGTTGTTCCCGTACCGCGCGGAGGGGAGTTGTTCCCGTACCGCGCGGAGGGGAGTTGTTCCCGTACCGCGCGGAGGGGAGTTGTTCCCGTACCATCCGCGCGGAGGGGAGTCGTCCCCCCCGTCCCCCCCCCCGCGCGGACGCGGAGTCGGCCCACGTCCCGTCCCCCCCCCGCGCGGACGCGGAGTCGGCCCACGTCCCCCCCCCCGCGCGGAGTCGGCCCACGTCCCCCCCCCCCGCGCGGACGCGGAGTCGGCCCACGTCCCCCCCCCCTCGCGCGGACGCGGAGTCGTACCACGTCCCCCCCCCCCCGCGCGGACGCGGAGTCGTACCACGTCCCGTCCCCCCCGCGCGGACGCGGAGTCGTACCACGTCCCGTCCCCCCCGCGCGGACGCGGAGTCGTACCACGTCCCGTCCCCCCCGCGCGGACGCGGAGTCGTACCACGTCCCGTCCCCCCCGCGCGGACGCGGAGTCGTACCACGTCCCGTCCCCCCCGCGCGGACGCGGAGTCGTACCACGTCCCGTCCCCCCCGCGCGGACGCGGAGTCGTACCACGTCCCCCCCCCCCGCGCGGACGCGGAGTCGTACCACGTCCCCCCCCCCCCCGCGCGGACGCGGAGTCGTACCACGTCCCCCCCCCCCCCCGCGCGGACGCAGAGTCGTCATCCCCCTGCGGACACGTTTTTTTTTTTTATTGCTTTTAAAGCCTGAGTCTGCAATATGTATAAGTATTGCCAAATGAGGAATCATTGTGAGTGATGGTGAATTTGGTCAATTGCAGAACAAAAAAAGGGATTTTTATTGAGCTTCCAAAAATATTTGACCAAACAAGACAACCTGGGTCTTTGGACCTTGCTGGTTTCCAGGATTCCTATCAAGGAATCTTAGAGTAGAAACACTCAAGAGCTGAAGTATATCAACTCCAATATTTGTGGGCGACCGTTGAACCTCAGACTATATGATTTACCAACTTTTTTAATTTATTACATTTTAATGTTTTAGTAAAACTTCTCATTAGGTCCACATCACCATCTTTTATACACTGATAGATTTATCCATCTTATGTCAATGACGTGCACAATGTTTTTTTGATCTACATTTCCAAAGCTGATCTTTTGGGTCTTGTCTACTACAAAATTTCTGTACATGATGAAGTCTGGCTGAATTCCTAGGGTAACATTATTTAATCTTCCCTGCAGGTGCATGTGACAGTGCTGCAACTATGAGTGGTATTTTAAAGAGGAAGTTTGAAGAAGTTGATGGATCTTCACCTTGTTCTTCTGTCCAGGAATCAGATGATGACATCTCCAGTAGTGAAAGTGGAGACAGCAGTGACAGCATCAACCCATCCAATTCCAGTCACTTTACACGTATGTGGAGTTTTGACTTATTTACTGTAAAAAAAAGTTTAAAAAATTGTCTTTTTGGAATAACTATTGACTTCCACTGTTGGACTTTGGGTCATGGAGATGAATACTGTATTCTTGAACTGGCTGGATTTTCACATAAATAGACTTTATTTTGGAAAGTTAATTAAAAGTAGGTCAGCAGATAAGACTCATAGATGTTGGATGATCGACAGGCTGGTAATTTTCTTATCCATATCCTACAGGGTTTATCCATTTGCCTCCATACACAAATGGTAACAGAATTTAGTTTAACGGAAAGTCCACCATTGCTTTTTAATTTTATTTCTTTTTGAATTTGTTTCCATGAATCCAAAGTGAAACTCTTCTATTGCTGTACAAATACAGCTCTTATGCAGACCTATGTTCCATGATAACAAACTACAAAAAAATCTGAGTCTGATCTTGAAAGTCTTATTGCCATCCATCTGCCCCCTACTTTTTACTAACTTACCAAATGTAAGTCATTAAGCTGTAGAGGTCAGATGGAAGTATGAATGCACGATCAGACTATACAGAGTGAGTTCATAGTCTGTTACTGTGGAAACATATAGGTCTGCATAAGAACTGTAGACGCAAAACAGTAGATTTTAAATAAAAAATGAAGCTACTTTGCAAACAATTGCTTAAACAAAGCAGCAGAAGCACTCGGGTGAGGGCTGTGCTGCTTCATTGCTGATCGGCTTTCCTCGAAAAGCCGAGCAATCTGTGTACAGGCTCAATAGAAAGTCTGAGTCCGTACACTCGGAAAGTCTATCAGAAACTAAGCAGCACAGCGCTCAGCCGAGCGTTTCTGCCGCTTTGTTTTGGTTCTCCGTGCTTGGACACCCACTTAGCAAAACTTCTGACATGTCTCTGACTTGTTTAAAAGTTTGTTACCCTTTAGGTCAAAAGGGATATTGATGTAATAAATGGTTAGCTTTGTGGTATAGGTTTATACATTTTCTTTCCGGCTGTTAATTCTGTTTGGGTTGTAGGTTTACAAGAAAAAGCCTCATGCACAAAGTTGTGTTCTGGATCCCCAATACAGTCCATGGGCCCATACTGTGCCTCCAATTTTAGATGGTGTTTTTTTTTTCTTAGGCTGGGTTCGCACGACCACATTAACGTCCATAATGGACGGACATATTTCGGCCGGAAGTCCCGGACCGAACTCAGTGCAGGGAGCCGGGCTCCTAGCATCATAGTTATATACGATGCTAGGAGTCCCTGCCTCTCCGTGGAACTACTGTCCCGTACTGAAAACATGATTACAGTACGGGACAGTTGTCCTGCAGAGAGGCAGGGACTCCTAGCATCGTACATAACTATGATGCTAGGAGCCCGGCTCCCTGCACTGAGTTCGGTCCGGGACTTCCGGCCGAAATACGTCCGTCCATTACGGACGTTAATGTGGTCGTGTGAACCCAGCCTAATTAATACGGAACCCTCGCATTGCTTCTATGTGGGAATACGTTTGTTCAAGGAGATGCCATATGATGGCATAGGGTGTTCCTATGGGTGGTGCCAATATGATTTTATTTTAGCTTTTTCTAACACTTGGCATCTATCAATGTAATACAGTATTTGAATTATAAGCAAACAAATGCTGCAGGGCTTGTATGCAATGCTTACCGTATCAGGGACTTGCCTACAACTTAAAAGCAATACAGAAACACAAATTTACAGCAGGTAAACGAATGGTCCCAGTAGTAATGACCCAGGCTCCCCAACACACCCTTTGCAGGTCTGCGTAATATATCCATCCTCAAAATTAACACTAAAGTGCTAATCCAGATCTTGCAGTAGTTCATTACTAACGTTATCCCATTAAAATGTCTACTTCTATTTATACTCCAAGTACAAGAAGACCATTAAATTAGAGAACTGCTTTATCAGCAATTCCTCCTATAAATTTTATTGGAACCAATTCCTAGTGGAACATAGATCTTTATTAGGGAATTCTTGATACAATTTCCTAATGTGTTTTTAGTGACTCAATGGTGGAGCTTTGTTTTTAAATATTGGAGACATTGGCCCACATTTACTAAGCTATTAAAGCCATCTTTTTGTGTGAACTACACCAAAAACAGTAGCCTTAAAGGGGTATTTCGTGATAAAATGACTGTGTTAATGTTTGTAATTTATTCATGTAAATACGTTTGTAATATACTTACATTTTCCAAATTGGCCCAGTTTCCATATGCTGCCGTGGGGTACTTGACGGGTGACGTCACTCTCTGGCTGCTGTGTTGATCTTTAATTCTTTTCTGGGTATACGACACATCACTTGTGACGTGCCATGTATGGGCTGTTCTGTTATAACGTGCATGAACAGTAGGACAGCGCATGCGCATTACGGGCTGTACAACAGAACAGCCCATAACACAGCACGTGACAAGTGACGTGTTGTATACCCGGAAAATAATTTAAGATCCACACACCGCCAGAGAGTGACTTCATCCGTCAAGTACCCCACGGCAGCATCTGGACACTGGGCCAATTTGGAAAATGTAAGTATATTACAAATGTATTTACATGAATAAATTACAAGCATTAACAGTCATTTTATCTCGGAAAACCCCTTTAATCTTGACTTTCCAAATTTGAAAAGTGGATGTGATATTGTAGACCTCATTTTTTAAATAAAGTTGGAAAAGGCACCACTTTTGGCGCAAATCGACATTCGATTTTATTTTTTGTATGTTTTTTTTTTTGCCAATCAGTTAAAAATTCGTCACATTTATTCAGAGGCATGAGCTTTAATAATTTTGGAAAAAAGTACTCCAACTACCTGTTTTACTTAGGCTGCTATAAGATAGGCCAGTCTTGGTAAATCTGGGCCATTATTGTCCCACTGTTGGGCATTTGCAGGGAGTAAAGTCATGTGACTGTGTGCCGCCCTATCGTACTTCTATATGGTACTGTTTTTCCTCCTAGAAGTAGTCTGATGTAGAATGTCTATTTGTGAAAGAAGTGTCGGTACAGTCATCTGCAACATTGTGCCACGAGACCTAATATTTGCATGACTGGCATAAGTAGAGTCATTTGTTATTTAAACCATTTAACCTTATTCCCCCTTTTCTTGCCCACCACCAAATAACGACACGTGACAACCGAGGTTTGATATGAAATGGCCACAGCAGCCGTTTATTTATTTACATTATTTTAAATGCAATTTTAATCCGAAACATTTGGATAACTCCTTTAGGAATTCGACCAGAGAATTACTCCCATAATTCACATGACCCAACATGGGTCAGAATCAGAAATAACAATCAACATTATTAACACTTAACAGAGCAGGGGAAGTCCTTGAAGCCATTTAAACCGGATTTACTTTGTTAGCCATCTGCAAACCACCACCAACTCTTTACCTCCAGCCATAAACCAGCTCGGAGGCACCGCTCACCTCTGCAGATGGCTCCAACCACCAGAAGACCACTTCAAAGGGATAACACCCTATGAAGTCTTCAAATGATATACCTTTTTGGGGGACGCATACCCCCGATGCGACCCCCCCCCACCATTTTGTACTGACCAACCTCAAGGACTCCCCCCGCCAGCTGCCATGACATCCGAACCTGCTCTGAAGAAAATTAGAAACACAAGTTACATAAGCATACATCAGAAACACCATAAAATAAACAAACGCACAACAACCCTAGTCCCAGAATTACCCCCAATTTTAGGGCGGGAGGGTGGGAGCTCCACTCACTACCTGTTCCTCCCGCTGCTTCCGGCTCAATGGCGAAAACAGCGGGAGGAACGGATACCTCCCCCCTTGGATCCTTCCCTCTCCTCCTTTCTCCCTACCTCCACTACCCATCTCCTATCCTATTGGGTATCGTTCCCTCCTATGGCAGTCATGGAGGCTTTCCCTTAAGCCCTCCGTGCTGCCGTCCAGCCTCGTCTTGAATGATAGTGGGAAGGACCAAGTCAGACAGGTTTCATAAGTAGACTAATCTTTCCTGGATATTTTATGTCCAATATCTTGTTGGTCTCTTAAAAAATATGCAACATTTAAAGTGCCCGTTCCCCCGCCCTCTTCACTCTGGAATATAATTTTGTATATACATTACATGTAATTCTCATTCTCTGCCTCTACTGGTTGTAGAATACAAATAATATTTTTTTTCTCTTACATGGAGAGGGTACCATACAAAGCAATATTTCTATAAATTAGAGCAAGGCAGTTTACCCTCTAAGGAGCTTAGTGGCAACCTGCCAATCACAAGGCCGCATTTGGCATCTGCTACTGTTTGGCTCATGCAGATATAGTCTTAGTCTCTGTATAATAAGCCAGCAATTTCTTGGAGAAAAGCATCTCCGTATGAGTATATAAATATAGCTTGCTTTATCGGTCCAAAAACAGAAAAAAAAAATCTAATTATAAAAACAAGGTTTCTACAGGTTTGATGCTCAATCTTTACTTCTATTCAAGGATTGTTTAAATGTATTAATCTTGTACTTTGTCGGTGTATACATCAGTGAGCAGTCTGTCAATTATGTAATGTTAGAACAGTAAAAATACCTTATTTTGATAGTCTGGAGCTTACATTCCCCTATAATGTTGTCAACATGTCAGTGCCAAGGGTATGTTCACACGCTTAGCAAAAAAGATCTGAAAATACGGTGCTGTTTTCAAGGGAAAACCGCTCCTGATTTTCTGAAGTTTTTTTAAGTCACTCGCGATTTTCACGGCATTTTTACAGCCGTTTTTGGCGCTGTTTTCTATAGTCTATGAAGCACCGCTCCAAAAATGTCCCAAGAAGTGACCTTCTTTTTCGTGGTCGTTGTTTTTACGCGGTCGTTTTCCAAAACGGCTGTGTAAAAAAACGGCCCGTCGGAACAGAACTCAGTTTTTCCCATTGAAATCAATGGGAGGATGTTTGGAGGCGTTCTGCTTCTGGTTTTTCGGGCGTAAACGGCCGAAAATAGGCCGTGTGAACTTATCCCAATAGTGACTGTACGTAATGATTGTTGCTGTTAATTATTTTTGAAGTCCCAAATTATGTCGATTTCTGTAATAATCAGGTTTACAATCATATCATATAGTGTACAAAAAATATATTCCAAAGACCATAAAATTTCAGCATGCATGCATACTTTTTTGGTAAAATTCAAGATTATTTTTAAAAATGTTCAGATTAAAGTAGTTGTTAATACGGCAGTCGCAATGTTGAATGAGAGGTTTAGACAACAGCCTAGTGGCTAGTGCAGATATGAGGTTAAGGCCTTATTTACATGACCGTGTTAAACGCCCGTGGGACGGCCGTCCCACGAACCTATGTAATTGAATATGGCCGTTCACACAGCCGTTGTTTCAACGGACCGTGTGAAGGGTCTGTGGGAAAATAGGACATGTCCGATCTTTTCACGCATCACGCATCCAACTATAGACTCATCTATTGGGGATGCGAGACATAGCGTCCTGCAGCGCCGAGCACGGATGCACCTCGGCATTTTTCACGTCTGAGGTGCGCAATGCTGGTGTAAATAAGGCCTAAGTAAGGGGGGATTCACACGAGCGTGTATTCGGTCCGTGCGGGCCGCGTGGTTTTCACGCGCCACACATCGACCAATACAAGTCTATGGGGCAGTACAGACAGTCCGTGGTTTTTGCGCAGCGTTTGTTCGCTGCGTACAAAACGTGACAGGTTCAATAACTCTGCGTATTTCGCGCATCACGCACCCATTGAAGTCAATGGGTGCGTGAAAACCACGCAGGTTGCACGGAAGCACTTCCGTGCGAACCGACTGAAACAGCGCACCAGCTGTCAAAAGGATGAATGTAAACAGAAAAGCACCACGTGCTTTTCTGTTTCCGAACATCCAAACGGAGTGTCTTTGAGATGAGCGAACTCGGACAAGCGAACCGAACCGAACTTCACCGGGTTCGTCCGAACTCGTTTTGGCCGAACCCGGCAAAAAAATATCCGGTACGCGACGTCAGGACATAGTCAATGTCCAGGGTGCTGAAAGAGTTAAACTGTTTCAGCACCATGGACAGTGACTACCGATCCCAAAAAACATGAACCTGTAAAAAAAAACGAAGTTCTGACTTACCGATAACTCCCGGCTTCTTCCTCCAGTCTGACCTCCCGGGATGACAATTCAGTCCAAGTGACAGCTCCAGCCAATCACAGGCTGCAGCGGTCACATGGACTGCCGCGTCATCCAGGGAGGTGGGGCCCGATGTCAAGAGAGGCGCGTCACCAAGGACGCGTCACCAAGGCAACGGCCGGGAAGTTCTCGGTAAGTACGAACTTTTTCTTTTTTTTTAACAGGTTGCTGTATATTGTGTTCGGCATTCACTGTCGAGGGTGCTGAAAGAGTTACTGCCGATCAGTTAGTTCTTTCAGCACCTTGGACAGTGACGGGCGTCGACTAGCCTCATCTCTATGATGGCGGCTGCGCGAAAATCACGCAGCCGCGCATCATACACGGATGACACACGCAGCTGTCAAATGTTTTTTGCGCGCGGAAAACGCTGTGTTGTTTGCGCGCGCAAAAACACAACGTCCGTCTGTATCTGCCCTAAAGCTCAGTCCCTTCAGAGTTCTCTGCTATGCACAAAAATTAATACGGTTTTAGTAATGAGCCTTAGGGTCTCTGTCTCGTGGGTATAATTTTCCATTCAGTAGAAATACTGTACTTTTATAGCATTTTGTAACCAGGAATAAAATGTGTTTTTTTTGTTTTTTTTATTGTATAATTTTTTTTTATTTTTTTTTGCCCCATATTTCCTATTAGAGCATAAGGGGTGGCTGCTATAGGCAATACCTTTTTACTTTTATTTTTTATTTTTTTGCATCGGTTTTGAGATTTGTTTTTGTTTTTTTGTAGAGAAATAAACCTAGTTTTGTTTGTGTGTATTCATGTTTTTTTTCTTTCCTAACATGTTGTTGCTCATCGCTAACAGTGCCAGGATTCCATTCGGGGCTTTGAAGTCACATGCCTGCACTTTTACTTTAAAAATAACTCTACAGAATACCAAGCCAATCATTCCAAACAGCTCCCATTTTGCAAGACTGCTAATTACCTACATCTTCTAGCTTCTGAATGGCTCCTGAAGGGTGTCTTTATGTTGTCTAAAGAAGATTTTTTTTTAATTGGGTCTATTAATGAAACCATGTTATGCATATCATGCAAGAACAATTATTCTTTCCAGTCAACTGCACTGGTCGTGGGATGGGATTTCGTCTTTGACCCTACTATATTTTGTATCTTTCTTCCCTTTCCCTTTTTGTTTTTCTTTTCTTTCTTTCCCTCTGCAGTCACCCATGTGAAACAAGAGGCTTAAAAATGGATGAATGCTTTATTGCCTCAAGCTGTTCTGTGAATAGCACATTGTGAACAATAAAAACAAACTGTTTACATTTAGGCTTATTCGTCTTATTTTAGAACACAAGAGCCCTTTTATTGTTAAGATTAGCAAAATCTTAGTTGGCATATGAAATACTGTTTTTAGTTATGTCCTAACATGCAATTGTTTTAATAGAGTGGGAGAGTTAACCAGCTATATATTGAGTCCTCAAAATATTTCAAGATATTAACTCCTAGGCAGAGGGGTTGAGACTATGCATCTTGGTATGGCTTAAAACCATAGACGTGCTGAAAAAACATGGTTAAACCAAATATTTGCCGTAAGACTTTATTTTTTTTTATATTTTTTTTTGACGTTCCTAGAACAACTTCTATAGAAAACCGCAATTGCAGTACAACTTGTTACAAAAAAGAAGTAAAAATGCTGAAATACAACAGCGTATGTGGCAGGTCCTGATAAATGCAAAATCAAACTAATGATTCTGTTTTAAAAAAACAACCTGTCACCTCTTCTGACGTGTCTATTTTAATAAATATTTGTATTCTCCATGAAATAACAATTCTGGAGCATATTTTCTTAGAACAATGCGTTGTGCCGTTCCTCTGTTAGGCTTCGTTCACATCTGCTTCAGGGCTCTGTTCCGGCTTTTTGTCTGAACTTTCCGTCAGAACGGAACCCTGACTGAAACAAAAGGAAACCGTTGGTTTCCGTTTGCATCACCTTTGATTTCAATGGTGACGGATCCGGTGCAAATGGTTTCTGTTTACCTCCATTGTGCAAGTGTTCCGTCAATTTGACAGAATGAATAGTGCAGTTGACTACAGTATTGCTTCCGTCAAAACGACGAAACCCTTGCACAATGGAGACAAATGGAAACCATTTGCACCGGATCTGTCACCATTGAAATCAATGGTGATGCAAACGGAAATCTATATATTCAGTCAGGGTTCCGTTCTGACGGAACTCCAGAAAGGAGCCCTGACGCAGATGTGAACAAAGCTTTATTCATCCTAGAATTTGTGGGTAACTTAATGAAAATTGCGAAGACTGAGGGTATGTTCACACGGCAGCGTCCAATACGCCTGAAATTACGGAGCTGTTTTCAGGCGAAAACAGCTCCTGAATTTCAGACGTTTTTGCATGTGCAGGTGTTTTTCGCGGCGTCCATAACGGATGTAATTGGAGCTGTTTTTCTATGGAGTCAATGGAAAACTGCTCCAATTATGTCCCAAGAATGACATGCACTTCTTTGACGCGGGCATCTTTTTTTACGTGCCGTCTCTTGACAGCGGCGCGTAAAAAAACAAGACCGTCTGCACAGTACATCGTAAAACCCATTCAAATGAATGGGCAGATGTTTGCCAACGCTTTGGAGCCGTATTTTCGGCCGTAATTCCAGGCGTAAAACGCCTGAATTACGTCCGTGAATAGGGCGTGTGAACATACCCTAATTCAGGTTTCCCAGTTTTTTTTTGTTATGAAATACATGGTGTTCACACAGTGCAACGAAGCCTAAAACAAATTTATTTTAATGAATATGGTCTGATCCTCAAGATGCTAATATAATATTTCAGATACTAAGGGCCTGTTCACATCAGCGTTGGCTTTCCGTTCAGGGGTTCCGTCGGGGGAACCCCTCAACGGAAAGTCGGACGGAAGCCTTAGCTTCCGTTTGCATTACCATTGATATCAATGGTGACGGAAACATTGCTAATGGTTTCCGTTTGTTACCATTCCGGCAGGTTTCCGTTTCTTCGGAATCAATAGCGCAGTCAACTGAGATCAAGGGTGATGCAAATGGAAGCTAAGGTTTCCGTTTGACTTTCCGTTGAGGGGTTCACCCGATGGAAACCGCCGACGGAACCCCTCAACGGAAAGCGAACCAGCCCTAACTTTTATACTTGTAACTAAATTGTGACAATGTTCATTGGTTTTTTTTTTTGTTTTTTTTTCTGTCTAAAATCTAACCATGTCATTTGGTTGGTAAGGGTGTATTCACACGGTACGGCATTGCCACACAACCGAAAACCAGACTGAAAAAACGAATGTGTATTTACCGCGACTTTCAGCGGTTTTGCAGGTTAAAACGCATTCGTTTTTTAGCCAAGCAGCAAAACTGTGCCGGGCTAATACATGCTAAAGGTTCTAAATCCTTGCTCTTGATTACATTTAAATGCAGAGTCCTGTAAATGAAGAAAAATATTTTAATTACAATTACTACTTTTCTTTTTGGAATTATGTATGTTCCCAATTTTCTAGACACGTTAAGGGCTTATTCAGACGAATGCATAATACGTCCGTGCTACGCGCGTGGAATTCACGCGCGTCGCACGGACCTATGTTACTGAATGGGGCCGTTCAGACTGTCAGTGAATTTCACGCAGCGTATTTGCGCTACGTAAAACTCACGACATGTCCTATATTTGGCCGTGTTTCGCGCTGCACTCACCCATTGAAGTCAATGGGTGCGTGCAAATCGCGCTCGGCACACAGAAGCACTTCGGGGTGCCGCGCGTGTTTCGCGCTACAGTAGTCGAATGAATGAATGAAAACAAAAGCACCACGTGCTCTTCTGTTTTACAAACATAAAAACAGTGTCATAATGATGACGGCTGCGCGAAAATCACGCAGCCACGCATCATATGCTGATGACACACGGACCTTTTGCGTGCGTAAAACGCCGTGTTTTTTGCGCGCGCAAAACGCACACGCTCGTGTGAATCCGGCCTTTAAGGTTTGTTTTTTGTTAAATGTCATACATTAATTTGTGACGGGAGGAGAAACAGAACGGGGGTTTGGTTGACAGGCGCAGCTTTGAATAAGTTCTATGGCGGAATTACATTATGACCTATGATCTAATTTTAGACCCTTGTAAAGTACTTTTATTGCAGCATTACATCAGTAATTTGCACTCCTATATCCTTATAATCCGCTAAGGCTTTCATACCTGCATTAACGCGCTGCTAAATAGCTAAAAATGTATCACCAAATGTCATGTTGGCCTTTAAACCTATGTTACTAATACGTCTCAATATCGAAAGAATAAAAATTTACGTTTTTAACTATGCTAAACATATAGAGGCCTCCTGCAATAAGCCCCCTGAGCAACCAATCTGATCACATCTTTATTCTTCAAACTTGCTCTGGGAAAATAAAATCTAGAATCTGATTGGTTGCCATTGCCACAGCTTACACCTTTTCTAATTCTGTGAGGCGCGTGCATAGCCACAATTCCAAGTAACAATATTCTTTGAGGAAATGCTATGGTCTCATGGGGCAATGCGAACAAATTTACATTCTAAATGATAAATTAATAGGTACTAACGGTTCTCTTATGTATTTGTAGTCTCATCAACTCCTGACTAACCAACTTATCTGACCATAAAATAAATGGAGATACAAGAACAATAAAAAAATCTGTACATTTCTTCTCATCACCATCCATCTAAAACTATATCTTTGGTGTTGCTTCTAAACACTCTGGCCTGTTTGATCAGGCAAAATAACTAGACCCCATGTAACCACTAACCATTAAAGACCAGCAACTATTGAGACATTAATATACATTTACAGCATACCAAACGTTCTGGAGACTTGTTTCAAGAACAGAATAAGACCGGGGCATAGCTATAGATGGTGGAGATGACCCCGGGTCTTGGTACAGGAGCGGTCCCAGAACCCACTCTGCTAATTGGCACGTACTGCCACCATATTCTAAATGGCACATGGTCGGTGGGGAGCAATGTTACCGTTTTTTCATTGGATCTCAGGAGCTCCAAGTTATACCTCTGTAACCAGAACTACTGCAATAATTGAATCCGGTTCTTCCCAACATAATCTCTGTATGGGGCAGTTCCCTGAAACATGCACAATCCTCTGTTCCCGTGTGATAGAAGCGCTGCCAGAATTGTCTATCCCCCTCCCCCCATGGCTGTAAGCATGCATGCTTGGCCAATACGAGCATGCATGGCCAGGTCAAAATAACGTTTCAATAATTAGAAAGCGCCTAGAGGAAAGATAATAAAATCGTTCAGCACGTGCCTGTCAGTGTCTGCCATTCCAATGTTTAGTTCCTGGTAAATGTTGCACCATCTGGTGACCAGCTGCTGCCATGGCATATTACATCACCATGGATTAAACCTCATCGTGGCCGGCCACATAATTGACATGACTTGTCATTACAGACAACACCTCATCGTGCCAGGAAATAAGCACTGGAGGCACTGACAGAGGTCAGAGGTGGGGAAATGGAGCATTATTTCCAAGTAGAGTATATTACAAATTTTTATTACTTTTCTATTTGAGGGAAGTTCAAGAGCTTTTGATTGTGGGAAAAAAAACAACTTTTAGGCCAGTAGAGAATACTGGGAGACGTTAGCTCAAATGTTTGCATAATTGTCAATGTAGCTGTGGATGAGAATGCATTACAGCCTGTATTGTATCTTAAAGAACCTGTTCCCCTCTCCTGACTTGTCTGCTTTAGTAAATAGTTGTAGGTCCAGTGAAATTACAATTCTGGAGTATCTGTTCTTAGAACTCTACATTTGTCCTGTTACTCTGTTATTCCTCCTAGAAATTTATGAATAAATTGACAACTGGGTACTATCTACTGGGGGCGTGTCCCTACAGACTCCCAACATCCAATCAATGGTGGCAGAGTGAGACTGCATAGGGACACGCCCCTTTGACAAGGAAAATGGGAACACCCAGTTGTCAATTTATTCATCAGGTTCTAGGAGTAATGGAGGAATGACACAATGCAGAATTCTAAGAATGTTCCAGAGTTCATGAGGAATACAAGTATTTGCTCAAGTAAACCATGATAGATCCTTAGTAAGACTAATACAGGATAAGTAATGCAATATACTTACAGAATTAACAGTAAAATATATTGTTCAATGGTCAATTTGCCATGCACTTATGAAAGTTTGTTGATAATTTAGAACACAATGGGGTGAAAATGACAGCCCAGCCATTCTTCTTTATACTTTAATACAACACAATGCTATTTTTGTTTGATTTTTCATGTGTTTTTTTTTTTTGGGGGGGGGAGGGTTCTTAACAATAATTTAGCTTTTTAGCTTAACCTTTTCATTGTTTTATATTTTCCAGCATCATCTATTTTAAAAAGAGAGAAACCTCTCCGAGCCAAGAATGTGCGCTTCAACTGTGTCACAGTGTATTACTTCACCAGGAGACAAGGATTTACTAGTGTGCCCAGTCAAGGAGGAAGTACCTTGGGGATGTCTAGCCGTCACAACAGCATTCGTCAGTACACTTTGGGAGAGTTTGCTGTAGAGCAAGATCGACTGCATAAAGAGATGTTAAGAGACCACCTCCGAGAAGAAAAACTCAACACTCTAAAGCAGAAGGTAATGCAGGCTTTTTGTGTACATGCAGCCATTATTTTTCTTCAGCTACAGTGCTAATCTTGGCAGGGGCCCCAGGGCATGATCCTGAGGCCTTCGGACATTAAAGATCATGGGTCTTTTACCAACCACTACAGCTACAGAACCATTGGGTTTGGGTTATTAAGCTTCATGTGAGGAGCACCTATAATTTGGAAATAATTATTTTAGGTTCTGCACTTAACTAAGGGGCTTCACGCCCCCCCCGCCCCCCTCTGGCCATGGGCCCTCAGGCACTGCCCTAATAGCCAAATGGTCAGTGAGCACCTGCATCTTGGACATATTATTACAGTGGTTAGAGCTTATACACAGATCTATATAAAATGCTATTTGGGCATTTATGACAAGACTCTACAGTACATATTGTACACTAAAATCAATGATAAATAAGTTTAACTGAACAATCCGTTCTCCCACTTTTATAATATGGGTAGCCCTACATTAAATACTTGCCATGGTGGTATATGCTTCTTGCGATACTGTAAAATGCCATTACTTCAAGTTTTTCTACCTGCAACACTAGGCACTATAATGTGGTTGGGTGGTTATCTCAAGTTATGGTGTACATGGATCCTAAAATAAATGATAGGGGTCATGTATCAGTTTGTCAAGAAAAGAACATTCGGCAGTATAGCAATGGAAATAATTGTCATACGACAACGCTATTGATGTATATGTGATCTAGGATTTGTATAGTGTTGTACAATATAATTGGCTTCAATGTAAGCTGTACTATAATAGTTATATTACGTTCTTCATGCTACTCCCATTATATACTCATTTGTCCAAGAAGGGATTTTTGCAAAATTTTACTCTGTTGATTTAGAGTATTAATTCCCAGATGTGACATCCAAGATGCTTCATATTGGAGGAGGCGAGGTTTATTAGGCAAAGAGTCTGCACTATCCACCAGAGAGGAAATCCAACATTTGCAGCAAACGCATTAAGATTCAGATTGTAGTATTTCTCAGAAGTCTGCACGATAAAGAGGCCATTGCTATGCAAATAGGCTCATTATTATTAATTTGTGTCAGCTCCTGAGAGGTCCTCAAATGGTTTTGTGGAATTTACAGTGAGTAAGAAACAGATTAACAAAAACAAGGGGGGGGGGGGAATGCAACATAAACCATATAATAGTTTGGCAAATCATTTATGTATTGTAACCTCTGCCTGTTTTTGGCTGTGTTTACATCTACGTTGAAAGCTGCGCTAGAAGCCTACGTGCAGATGTGGTCAAAAATGCCAGGCAAAATATCTCACCATTGGGGACCATGATGGAAACCGATGGACCCCATTGTAGTCGATCCGTCACTGCCGTTATTTTTGTTGCTGTTCTTTTCATTGCTCTGCATCTGTGCTGGAGCAGAACAGAAATATTAAATGCAGCTCTGAGCAGAGCTTAAGTTGGAAGTCCTATTAACCATCTGGTTTGCCAAAAAGGTTGCAATGCCAAGCTAACACATTAATGTTGTGGCTTTGTGCCACCCAAATACAAAACTGTGCTACACAGGCCTTTACACTGAGTTTTTTGACAGGCCGAATTCCTGAAGGAATTTTGGGGTAGATTTTAATTGCCAGTGGTTTTTTTTGTTTGTTTTTTGCCCGCTGCTGTTGAATCGAATGAAAAAACCACTCAAAATTAGTGCTGTGGGTTTTTTCTGCCTCCCATTGATTTGTACTGTGAGGTCCGAGGCGGAAACTGCTCGAAGAAAGAGCATGCCGCTCCTTTTTACCACAAGCGGCCAAAAGCCGCCCCCTGAAAGAAAATGCCTACGCCGCCCATTAAAATCAATAGGGGGGCAATTTGGTTAATTTTTTGGCGCTGATTCGGCGCGGTTTCCGCATCAAAATCCACACCAAAAAACTGTGTGAACTGACCCAAAAACAGAGAAAAACAGTTTAAAAGGGCTGCGGTAATGGCGGGTTTCACTTGCTTGTGTCACCCACTATTACTACTTAATTTATAATCAGGGTCACTAGTGTTATGCCTAGTTTCCCTACCTTTCTCTTGTACTAATGTTAGTCTACTTGCTTTGCTGCTATGTAAGTGTATACGACTGAGTAAATACAATTGTATAGTGAATAAAGGGTAATATTTATTACTAACAATAATCACACTTGCATATAAAATACACAGAACACAGTAACCAATCACAGTATAGTATCAGTATACCCCAATACATACAACAAGTTAATATATATGGAGTATACTCACACTATACGTAGTACAGTATAAACACGGTATCACAAATCTAATCTATACCACCACCCACTTACCTAAACATACATAGACGTTACGTTACAATACAATGCACGCTCCCTCCTAGCAATAACTGTCCCTGTGCACTAAAGGGTTAACACAGGATAAGGAGGATGGGTTTCTGTGTACCAGGGGGTAGCAGGTAAATGGTGGGAAAGGGTTAAACAGGTACCAGGGGATATGCAGGTAAAGGGTTGAAGTAAGGAGGGGAGAGAGCCTTACGTGTAGCTGCTGCTACATGTAGATACTTAGCGGTTCATGTGGTCCAAAGTTGGTGAGTTGGTCTCTCATGAGGTCGGCAGGAACAAGAGAGCGAGTGTGGGACAGTTTGTCTTTTTAAACCCTCCCGTGCACATCTGTGTGACATCACATGCACGTGTAAGGAGGGGGGACATGGGTTTATGCCCCCCCCCCCATGGAATCTCATTACCTGGCAAGGGGGGGGGCAGGCAGTGGGAACTTCCTTCTTCCTGGAAATACAGGATTTGTTCACTGCTTATGGCTTTCACCCCCCAGGGTGTCTAATTACCTGGTGAGGGGGGCAAGGCAGTGTGAATGCATTGGATGTGTCCAATATCTTCTCCCCCCCCCCTCCCTACACCTTTCTGGAGGGACGAATATATATATATATATATATATATATATATATATCTCTAATCTCACATGTACATAGATATAAATATATAAAACACTTCCCTTTACAAACAGTATGTGGGTTCGTTGCTTACAGATGTTTGTCATAGAGTTCATTTCTCTTGGTTCTGTAGAAAATTGTTCACTAGTATGTCAATAACTCTAGTATATCGCACTCCATCAGAAATCGTGTGAATAGGGAATTGTGAACTGTATTTTACATGCGATGGGATGGGATGAACTGCAATTTTTTTTTTATAGCGGGCCCCCTAGTTTGTAGCACCACCACTCGTGCAGCTACATATATGATATGACCGCCCCTGGTGCTACATAATCTATTGCAAAATGTACTAGATAAAGCCGCTACTTAGGGAAAGCATAGTATGCATAAAGAATTTTTTTTTATTTTGTTTTCCTGGTTTTTCAATCTTGAAGTTGATTGGGAAAAAAAATAGCAAAACAAAATGCCACAATGTTAGCTTATTAGCTAATTGCAGACGGTACTGCTGTAAAGTGCGGTCTGAGAATTTCCATATCCTTTGGTAAAGTACAGTCAGATTGTTGAATTACCTTAATGGAGATTCTAGTAAGGGAATTGTATGAAAAATTCCCTATACACTGGTGTATATTTCGTTTTTTTTTCATGGTGGGATAACACCTTTTTAACACACAATCACGTACATGTACGTTGGGAGACGCAGTGACTTTGCACATCCTGATCTGCGTGATTCAGCTAAACGGTCTTCGCACAAAATTGCATGGGGAAATTATTATGCCAGGACTGCCACTGATTGATTTAAACTCTTGTGCTACTACTGAAGTCTAAATAAAATACATTGAATTGCATGCAATCTTGTGGACTGCAGCTGTCACTCAGTAGTTAAAATCAATCTGTAGTACTTCAAAAAGTCTAGGTTTATCCCTGGCCTAACAGCTGACTTGTCCTTCTAGCCGGCGGGCGACTAATCCTCTTTGGTGCCGGCGGACAAAGGGAAAGGGAACACGGTGTCCCAAATATTGCCAGGCCAACATCTCCCTGGAGAAATTCTCCCCACAGCGGTGAATAGGAGGCCCTAAAATAGGTGTAGGGTGTGCTCATTGCTACAATTAGAAGATGTAGAACCCACCACTGTGAGACCTGCTTCAAAGCTAGGCCTACCGTATGTATAAAAACATTGCTTTGGAATTTACCGCAGCTTTGTAGATTTCAGTTAAATTCCCCACAGTCATTTTGTGAAAATTGGCATGCATTTTAGTAATTTGATATAATTGTATCCCCCCCCCCCTTGTTTTTCTGTATTGCCCAGATATCAATTGCCATTTGAGTAAAACCCAAATAAAACTCGAACTTCTCATTACACCTCCTAGATGAATAGTTAGGTGTTGGTTTACAAACTGGTTATATAAATGTGGAATATCTGTAAAAACCCTCAAATAAATCTATTGTCACTATACCCCTGGATGAATAAATTGATGGGTATAGCTTTAAAACTGGGGTCAAGCAAAAAGCACTGAAATGGCATACTTGGCTATAAAAAGACACTGATGTGAACAGACCGTAACATGTCACTATTTGCTTGTAAAGCCAAATTAAAAATAATAATAAATATATATAATATATATATATTTTTTTAACGACTGAGCTATGATTCCGTCAAAACAACGGAATGCTTTCACACTGTCGACAAACGGAAACCATTAGCAAAGTTTCCGTCGCCATTTAGATCAATGGTGATGCAAACGGAAGCTTAGGTTTCCGTTTGCCTTTCCGTTGGGGGATTTCTATGACGGAACCCCTCAATGGAATGCGATTCTAACACAGTCTTATATATTTAACCCCTTAATAACCACCTATACACCTTTTCACGGCGGCCATTAAAGGACTTTATACTAGGCCGTCGCCTTTTCACGGCGGCCTAATCAATTTCCTGCACGAGTGTCCCGTGCAGTCTGGAGCCTGAGGCTCGGCTGTTGGACGACAGCCGGGCTCCTGCTCAAACGGTAGCGATCGAAGTTTACTTCGATCGCGTCCGTTTTAACCCCTCAAATGCCGCAGTCATTAGCGACCGCTGCATTGGAGTTGTTTACAGAGGGAGGGAGCTCCCTCTGTCACCCATCAGCGGCCCGCAAATGCAATTGTGGGCATCCGATGGGGTGACATGGCAGCCGGGGGCCTAATAAAGGCGCCCAGGCCTTCCCTGGCTATATATCTATTAGGCTGTGGCAGAGGCATGTCCGAATAGATGCCTGTCCGTTTTACACTGACAGGCAATAATGTTCAGGTATATGAAGTATACCCAAGCTTTTATATCTGCGATCTAACGATCGCATAGTGAAGTCCCCTAGTCCCATGGAAAAACTTACAAAAATTGCTTGGTCATTATGGCCCAGAATGCATGCAGGGGAAGGGGTAAATATTTGTTACCTTTTTTTTAAGTTTACCTTTTTTGATTGTTGTTATGGCTATATAAAGCCATTGTTTCCATTCTTCGTTCTATTTGGTGATATGGGTATAGTTATTTACATTTGGAGGGTAACTAATACACTAACTGTTCTTGATTAATGCAGTGTAAGCTTTCTTATGGTTGTGTGGGTTTTTGTGCAACCTACTCCCATAATATTTCTAGTAAAGCTGACAATATCTGGGAGATCAGTGGTATCGTACTCTCTCTCACAAAATCTGGGTTATTAGTGTAGAGCAGGGGTCTCAAGCACGCGGGCCGTGGGCCGCATGCGGCCCCTGGGGCTGTCATCTACGGCCCGCGGGATACAGAGCCGCTAGTATCGGCTCTGCTCCGAGACTCTGGAATTCCCTGACATCGCTGTCCACATATGAACAGCGATGTCTGGGGCTTCCCCAGAGCCGGAGTCCCGGGCAGAGCGCTAGTATAGGCTCTGCTACGAGACTCTGTGGAATTCCCTGACATCGCTGCCCATATATGGACAGTGTGTCAGGGTCTTCCCCAGAGCGGAGTCCCGAGCAGAGCGCTAGTACAGGCCCTGCTCCGGGACTCTGTGGAATTCCCTGACATCGCTGCCCATATATGGACAGTGTGTCAGGGTCTTCCCCAGAGCGGAGTCCCGGGCAGAGCGCTACTGTCGGCTCTAATCTGGGATGCTGTGGAATTCCCTGACATCGCTGTCCATATATGGACAGTGTGTCAGGGTCTTCCCCAGAGCGGAGTCCCGGGCAGAGCGCTATTATCGGCTCTTCTCCGGGACTCTGGGGAAGCCTCGGACATCGCTGTCCATACATCGACAATGATGTCAGGGGCTTCCCCAGAGCAGGAGTCCCAGTGATGTCAGGAGCACAGCTGGAGTCCCAGTCTACAGGGGGCACTGCTGTGGCGGCATCTACAGGGGGCACTGCTGTGGCGGCATCTACAGGGGGCACTGCTGTGGCGGCATCTACAGGGGGCACTGCTGTGGCGGCATCTACAGGGGGCACTGCTGTGGCGGCATCTACAGGGGGCACTGCTGTGGCGGCATCTACACGGGGCACTGCTGTGGCGGCATCTACACGGGGCACTGCTGTGGCGGCATCTACACGGGGCACTGCTGAGGCGGCATCTACACGGGGCACTGCTGTGGCGGCATCTACACGGGGCACTGCTGAGGCGGCATCTACACGGGGCACTGCTGTGGCGGCATCTACACGGGGCACTGCTGAGGCGGCATCTACACGGGGCACTGCTGAGGCGGCATCTACACGGGGCACTGCTGAGGCAACATCTACACAGGGCACTGCTGAGGCAGCATCTACACAGGGCACTGCTGTGGCAGCATCTACACAGGGCACTGCTGTGGCAGCATCTACACAGGGCACTGTGGCAGCATCCACCGAGGGCACTGTGGCACGTGGAGAAATCTCTCAAATTTTAAACCTAGCGGTATTATTATAGTAATGTAGTATTATTATTATAGTAGTATAGTGTTATAGTAGTTCAAATAACTAATTGATTAACAATAATTTTGTATTGTATCAAATTTGAAATTCATGCGGCCCGACCACTTCACATTTTTTCTATATGAAAGTGTTTGAGTTTGAGACCCCTGGTGTAGAGTATGCAGATTATTTGAAATCAGTAATGGTATGTTTTTTGGGCGTGTGTTTTGTTGGGGAGGGATGGATTTTGCACCTGCACAGTATGCAAAATAAATAAATAAATCCTTGTCAAATGTCTCATTTGTATTTGTGACTCAAACAGACCCAGATATTATGTTGGCAGATTGGTATTGGTCACTCTTCCATGGTGGAAGCTAATTTGTCCCAGTGAAAAGTAGACTGGATTCTTTATCGAGGTCTATCTGCGTTTACTAATTTTATTTAAAAACATAGTTCAGCTTAGCTCTTCTCTGGAGGGAGTTTAGTGTAATTTTTTTTATTTTTTTGGGTAAAAAAAATTAAAATAAAATATCCATCTAACATGCAACAGATTTTGCCACAGGTCTCTGAGAAAGGGTTAAATTTAACACTACCATTGCCAAGGTTCATAGCATTGGAAGAAATAACATTGGCTGAGTTATTTGTTAATAGGATATTAGAAGCCAACGCTGTGTTCACTGACCTGTAAATGTTTTTCACACTCGGCATTTCAATTTTCTTACAGATAACTAAAAATGGCACTATAGAATCTGAAGAAGCCAACGTTCTTACGCTAGATGATATTTCAGATGATGACATTGACTTGGAAAACACTGAAGTAGATGAGTATTTCTTTCTCCAACCTCTGCCAACAAAGAAGCGGAGGGCCTTGTTGCGTGCGTCTGGGGTGAAGAAGATCGATGTGGAAGAAAAACATGAGCTGCGAGCCATCCGTCTGTCTAGAGAAGATTGTGGCTGTGACTGCCGAATATTTTGTGATCCAGAAACATGCACTTGCAGCCTTGCGGGCATAAAATGTCAGGTGAGCTGCCAGACTTAAACCATTCTAGATGTCGTTGTTTATAATTGTTACTTTCTTTTCTGATAAAAATAACTTTTTTAAAATATTTACTGCAATTTAACTGCTAGTTATAAATAACATTAAAGGGTTGCCTGATTTCAGCAAATGAATGTTATGTCTTTAGATTAAGTTAGACAGACTTACAATATACTTTCTATCGATTCCTCACGGTTTTCAAGATCTCTGCTTGTTCTTGTTCAGTAGGAACATTCATTGTTTGTTTACTTCCAGTGAATAAAAATCTGTCCTGGTCATGTGATGTACACACAGGTGTGTGGCTTGTCGCAGTATGTGTATCACAGCTGTATCTTCTAACATCCTAGAACATGAAATATTAAGGTCACATTTATCCATGAAAAGCCCCTGAAATGTTCACCTGTAGGTCATAAATGGTGACACCCCCCCCCCCCCCCACACCCAAAGTAAACCCATAGACCAGTGGACTCTGACTTGTGGCTCGGAAGCCATTTAGGATCCCCCCGTAAAGACGATATGTACTGGTTACCATACAACATCCACACTGACACAATATATGACCTTATTCACACGAACGTGTCCATTTTGCGCGCATAAAAAAAGAAGCGTTTTTCCTGTGTTGCAGTTCCGTGTGAAATCCATGTAGGGTGTGTGTCTGTTTTTTACGTGCGTATGTCACACGTTTTTTACGTCCGCAAAATATACTGAAGGCAGTGTTTTTTTTAGTTTTTTTCCCTCATCGTTTCTTTATCAACTGTTTCGTGAATCGCACACACGTATGACGTCCGTGTGCTGTCTGTTTTTTTTCACGCACCCATAGACTTTAATGGGTGTGTGATGCGCAAAAAAACACACAAGAATAGGACATGCAGTGAGTTTCACGCAGCGGACACACGCCCCATTGAATTGCATAGGTCTGTGTGACGTCCGTTTTTTTTAAGGTTCGTAACACGGACGTGAAATACGCTCATGTGAATAAGGCCTTAGTGACTCTAGTTTTACCTCTAAGACCAAAAAAAACACCACTTTTTAAAGTTATTCTGCTACTTTTGTTTTTACTTTTTGCTTTCTTTCTCCAGTTTAGTTGAAAAATTGTGTTTTAGATCAGACCAAGGCAAGAGTTCTAGACTAAGATGTCTCTCTCCTGTGAGATTTATTTTATAATCTTCGTAATACTACTCAGTGTTTGTTTTAAATTTGAGACCTTAAGACGGAGCTAGTGCTGATCGTGAATTATCTAAGCCATGCACAATGTGCTCCAGGCCTTTCACATTTCATTGCATTGAAGAGTCCATTGTTTCTACTTGGTACCAGGTATGGCTTGGCAGAATTGACCCAGTTGTATCTATGACCTAGAATCAGTCATGTCCCATGAAACATCTGGTACCAAAGACTAATAAACTGAGCCATATCTCATACCTCCGTAAGTTACAAGAAGTATTCCAGAAATGTATAAATGAAAACCTCACTCAAATCCTCCATACCAGTGAAATATAATCCTATATAGAAACAGATCTCTGGATCATTGGAGGATGTGATATATGGTTCCCAGTCTTGTGCAGGTTGACCTGATTCCAAAATTATGTTTTTGGAGTAAACCAAGGCTTGCAGATAGTATTTGTAATGTGAACAGAATAAAGGGTTTGGCGTCTTTATTTATTTTTGTTTCTTAAAAGGTGGATCGTATGTCTTTTCCTTGCGGATGCTCTAAAGAAGGATGCAGCAATACAGCTGGACGAATTGAATTTAACCCTATCCGGGTACGGACACATTTTCTGCATACCATCATGAAGCTGGAGTTGGAGAAGAGCCGAGAGCAGCAGGTGTCTGCAGCTAATGGTTGCCATGGTGGTGATGGATCAATTGCCAGCTCTATGGTCCAGACAGGCCATCCTATAGACTATTCTTTAGCAGAGAATTTTGAAATTGAAACAAATTCCCAATCTGCAATGATGCACTTTCAAAATTCGGAACACCTGGACTGCAGCGGTGAAGAAGAGGAGGAGGAAGAAGATGATGGGAGTAGTTACTGTAGCGGAGTGACTGACTCTAGCACACAAAGTTTAGCACCGAGCGATTCAGAGGATGAGGACGAAGATGATGTTGAAGACGACGAGGATGAAGATGATGGTGACAAATCGGATGACTTTAATAAAGTATCCAATGAAGACAACCTGTCTGTACCTTCAGTGCTCTGCTATTCCGAGGCCAATTCAATGCATGAAAACCATATAAAAAATTCTGCATATTATGCCAACACCTCACCAATGTATTACCAAATAGATAACCATAATTCCGATGCCATGAGTCAAATGACAGAAGCATACTCGGAACAAGATGCAGTGAAAAATGGTGCTCCGAATTTGGTACCTTACAACATGAGACCTGAGCAGTTTGACTATTCAAGGCCGTCTGGCGAAGGCTACACTAATTCTCATTACCCCGTAACAAGTCCATCTGTGATAGTCTGCTGTGCTTCTTCGGAAAATGACAACAATGGTCACTGCAATACTTTGTACGCAGAACATCGGTCAAGTCTCCCACCAATAGGGTTTCGTTCATATTTAAAAAATTCCTCAACTGATGGATATGTCTCAAACTTAAATGGTGGTGGTGGCCACCATGTACCCGAACTTCTGAATGAAAATACCATATCGGAGACCAGCAAACTTCATGAGGATTGCATGAAAGCTCCTGTAGTGGAGACCGTACCAGTTTAATGGGTTATATCTGACAAATCATGAACTTGCTAATCGCCCTTCATTGTGATTTTATTGATTTACTACAAAAAAAATGAAAAAACAACAATTTTTAACCGTGGACCATATAGAGATGAATATACTTTCTTCTTAGTCCTACTTTGATTTAAAGTTCACTTTTTGCGTCCTCATGACCATGGCACTGCACAATAACACTGTTTACCAATGCTTAAAGTATTTATAGATATTTGTTAATTAGGAAATGTTAATTTAAATATGTTAACCATTATACATTATATATAAGGAGGCCGTCTATTGAAAAGGCCAACAAAATCCAGTCTTTGTATATTTAACGGGTCAGTGCAAGAACGATCTACGAGTCTTTATCAGGGGAAATCACCCTTGGCTTTTGAAGTTGAACTACAAATCCCATCATTGTCATTTTTGGATTTCTAGTCCAGCTGCAACTGATATATCATCGGATTCTAAGCCTTTGATAAGTAATGACAACTCAAAGCCTAGATTACATAAAAAAAATGCTTTGTGACTTTGTGATAAAATATCGTTCTGTGATTTATTTATTAAACTTATATGTATAATTCAATGTCCCTACCCCTTACCCCATTTGCTTTTTCTTGACATATGGACATGGTTTTTTACCTACAAGAGGATGGTTTAATAGCTTGCAATATACTGTACACACAAAACAATTGGGACTCTGGGGTATGACTAGTCAGGGTTAATATAAACCATATGAATAGCTGTCAGACAATCCTGGGAACCTTTTATTTTCGGCCATAATTTGCCACTAATATAGTTAAGTTACTCTACTTGGGTCAGTGCTGAACCGGACAGAATACTGTACATCTAGTATTCAAGCATGGAAAATGCGCCGGTAACCTCCAAAGGTGTTTGTTTTCTGGTTTTTTTTCTTCGTTGCTTGCTGGGAAGAGGTTAGTTAATGCTGCTGATCTGTAATGATTGATACTACACACATACACAATATTTTGAGAAGCTTAGCAAACCACATTCCGCATCCATACTCTCCATTGTACCATAATATCATAAAATATACCATTCCATTTCAGCATGTGTTTAAAGACCATGGATGAGGTCAAACTGCATTGCCAGACTGCTTATAGGGATCACTCCAGACTACCCAGCCAGACTGCTGGTCTAGGGGGCGCTTGGGACTGGTTACATGTTCTAGGGCAAGGTTTAGCATCCTCGGCACTCCAGCTGTTGTGAAACTACAATTCCCAGCATGCCTGGACAACTTTTAGCTAGAGTAATAAAGCCTTTGGCTGTCAGGGCATGTTGGAAGTTGTAGTTTCACAAAAGCTGCTGAGCCCTGTTCTAGGGGGTGCTCGGGACTGCAGTCGTGGGGTTTCAGACTATACAGCCAGGCTGCTGTGTTAGGGAGATGTACAGAGCCAAAGTGCTGTTTTATTGTTGGTTTTGCCATGAAGACTGCTCTGCCAGAATTCTGTTTTATGGGTTTTGTCCGGTCTACACACACAGACTTATTTTAGTTTTGTAGTGGCTCCTGGTCAGAGATAAAATAAGAGTCCAAACACAGCTCAAAAGCAAATTAAATTATTTTAGAATGTTTTATTTTTTTAGCTTGTCAGGGAAAACTGAAACCCAGGCATACTTATTGCAGGGCCTGAGGGGACAGAGCAGAGATTCTGAGAGACTCTCCATATCATGCAGCAACCCTGCAGGACTTAAAACTGATACTTTGTGGCCCAGTGTGTTCTGGGGGGCCGGTGGACCTCCACAGATTATACATTCCAAAGCTGTAATTACCCGACCATTAGCGTTCCTGATAATAAAAAGATTGTTTACAAGTTATCACAAGTATTTTTAAAGGGGTTGTCTCTTGAAGACAACCACTTCTGTAATTCAAGCTCGGCCTGGCCATCAGATGTTTTTTTTTTGTGGGTCTGGCTTCAGAAATTCTCCTTGAGCAGCTTTTCTTACCAGTGGCAGCAGTGGTCAAATGAATGGATGACCATGTACTACGTAGACGGACCAGAGCTGCTCTGACTCAGAGGGGTTCAGAGCAAGAGACATCCCACTATCTATGACGTCCATGTGCCATAGGGCATATGGAAAGATCTCCTCTTCGAGAGACCACCTCTTTAAAGCATTAGTTACATTTAGACAAAGATAACAGCGATGTCGTGACCTCAGGTCTATAATATTCCAGAAAACGAACTCACTTTATCACATAATCTAAAAAAAAAATCCAGACCTGCCAAAGTCTTTAATGGTGAAATGTCATATGAGGGGACACACCTGCTCCTGTATGCAATTGGGCCTGACAGCTTGCACTCTAATTTACCATAATTAAGAAGGGTTGGCATGAGCAGGGTCTGACCTAAATTGTCATTTTTCACTGCAGCCTTTGACTTCTTGTGGCAAGCATGGTCATTAACAATTCCTTGTACAAAGGCTAGTTGAGAACAGAGAGAACAAATAGGCGCTACATAGGTGGAGTAGATCAAATTAAAAATGGCTTTCTCTGTTAAGTATAGTAAATGGAGGCTCACCTTTAGGGCTTATTCAGACGAACGTGATATATGTTCGTGCAACGCGCGTGATTTTCACGCGCCTCGCACGGACCTATATTAGTCTATGGGGCCATGCAGACAGTCCGTGATTTTTACGCAGCATGAGTACATGGCGAAAAACTCACGACATGTCCTATATTTCTGCGTTTCTCGCGCATCACGCACCCATTGAAGTCAATGGGTGCGTGAAAATCACGCGCACCACACGGAAGCATTTCCGTGGGACGCGCGTGATTCGCGCAACAGCAGTCAAAAGTATGAATGAAAACAGAAAAGCACCACGTGCTTTTCTGTTTACAAAATACAAACAGAGTGTCATAATGATGGCGGCTGCGTGAAAATCACGTAGCCGCGCATCATATGGTGATGACACATGGAGCTGTTAAGTGCCTTTTGCGCGCGCAAAACGCACACGCTCGTGTGAATCCGGCCTCAGGGGTTGTGCATGGATAGGCACAACACTATTGCGGAGCCAGATGCTTAGGAAGAATGCTGCCGGTGCCGTAATCCCTAGAGCGTTAGGTGCCAACCTTGCCAGGGAGTAAATGCAGGTAGATGAAAACAATGGGAACCAGGTGGGATCCATTGTGAAAAAGCAACACTGTCCAGGCGCAATACTTCCACGAGTCAAGTAATTTTTTAGAATAAATGTATTGTATAAAACATAATAAAATGTGCATAAGAGAAGGTCTCTAGAGATAAAACGCGTTTTGGGGGAAACAGAACCCCTTTATCAAGTAAGCATGAGACAATGTCTTGGGTTTTATAGATAACATTTGTGATTTATAGGGTATATGAACCCAACTTTACAATTTCTTTAACATTTGATTTGTTGAGTTTTAAATATGGAAGTGGCATCTTGTAGGCAGGTGAGCCGGTACAGTTTATACATACTAATGCACTTTATATCTCAAGTGGTCAATATGATCCGGAACAGGGTGGGAACTTATGGATGTGGCTATTTTGATATCTTCAAGTTTCGTACAAACCAGTATAAGCGACATATACAGATGACATGGTTTAAAAGTTGGTCTTCACACATCGTGCAAATACTACGCTGGTGAACCAGTCTACAAATCTGCACCAAAATCGCTGGCCCAATCTGAGACTCTGGTGTCACCATGTTCTGGATGATGAGGCCCCAGCAGATAAAGCTTGAGAATCCTTGGTGTAGAGTAACCATAAACTTATCAAGACCTCCCTGTATCATGTGGCTACACAGATTTACAACTGGCCATCTAGAGGAGACCAAAAATGGGCCAATATACAAAGGATATAAGGGAATATAAAATCTATTAAAGACGACATAAATTGTAGTGACTGTGCTGTGGGTGGCCGCGCCACATTTTGCTAAACTCCCCCCACTTTTTTTTTTTTTTTTTAAACTGCCAAGCTTGGGGGAAATGGCCAAAATGTCGCAATTTTTGGGCTAGTTGAAACGTTTCTACGCTGGCATAGGAGCAGTGTTAACTTCCCCCTATGAGTTCACTGGTGTCATTGTCACAGGCATATTTCAAGCATATCACAACCTATACCACTTCACTGAACATGGCTGCTTAAATGTAAAACTTTAATGATTTAAAATTAGGAGGCATTGACAGAGCTATTGGGACCAAGAAAATGCTTCAAGTGGAAAAAGATCAACATTTTTTGGGAGGGGTCTTCAATAAGGATTCATGAACAAAGCAAAGTCATGTGCATGGATCCTGTATAGCCGCATACAAAGTTCCTAGGAGTCCGTATTATGGACCCTCAGGTCCACGGACACACAATTGCTTATGTTGTCTAATAGTTAGACAGCGTAAATTCAGACCAGGCAGACACAAAATGCTCCAAATTTATCACAGCGCGCATTCTGCATGATAATTTTGGTGCATCTTGCATGACATGTTGGACGCTTTTCTCTTGCTTATACCACTTTTGATTTGGTTCATATTGCGCCAGAATTTTGGCACAAAACACTTAAAAAAAAAAAAAAAGTGTCCAGTGAAGTGCAAACATCAAAGTTGTGCATTTTTCAACACTTTTGAGACGTAGACATAGCAGTACATCTGCTCCACTGTGTGACATCGTATGGTGTCTGTGAGGCACCAAATTCTTCCCTAAAAGGCAAAGTTTCTAAAAAAAAAAAAAAAGGGATACCTTCGAAATATGGCCTGCGATGGAGCGTACGCAACTTTTTCTTACAGCTTTACTGTATATGGAAACAGCCATTGTGTACCTTAGGACAAAACCCAGTATGGGCCCATAGCAGGCTATGGGTGCTGTATGACCGGTCTGTACAACGTTGATTGGTCATAGGCCCATGTTCCTGAGCCTAAAACCTATTTTCCTGATCGGATGACTATTAGTGAACTAGTATAATGGATAATTGAGAATATAAAGGACCAGGCGATTTCAATGCTATAGTAGTCTGGAATACCTTCCTGTAATTGATTATATTTTTGGGCTCATTGACAGATATGTGGGATTCACTTTTGTAGAGAGAGATGGTTTCATACCATTAAACTTATTTGGATATCCTAAGTCACATCCCACTGTTTCTCCATTAATTGCACGCTCCATTGTAACCGGTTTCCCCATTTCGGCCATGCTTCGTAACCACCAGGATTTCATGCGTCTTCCTTTCATCTTTATTCACCACCTTTTTAATTTATTTCACTTTTTAGTTTTATTTTCTTGCACGTTATTTGGCAAAATGCTAATTGAAATACACAGCGGAGTTAATAATCATTTTACAACGGCACTTAACGCATTTTACTTTACCTCAAATTTCTATTTAACTTCAAAGCTCTAATTTGTTTTTTCTTTTTTAAATATGACAAGCGAATTGTCACTTGTATGATGTTTCCTGAGGGTATTTTAATGCAATAGGACACCTCTTTATCTGTTCAGTATTTTGCTGTCTTTATATTGATATGAAGTATATGTTATGTACATGTTGGCTTGAAACTGTAGGTTTGCCTTGCTGTTACAATGACTGCATCTGCTCTTTTATACTATGTCAAATGGAAACTTTTTGTTTTTCTCTCTTTTTGGAAATAAGAGTGGAAGAAGTTGATGGAAAGTTGATTCTATACAAACTGATAATGTAATTGAAATACTAGTGTGTGTGATGCATTATGGAAAATGATACAAACTTTGAGATAAAATGATGGTTTTTGGAAATAAGATTCAACTTAAGTTGTTTTTGTGTTATTTATTATATATATTTTTTCTTTTCTGGTCTTCTCCACAATTGTCCACATATGAATGGTTCTGTATCCACAAGGGAGTACCTACCATAGGGTCGGATTATGCAGTTGTTATGGGGCCAATGAGAAGAAGGGGGCTAACTGAGGGTCGGCTTATCACCCGGTCTGATGTGCTGCGGTAAGAAAATAAAGTAATGGCTAAAGGGTCATTCCCCAATCTCTCCAACAAAAAAATGAGATCTGGATGGGGTGGGGGTTTGCAACAAGTGTTGACCACTCCTGAGATGATAGGGTGTTGTGGTATGAATCATCAAGAGGGCCCTAATGTTTTTGCTATGGGGGCCTCAGTCACTGATCTATGTATGGCCCTATGTATTCATCTCCCAGTTCAGTAAAGGTACCATTCAGACTGTTTCCCAATTTACTACTTACCATATGCTACTTATGGTACATTACTTAAAGAGGCTCTGTCACCACCTTATAAGTGGCATTACTGTCACCTACATTACAGCGCCGATCTTCTTATATAGGAGACAGGGCACTTATAATGTGGTGACAGAGCCTCTTTAAGGCTCTATTACACCGGCCGATTTGAGCGCCGATCAAACAGACAGCTCATTGATCGGTGCTCGTTTGCTCCTTTCACATGGCGCTATGGCCGGGTACAAGCAGTAGTTACTCCGATCACTCGTCCCCATACATTACTATCATGTCGGCAGCGCGTCTCCCTTTTTACACAGTGAGATGTGAAGCTTACAACGATAATATTTAACTTTTTTAAAACTGTGCAATCAGCCGATGAGGGAGCGTTTTCTCGTTCATCCGCTGATCACTGCCCTGTTTACACAGGGTAATCATCGGCAACGAGCGTTCTATGAACGATCTTTTGCCCATTAATTGCCCAGTGTAAAACCCCCTTCACTGACTTTTATGTGTTTGAAGGATTATTGATAAGAATAAACAGATTTTCTCAATAGACATATCATTGACAGAACAGCTCATGGGTGGCAAATCACATTGGAAAGCAATAAAAGTATTTTTCGTTATATGGCTGCATTCACCCAGCAATGTTCGAAGACATTCAACAGCACAATCTAAAGTTTCTTTTATCGTACAGTACTTGGGCAATAATCTCAAAGTAAGTTTTCCTACCTTTCTCTGATGGAACTCGCAGCTATATTGGTAAAAAATACCGATTTTTCATGAATTTAAAATACAGCCACATATTCATGGTCCTCCCCATAATGCTATTTTGGTCCTATAATTAAAAATCCTATTTTTTAAATTCTATTTAGAGAAATTTAATTGCAACTGGTAAGAATGAAGTCACACCTCGTGTTTCCATATATGTGCAGTATAGGTCTGGTCAGCCCTTGAACCACAAAAAATAAATATCCTGATGTATACAGTATCCATGAGCATCTATGGGGCAGACATGTGACAAAAATGTGTCTTTTGACATAAGTCTGGCAGGTTTACATCTGGACACCTGTTTTTTTTGTTTTTTTTTTAACTGTATAGACCAGCATGGGCTGCAGAACACCACAAGATGTTTCTCTGAACTTCTCATTTACATTCATAATATCTTAGTGGGACTTCACATTTTCGAGCTATGATATGTCTGATCCATAGCAAGGTTTAATAAAACAGATTAAAAAAATTCTCAAATGCCTTTGTTGTCCTCCTAATGTATAACACTCCTCAAACACATCTGTATGGGTTTAGAAAGAGCTCCCTCTGGTGGTCAACAAATAGATTTACATTCATTTTTGTATAAAATAATTTTTACACCACATACTCTATATTATATTATAAGCTGGCAGATAAGTAAAATACATCATAAGTATTTTACAGGCCAATAATAACAAAGTTTAAGACTGGATTCAAACATCACTTATTTGTTGCAGATTTTAGTGCAGATTTTTCATCCAAAGCCAAAAGTGGTTTCCAAATTAATTGGAAATATAAAGGGAGAACTTCTTCTACTCCTTCATCCTGGATCCACTTTGGCTCATAATCTGCAATAAACACGCAATGTGTAAATCCAGCCTTAACCCCGTCCTGCATTTTCATGTACATGCATGTCATGGGATGGGTCAACTGCCCGCATTCGGACGTGCATGTATGGGATGGTGATCACCGGGGGAGATCACGCTGCAACGGCTGAGACTGGAGAAACCTTCAATCCCAGCTGTTCAACAAATTAAATGCCGTCATCAATAGCTACCGCAGCATTTAAATGTTTTGACAGAAGGAGGGGGCTCCCTTTGTCACCCATCCCTGGCCCACCGACGGGTTTCCATGGCAGCAGAGGGCCTAACAAAGGCCCCCAGGCCTGCCCTGACTATATGACAGGCATGGTCTAATATATTGCAGTCCGTTTTAGGGTATGTTCACACGACAGCACAAAATACGTCTGAAATTTAGGAGCTGTTATCAGGAGAAAACAGCTCCTGAATTTCAGACGTTTTTGCATTTACTCGCGTTTTTCGCGCCGTCTTTTACGGACGTAATTGGAGCTGTTCTTCATTAAAGTCAATGAAAAACGGCTCCAAATACGTCCCAAGAAGTGTCCTGCACTTCTTTGACACGGGAGTAATTTTACGCGCTGTCTTTTGACAGCAACGCGTAAAATTACACCTAGTCTGCACAGAACATCGTAAAACCCATTGCAGGCGTTTGCAGACGTAATGGAGCCGTGTTTTCAGGCGTAATTCGAGGTGTAAAACGCCTCCATTACGTCTGAAAATAGGTCGTGTGCACATACCCTAATACTGACAGGCCACAGCATTATATCTGCAATCAGAAGATCGGATGGTGAAGGCCCCTAGTGGGACTAAAAAACGAATTAAAAAACATTAAATAAAGTTTATGAAAGAATAAAAAAAGGTGAACAGTAAAAATCAAACAATTTTTTCCCCATAAAATGTGTTTTTATTTAATAAGTGTAAAAAAAACAAAAAAACTTGAAAAATACACATATGTGGTATAGTTGCAATCGTAACGACATGAAAAATAAAATTAACACATTAATTCAACTGCGTGGTGAACGCCGTATAAAAAAAACCCAAGAACCGGCAATAGTTTTTATCCATTCCCCCTTCAAAAAATAAAAGTTAATCAATAAGTGCCATGTACCCCAAAATAGTAGCGATGAAAACTACATCTCGCCCCACCAAAAACAAGCCCTTATATGGTCACACCAACAAAAAAATAAAAATAAAGTTACGGCTCTTGGAATGCGGTGATGCAAAAATGTATTGTTGTTTAAATGTTTTTATTGTGTAAACGTAGTAAAACATAGAAAAACCTATACATATGTGGTATCGCCGTAATCGTACCGACCCATAGAATAAAGGTAACATGTTCTTTTTGCTGCATAGTGAGCGGTGTAACGTGCTCAATGTCTTCATACTGTTTCACTCCCTGATTCTCCTGATCTGTTGCGTCACATGACCAGCATCTGACCACCGATACGCAACAGCCTGGTATCTTCCCAGAAGTCAGTGTATGAGTATGTTCATTTTTCAAGCCGTTTTTCATTGGGACAATAGAAAAACCGCTCCAAAAACGCCTGAAAAAAACGCTCAATGCTTAAAAAATGGCTGAAAATCAGAGGCTGTTTTCCCTTGAAAGCAGCTCCATATTTTACAGCCATTTTTCGTTTAGTGTGTGAACATACCCTTACCCTATTTGCCAAACTTCCTCCAAACTACAGTGAGGTCTGTACTTGGAACGAGTGTCCCAGCTCCAACTGGGTTGCAGGCTTTGTCTGTCAGCGTGAGCACGAACGGAGAGATGCTTCCTCTGTGCAGATATTAAGGGTAAAAGAAGGCAAGATGGCAAACAGACCCCACATGTCCAGATTCGGCACATATGGGCAGGGCCGGACTGGCCATCTGGCGTCTAATACATAGCTAATCTAAACAAGCATAGCTGCAGTGTAAATCATAGGGGACAGAGTAGCATCCTGAGGCTAGGATGAGGCATGAGGTAGAGCTCAGGTTGCCCTTGGATAATTCAGCTAAGTTTTTATTACTAATAGCAGCTTTAAACTAATGTAGCAGAGCTAAAAAGCAGCCGACACTGAAGAAAGGAAAAACCAGGTAAATATTATATTACAAATGGAATTTTATAACATCCCATTAAAACATTGCACACTGCGGTTCTTATCGGTCCCGTTTTGTCAAGTTTATAGATATTGGTTCTGCCTGTACGGTGTCTTTTATAAAACTGCATTGTGACAATTTCATCAGATTTTCATTAATATTATATAGTTTGATAATATTGACAATTATGTTAAAAAAAAATAAAAAAAAAGGCAACTATATTCCAGCACTGTGTTTCTATAGAAAATAACATATAGCAACATTTAACGGTCTGAATTATTCCATTTCAATAAAACGTCCTTTATTATGTGAACAAGCGGAAAGATCACGCCAACCTATTTTTGTGGGAGCCATTGAAAGCCCAACATTTACACATCCTCAACTTCTAATTTAGGCTATGTTCACACGGAGTATTTTGGGGGAGGAATATCTGCCTCAAAATTCCGTTTGGAACTTTGAGGCAGATATTCCTCTCCCTGCACGCCGATTTTCGCGGCGATTATCGCGCCGTTTTTCGCCCGAGGCCATTGAGCGCCGCGGGCATAAAACAGCGAGAAATACGCTTTCTCCTGCCTCCCATTGAAGTCAATGGGAGGTCAGAGGCGGAAGCGCCCGAAGATAGGGCATGTCGCTTCTTTTTCCCGCGAGGCAGTTTTACTGCTCGCGGGAAAAAGACGCCGACGCCTCCCATTGAAATCAATGGGAGGCGTTCTCGGGCCGTTTTTGCCGAGTTTTGCGACGCGGTTTCCGCGTCAAAAAACTCGGCAAAATACCCCGTGTGAACATAGCCTTAAGCTTCTTTCTCCGTTTGACGTTTGTTTTATATTCAGGATTACAAATGTTTTGACATAGAGGAGTCATAGTTTCTAGTTTAGGGTTAGAGGAAGTGGCCAATTACAGAAGTGGAAAAAAGCCACTGTGAGAAAGACGTCGACTTCAAACACTGCCGGATGGGAGGGAACCATCTATAACCACTGGCTGAGGTTTTTTCACTCTAACTGAAGTTAAAAAGATGTGAAATATTCTGAGTAATGTCCCAGCGGAGAATAATTTTATTACAAAAAAAAAATGCTTAAAAGCCAGGGAGGCATCATACAGTATAAATATGATCTGAAGCCCAGGGACTTGCAGTACAAACTGAAGTTGCCAGCACTGTCGCATATTTTTTTACCCACAGAACTATTGAATTCGTGATTTTACTATGAAAGTTGCCGTTGAACCTCAGACTAATACAACAATTTAGTTCCCAGTCTGTACAACCCCCCGTTTACTATGTCAGTACAATGTGCAATGTCTTTCTTTCATGGTTTCATATATAGAAGGCTTTGACAGTATAGGTTGAGTTACATATGCAGCCATTGCAGGGGTCTATTGCTTTAAACAACCCTTTCCATATGCCCCAGTAGGGCATAAGGATGCATTGGAAGGTGACAACCTCACCATTGGTCAGAGTGATGAAACCCTGTAAGTAGCTTAAAGGGGCCGTCCAAGCCGGTGAATTTAAAAAACAAACACGTATAATGGTGTAAAATAACAAAAGTATTAATACTCACCGTATCAATCCCCTGCCACTGATTTGCCAGTCTCTGTTCCTCCTGCTTCAGCAATGATGTGTTGACTTGACATGTGGCCGCTGCAGTGGTGACCTCAGTGGTGTTGACACGTGATCGCTGGATCAGGTAAAACAGAAACCGGTAAAGCAGCGGCAGGGGATAAGGTGAGTGTTACTTGTTTTGTTATTTTACACCCTTGCAAGCGGATCATAAAGAATTTAATGGGGTTGGACAACCCCTTTAAAGATATTTTCCTATCTTGGACGTTCATGGCATATACACAGGATACGCCATAAATATCCGATAGATGTGGGTCCCGCACCTACCTCTAGAAAGGGACCCCCTGATCCCGGTCCCACTTTCTCTTGCCTTATCGGCCACTGACTAACAAAGCGGTCGGGAGTAAGCAAAGAGATGATCTTCGATGATCTAGACCCTTTACATTTTTTCATATTTTGTGTTGAGTTCTTGTGCTAAAATGTAAAAAATAAATAAAGTTTTTTTCCCCATCATTCTGCACTCAATACCCCATAATGTCAAAGTGAAAACAGAATGATAGTCAGCTCTGCTAATTTATTGAAAAGGAAAAAACAAATGAATATTGACTTATGTATTCAGACCCCTTAACTCATTACTGACAAAGGTGCTTCAACTAAGTACTAACAGCCTCCAGTCTTCTTGGGTATGCCGCCACAAGGTTTGCCCACCTGGATTGGGGGATTTTCTGCCATTCTTCTCTGTACTGTAGATCCTCTCAAGCTCTGTCAGGTTGGATGGGGACAGTCGGTGGACAGACATTTTCAGGTCTCTCCAGAACATTCATAGAGTTCTCCCTAAGCCACTCCTGTGTTGTCTTGGCTTCGTGCTTAGGGTCGTTGTCTTGTTGAAAGGTGAACCTTCGACCCAGTCCGAGGTCCAGAGCACTCTGGATCAGGTTTTCATTAAGAATATCTTTGTACTTTGCTCCATTCATCTTTCCATCAACCCTGTCCCAGCCGCTGAAAAACACCTCCACAGGATGATGCTGCTGCCACTACCATGCTTCACTGTAGGGATGGTATTGGGCAGGTGAGCAGCAGTGCCTGGTTTCCTCCAGACATGATGCTTAGAATAGAGGACAAAAAGTTCAATCTTAGTTTCATCAGACCACAGAATCTTGTTTCTCATAGTCAGAGTCCTTTAGGTTCTTTTTTGCAAACCCCAGGCAGGCTTTCATGTGACTTTTACTGAGAAGAGGCTTCTTTCTGGCCACTCTGCCATAAAGCCTAGAGTGCTGCAGTGATGGTTGACCTTCTGGAAGTTTCTCCCATATGCACTCAAGTACTTTGGAGCTTAGCCAGATTGACCATTGGATTCTTGGTCACCTCTCTTACCAAGGCCCTTCTCCCCAGATTACTTAGTTTGGTGGGGTGGCCAGCTCAGGCACTGGTCCTGGTTGTTCCAAACTTCTTCCATTTAAGAATTATGGAGGCCACTGTGCTCTTGGGAACTTTCAGAGCAGCAGAATTTTTTTTTGTACCCTTCTCCAGATCGGTCTCCACACAATCCTGTCTCTGAGCTCTACAGGCAGTTCTTTCCTGCTCATGGCTTGGTTTTTGCTCCGATGTGAGTTTTCAGTTGTGAGACCCTATATAGACAGGAATGTGTCTTTCTAAATCATGTCCAATCAAATGAATTTACCACAAGTGGACTCCAATCAAGGTGTAGAAGATGATCTAGAGTAATGGGAGGCCCCCAAAGCTAAATTTAAAGCGTCATTGCAAAGGGTCTGAATACTTATGTCCATGCAAAATTTGACTTTCATTTTTAATACATTTTCTAAAATTCTGTTTTTACTTGGTCATTATGAGGGTATTGAGTGCAGAATGATGGGGAAAAAAAGTTACTTTTTTTTTATTTTATCACAAGGCCTCAACATAACAAAATGTGAAAAAAAGTGAAAGGGTCTGAAGACTTTCCGAATGCACTAATGTGCAGAATCATTCATAAAGTGGTCATTCAAGACCTCCATAAATTAATCGGAGCACAGTTCGGCTAAAGATAGCACATGGACATCTTGGGTCCTGCTGAGTAAGAGCCACTGTGATTTCAATGGGTACTAATGTAATGCTTCATGTCCCCTGTGATGGCGCTGCATGGGAATTAAAGACTTGCTGTTGGTTTCCCCCACAGATTACAGCTGACCTCTTGGTTGAATAGAATAATAGCGGCTTGCTTTACATATACAGGAATTCAACAGAGTGAACAATGAATTCCTGTATATGTAAAGCAAGCCGCTATTGTTATTATAATACATTAGAACCCAAAGGTTTAAATTACATCTTTTAAAAGCACATTACTGAGTAGTCACTGAGGATGAACACAAGTCTGAGAAAGCATCGGAGAATCCTCCTTTGTCTGGTCTACACACTCTAGATCTTCAATCCTAGGTCAGGTTGTGGCCAAAGAAAATGTCCCTTTAAATCACACACCCATTATCTATCGATACCACAGCCAGCAAAAATGGCCTGTCAGAATAAGCCCCAAGGGCCAGCCACAATTCCCTATTGCTAGCTAGAGTGCCCCTCAAGTGCCAGCTAGGGTCAATTACAGTGCTCCCCATCTTTACCAAATAATGAATTGGGGAATACAAACATAACTCCCCGCTGACATCCACACACACAGTAAAGCCACATCACAAACAATTCACAATTGTAAGTCGGTTTATTTCCACCATTCTATGTAACATAGTTGAAACACAATAAATCAGTTTATACTAAAATTATCTTAACGTTATGCAAATTTTTTTATTTTTTGTATTTATTCGGCCAATATGACCTTTAATACAGTATATCCTTCAAAAAAAATGTAAAAATATACATTCATAGCAAAATCTCTCCCTTTATTATTGCAGTTTTACGTCCCTTAAACATTAGTCAAGGTCACATTAAATAAACGAAATCACACTTGTACAAACAGAGAGGAAAGATCTCCATTCCATTAGAAAATACAAAACAAAGATCCCTTGAAATATATTATTTAGAAAAGCAATTATACAAAGCTAAAGAATCGACTGGAGCATAATAAATAAATGTTAAAAACGCAAACAATTATATTTTTACCCACAGATTGGTAACATTTCTTATAATTCAATGGTAGTATAAAAGGTAGTATAAAGGCAGTTTAAAGGAACACTCCAGGTAAAACGAATGTACTAGGTTATGCCTAGAGAGGGTCCTGAGGGGGCGGAGCAGAAGTCATGCACCACCCACTCAGGCATAACATAGTTTTTTCCAGGAGTGTTCCTTTAAGTATACAGTAGCTCATACATACAAGCAGGTCTCAAGTCATAAAATGGGCATAAATGATAGATAACTTAATTTTATAAAAACATCGGAAGGGCATTCCTAGGTGACATAGTGGTCTTATCGGAAGTGCATTAAAGGGATTTTCCCTAAAGCTGCTCTTCATTGTGAGACCCCTGTCAACAAAGTCCCAATATCTCAGCTACCTGGACCACTGTGGATGTGCCAAGGAAAACTGGTATCAAGGGTATTCATACCATAGATAATGCAGCGGCTATGGGGGGGGGGGGGCATGGATAGGTGGCTCTCTAGCCCAGGTTATCCCACCCATAACATGGTAAAAAGGTAAGCGAGAGCATGGTCCTAATGTTATGGGACGGTGTAGGTGGCATGAATCTGCGCAAACAGGGGTAACCAATTTTGATATTTGCTACGAGACCCCATTTCATTACCTACAACCCTGACTGGAATTATGGGGTTTGTGGGCTCATCTAAATTTTAATTTAGGTAGAGTTGAGCTTTTACACACACTATATGCATAATATTATAGATAAAAGGGTTTCCCAAAAAAACAAAAATTGGGTCTTTTTAGTGTCAGAAAAAAAGAAGAAATAGCCTCAGCTGAAAAAAACATACGCATGACAAAAATATAAAAAAAAATGACAGAAACACAACAAATCCATATAAACAATAAAATAAATCTTCCAGGATGATCTCATTGGAAGGAATTTAAATCCTAAAATTAAATGTCAATGCCAATTATTTATAAGCAAAGATTTTGTAGTCTAATAGTAAGAAGAAAAAAAATGACAATGATATTTCCTCTATAACCTTTACCAGCAGCTTTCATGTGACCTTCAAATAATGCAATAACCAGCAATTTAGAAATCTGGAAATTTTGCGATCACATAATTGTTAAAAAAAAACAGGATTTTTGGGTTCTGTAATTCAAGGGCAGCACATTACAGGAACAGGTCATTCTACTAAAAGTCAAAGTGGCACAAAAAAAATATTGTGCTGTTTGGTTAAGAGCAGCTAACGAAGAATACAGCGGACCCATGGTTATGAATCTACTGTATTCATGAGGAGAGCACTTCCCCGCCCTTCTCACCAGTATCCTACTCGACAGCTATTCTTTCTAACAGCTGCCCGGCCCTCGCTAATAAGGTGGAGTCCTAAGCAGGGGAACCCCCCCCTATGACGTTCATATGCCTTGATGAGACGACCCCTTCAAAAACATTTCCCTAGTCTTTATTTCTCTGATAAACCAGGTCACAGTGCAATGATAGTGTATCATAGTAATATTCGTGTATCTTAAAAATGTTACCTAGATATATACAATATTACAATCCCAAATTGAAGATGAAGTGTCCATTGTATAGGAGGGAGGGGTCACTGAGCAAATCTGGATAAATAACCACCTCTTTTGGGGACTGTCAGTTTCCATTGCTAAATATTGCTACCTTGCCTAACAATTTTGAAGCGATGGTATGAAATTGTGAATGGGTGACAAAAAATAAATAAAGCAGGTGGTAAATTTAATACAATTAAAAATTAAGAAAAAAAAAAACATGAAAGACAGACAGTTTTTGTACATCCCTGAGTCGGTAAACCACAAATATATAAATTCAAAAACCGTCAAACATCAGCACATTAGTAAAGCTGCTTCACTTAGTGAAGAGTACAACTATGTGAACTTGGTCAAAATGGAGTTTGGAACCCGGCTGTTGTTGACTAGGATTTCCACTCTCTACCTAAATGTATGCAAAGGAAGAGTATGCAATTTGTATATATGCATGTATACAGTAAAAAATACAAAAACAAAAAGTACTTTACTTCACAAAAACCTTACAGCTACTTAAAGAGGCTCTGTCACCATATTTTGCAACCCCTATCTGCTATTGCAGCAGATAGGCGCTGCAATGTAGATTACAGTAACGTTTTTATTTTTTTTAAACAAGCATTTTTGGCCAAGTTATGACCATTTTTGTATTTATGCAAATGAGGCTTGCAAAAGTCCAAGTGGGCGTGTTTAAAGTAAAAGTCCAACTGGGCGTGTATTATGTGTGTTACATCTGGGCGTGTTTACTACTTTTACTCGCTGGGCGTTCTGACGAGAAGTATCATCCACTTCTCTTCAGAACGCCCAGCTTCTGGCAGTGCAGACACAGCCGTGTTCTCGAGAGATCACGCTGTGACGTCACTCACTTCCTGCCCCAGGTCCTGCATCATGTCGGCCACATCGGCACCAGAGGCTACAGTTGATTCTGCAGCAGCATCAGCGTTCGCAGGTAAGTAGCTACATCGACTTACCTGCAAACGCTGATGCTGCTGCAGAATCAACTGTAGCCTCTGGTGCCGATGTGTCCTCGCTCGTCCGACACGATGCAGGACCTGTGAGTGACGTCACAGATCTGCACTGCCAGAAGCTGGGCGTTGTGTAGAGAAGTGGATGATACTTCTCGTCAGAACGCCCAGCTAGTAAAAGTAGTAAACACGCCCAGATGTAACACACATAATACACGCCCACTTGGACTTTTACTTTAAACACGCCCACTTGGACTTTTGCAAGCCTCATTTGCATAAATACAAAAATGGTCATAACTTGGCCAAAAATGCTCGTTTTTTAAAAATAAAAACGTTACTGTAATCTACATTGCAGCGCCGATCTGCTGCAATAGCACATAGGGGTTGCAAAATCTGGTGACAGAGCCTCTTTAAGGGGGTTGTCCCAGAATTAATAAAAAAGAAAATCAGGCATAATATAGTGTAGAACATTCTCTTTCTAACAAAGCTAGATCCAGCTTTGCATCTTAAATGGATCCAGATATCTCTCTATTCATTGCTCTTCTTGATTTTCTTCAGGCAGGCAGCTCAGGGGGTGTGTCCTTTTTGCTGCAGCCCCTTCCCCTCCCGGTCATAGTTTGTATAGGCAGATCGTTCTGTTTCACTGCCGCTGCCTCCTCTCTAGAGGAAGCTTTACAAATGCTCCACATTACTTTTCTTTTTAGAGGGAGAGCCCAGCCCTATATAACTGAAGAAGAGGGAGAGCCTGAAGCTTACACAAAGTGAGAGGATACAAAAAAAAGAGATGAGAGCTCAATGCTGTATGTAAGCAGTGCTGTATGCAGGCTCTCCATCTAAGCAAACTGCTGGCTCTCCTGTGTGAGACTCCGTTCACAGTACAAGCTGTATTGCTGAGTACAAGCTTCTTCTCTATTTCTTTACTGACAAGCAGAGAAGGCATTTTCGATTGGCTGGTGGCAGTAAGAGAGTGGAACTGAGCATGGGCGTCCTCCCTCATTCAGCTTAGTATTAGAACACGCTCATTATTATACAGATTGACCATCAGGATCAATTATAATTAAGTAAAGGGAATATCTTTCAACTGGCCATTTTTGGAACATAAGGTAAATTACAAAACTAATTTTTAATGCTGAATTATATTTCTATAACATTTAATACTGGGACAACCCCTTTAAAGGGGTGGCAGTGTTTACAGCTTTCTGAACAGTGGTTTAAGCTTTCTGATCAGTGGTTCGGAAATCGATAGATATCGCCATAAATCAAATCCAAGGCCAAGATTAACGATAAAAAACATGGATCTCCAAACAAAACTCCGTTCTACCTCTGTGCTCCGGCTGACGCGTGCGAGTCCCGATCATGAAGAAGAAAACAGCGTAGCTCGCTGAGCTACACGGTTTCCGCAAGTCCCATAGAAGTGAATGGCAGTTACGGAAACAGCGTAGCATGCGAGCTATGCGGTTTTCTTATTCATGGTCAGAAATCACACAAGTCAGACGGAGCACAGAGAGGTAGACCTGAATTTAGGGGGCCCCGTTCTGGAGATAGGTGCGGGTCCCAGAGGTGGGACCCGCATCTATCTGACATTTATAACATATTCTGTGGATATGTCAATTGTTCCTGATGGGGGAACCACCTTAAATGTCACATGATACAAAGCGCCTATATACTAGGTATGAAATAGCATCAGTGTCAAAAAAGGATGTAGTCTGATAAATTGCTAGCATGGGAGAATGTGTCAAGGTGATAATAGCCACCTGCTGATACAATGTGGAAACTATATTGTAACAGATGATACAAAGCCTGCAGGTAAGGAACACACTATGTAGTGGCCCGTATTTTTCCTTTTCCAGAAGTACATACAATTTAACAGCCCATCATGCTTTGTCTCAGAGTACATCATCCAGTTTGTACTCTTTGCAGTCATTGTAAACACCAATAGACCCCAACTGACCCATTAACAACTAACAAGTAAACACACAAAGAAAAAGAAAAAAAAAGGATCTAAAACATTCTTTGGCATTTGTAGTCGACACAACGTTCGGAGTGTTCTTTCTTTTGTACCACAACAGGCTTAGCGGTTTTCAAAATAGCCTAAGTCAGCTGCGACTGCATAAAATGTTACAGTGTATTTTTCTATCACAGTATTAAAGAGAAATTAGAATTCGTTGTTTTTTTTGTTTTTTTAAGAACTTTGTCGGAAAACCCACTCTTGAAAAGGATCTGAAGGGTTACAGGGGACAAGACTTGGGTTAGCGCCATTTCCAGTCAGGCACATATTATATGCAGCATTGAAGAGGAGCTGATCCTGGAAAGAAATGACCAAAGAAAAAGCATCTTTAGTATTTAGTATTATGGCATCAGCATTTGCTTCCAAACATAAAAGCTAGATTTTCAAATTTTAGGTATATTTTTTCTGTTTTTCCTTTTATGCCTTTTTAAGCCATAAACATGTAGTAATGACTACTTCATAGGGGTATCAGGATACTACGCTGTACAATTAAATGGCTAGTCCCACGTTAGATTTACGCTAGTAGTGGTCTAGTATAAGAGGGGATGCCTGGTTTTGGCAAAGCAATTTTGTGGCTCTGACCATTGCTCCTGTTAAAGCAGCGAGTTAGCCCATCCATGCAGCTTTAAAACTTCCCCCAGCTCAGGGACATTCTGCATTAAGCCTATCACTACCACAGACCACTAATTATGTCAGTATTAACCGTCTCACTAGACCACCAGGGATGTTACCAATTTACCCCTTCAATAGCGTAAACCACCATGGCAGTGGGTTCTATCCCCTCCACTAACCTAGACCACCAAGAAAGTTGGTATTAACCTCTACACTACCCTAGACCACCAGGGACGTTGACATCTATTCCTTCACGGTCATGTACCATTGGTGATGTTAAGAATAACCTTGTAACTAGCCTAGACTATTAAGGACATTAACATTACTCCTTAATTCCCCCTAGGCCACCAGGAAGGCACAATGCTGTCCTGTCAGAGTACAAATTCTATAGATTGCCATTATTTACCAGAATTATTTGGGCTCTACATAGAAATATTAATCCTACATGTGCTTAGATAGGACAATGGCTCTGACACCTTTAAAGATATATTATGAAATTATTCTGCACAGAATTTTGGATCTTTTTAGATGACAAAATTCTGAAAATGATAGCTACACTCTAACTGGTAGATTATATTGGAAAGTGACCTAGTCAAGGTCATTTATTTGCAAAGAATTCTATTCATTAACATTATTCTACTAGTCAAGAATTATTAAAATTTACCTTCTGAAGTTCCCATTTTTCCTCAGGTAGAACAGTTGTGTCTTTGCCTTTGTAGTTACATTTCTGGAGGAGAACCTGCCCTTTACCAGCTCTTAGACACAGTTCCTTTTGGATATTATGTCGAATTTCATGGCTTAGTGTATATTCAAAATACTAAATGAGCAAAAACAGAAAAAAATGGAAAAATAGACAATGCTTCTTTTCTAACCAAATACTTAAAAATGCTAAAGTTTGTACTTTTGAGTTGGGCTAAGCTGCAATACCAGACACGGCCTATGAGAAATAGTGGTGCTGTTTCTAGTAGAAAAAAAAAGCAGCCCCTTTTTCTATTCCTAGACTACAAAGAATGTACAATATATAATCAATTAGGAATATCGGGATATAAGTCTTACTAATCACTTGGGGTTCAGATGGCGACATGAATTTGCAGTATAAATGATGTATTGTTTCTGGTCAGAGAAATATGTATTACAGTAGGAGTTTGGTATCCCAGAACTGTGCCAAATGCAATGTTTTCCCTATTGTGAAGAATTTGTATGCACAATGCTGAACGCACATCCCTCAAGTATCATTATGCCTTGGTGAGGAGAAGTAATAGAGCTTACTAAGTGCAAGTAAGTGCTTAACAGGATAGAACTCGTACTCTCTAGAGTTTGTCCAGGACTTAATAACAGGGATAATTCCTTTCAGCACAGAGAGTGCTTAAACCTTGCAGATAATTTTTTGCCTCAATTTTTGTTCTCTGAGCGAAGTCCTCAGGATGTCTATCTAAATGGATGTGAGAGTGTTTACTACACATGCAAAAATTTATGGATTGGTTATGCGAATTAAAAGGGGTTGTCCACTTCGGACAATACCTACTTATTAGAAAAGGTCCCTTGACAATAAATTGATCCCAAAACTTCCCTTTGCGGAGTCCCCCATTAATCAGCTGTAATCTGTGGGAAAACTTTTTAGTAAGCTTCAATTTCCCTGCAGCGACACCACAGGGTAGATATAGTATTACACAGTGTCCATTCATATCAATGGGTTTTCTGCGTAATGCAGTACAGGACAGGTCCTCCAGAGCGAGAGACTCTCTTTGTAGCCATTCTCCACCCTGGCCAAGAGATGAGGATCCTCCTTGATTAACTCAGAATTCCCTAATAGGGTATGAAAATTAGTCAATAGCGACCGCAGCATTTAAATCGTTAGAAAGAGGGGGGCGGCCCCCTCTAACAGCTCATCGCGCCCCCCGCAACGCAATCGTGGGGTGGGAATGGTTGCTATGGCTGCCTGGAGGCCTAATGAAGACCCCCAATGGAGTCAATGAAAAACAGCTCCAAAAATGTCTCAAGAAGGGACATGCACTTCTTTTTCGCGGCAGTTTTTTTAGGCGTCCGTTTTGAAAAACGGCCGTGTAAAAAAACGGCCCTTCGGAACAGAACGCCGTTTTTCCCATTGCAATCAATGGGCAGATGTTTGGAGACTTTCTGCTTACGATTTTTTGGCCCAAAAAACGTCCGAAAATAGGCTGTGTGAACCCGACCTAATAGTGCATAATTAGAGAGCAAAAAAAAAATAAATCTCTTCTAAATTCACTTGTGTTACGATGAATAAATGCCTGTCTATAAATACCTAATAGATCATGTTTTGCTGTATTTTTGCATTGATAAACCTGTATGCAAGCCTCGTGTAGCAGAGCTCAATTTGTTATTTAGCTCTATGGGCTGCATTGTTATGAATGTTGAGGAGTGTCTCAGTCAATATGGGTTAAGTGTGTTTACCTGGAAGCCCTATGTAAACCCCCAGATAATACATTATGATATCTTGAGTTGTGTTAAATAGGAAAACTCTATATACTGTATGATAAACTATACCCTGCTTTATTTGTATCTAACGACTAATTCATAGACTCTCTTACCAGATCATTGTTTATAAGTTTAACATTGTGAATTGCTACTTTTTAACACCATGTCATTTTTAGATTGAAAATTCGGTGCAGATTAATTTTTTAATATATCTTTATAGCATTCAGATCTCCATTTTTCTGAGACAGAGCTCCAAATCCCATACATAGACAAAGTGTTAAATTATAAAATGTTATACTGCCTGCAGCCACCACTAGGGGAAGCTTCGGAGCTAACCGCATACTTAAAAAAAAATTAAACTCAATAATTACTCAGCAAGCTTCTAAGCTCCCCCTAGTGGCTATGAAAAAAATGGATACATCAAGAAATTAAAAAAATCGGCACAGAATTTTAGCCCTAGAAATGATATGGTGTTTAAAATTGTTGCATTAGATTCATTTTAAGCTGGACACAGATGTTAGGATCTCCCTACCTTGATCTCACGAACAATAATAAATTAAAAACCAAATCATTTTTCATATATGGATGATCGCTGGTAAAAAGTCTATATTACACAATATTTACAAAGATCAAAACAGTTTAAGGCAATATGTTGGTCAGTATTTTGTATTTGTATTTAGAAGCCAAAACCAGGAGTCAAATCTACACAGAGAAATTATAAATGGAAAGATTTGCACCTCTTCCGTGTTTTGGATCCACTCCAAGTTTTGGCTTACAAATGCTGATCCAGAATACACAAAATGTGAAAGGAAAGGTAGCGAGTAACGACCAAAATATTGGAAGGAATTTATTAAGACACGCCAGTGTTAATACCAAGAAAGTTGGAGTAAGATGCACCTAATTTATTAAGAGGTGCAAGCCTCTTAATAATTTAAGCGCATCTCTGGCCGTCCGAGTGCGTCAAACCTAAGGACTGGCGCAGATTTGCGCTGTAATTGACGCAAGTTTCTGGCGTAAATAATACAGCAAATTTGTCGGGCAGCGGGTGCCACTTTCCCCCTTAGAAAAATGTCGTAAGTGACACACAAGTCACAATTTTTCCCGCAAGGTGGTCACACTCAAATAGCAATCAAGGTCTCGGCTATGTACCTGGTCATAACATGTTGTGACATACTGGTGATATGCAATATAGTAATGATCTGCAACCGGTAGGACTCCAGCGGTTGAAAAACTACAACCAAAATAGACAAACTATCAAAGCATGCTGGGAGTTGTAGTTTCCCAATAGCTGGGATACAGGCTGCAGACCACTGCAACATAGCTTAATAAATGATTAAAAGCATTTGGACAGAGAAATAAATAAGAGAACATAAATATTTTACCTGGTTACCCCCAAGGCGATGACAGGTGTACAGGATAGGAGGTTTATCTCCATGATTGTTATCTGCTCCAGCATCTAAACACCACTGTTTGCCGACGTTTTGTATCTGTATAAAGAAGGCAAGTTTTGGGTTAGGCAATGTACCATCATGCCCTTGCACCGGAAACCATTAATTGACTGATTACATCCCTCTCCACAACACGGAGAAAACAGGGCATGCTGGGAACTGCAGTTACACCACCACCAATCCTTAACTACAGTGATGGGGACACTTATTTTGGATTTATCTTTTTATGTAAGAGCCAGAATAGAGTCCCTGCAAGCCATATCTAAGCGTTCACCAGAATCTGGTTAAAGGATATTAGCACTTTTGCAACCATTTTTACTAATAAATCTTGATTAAAAATCTGCCATTGTTTTGCGTCTACAGCTCCTATGTGGGTCCACGGTTACAGACTACAAACAAACCGTGTGTCATCTGAACCTGTAGTCATCTGTTCAATCTGCCTCTTCTTCTACCATCAGTAGGTGAGCGAGAAGAGGGAGCAGAGGGATTAACACATGACTGGAGAATCAGACTACACACAGGTTTGTTTGTAGTCTGTAACCATGGAGACACATAAGCCTGCAAAGGAACGGATGACCAAAAAAAAAACAATAGGAGATTTTTTTTAATCAAGACTATTTGCAAAAATGGTTGCAAAAGGGCAAATATCCCTAAAACAAGATTCTGGTGAGCACTGCAAAATTGCTGCAGAGATTTTGTGAGTTTGGATATTCTTTTAGGTAGAATATTGTCCCCAAAACACTAGGATTTAGCCAAGACTATATGCAAAGTTGCTTCATGTTATCTTAGTTGCATTTGAGCAATTGAAAAAAAAACTGATCGCAAAGGCGGTACATGCCCTTTAAGCATCACAGTGTTCTGCTTTACATAGTATACAATGATATGTAAACAATAAATGATTCCTGTACTAAAGGTAAAGGACTGTAATTATTTATATATAATATGGATCTTTATATGTATATTTCTAACAAAGAGATTTGTAAGTTCTGCCATGAATATATCACATTTTTAATGATGGTTGTAGAACTAGGAAAAAGCGGCTGCTGATGTCTTACATTTCCATTCTTGCTCTCACGTAATCTGATTATTACGGTTATAGGCAGAAGGATGTGTCTTAGAACTTACATCTCCAAAGATGAGTGGGTTCAGGTCTGGCACATACATTTCAGGATAGACATTTTTTAGATACCACGTAAAGTTCTTGCACTGAAGGTTTTGGCGCAAACTGTTTCTTTTTGATAAACTTCCATAGGATTTCTATAAAGAAAAAAATTTAATTAAATTCCTTATCCATAATGTTGAAGAACTGAAATGACAGCTTGGTATGAAACCAATCCATTGAAGACATTTAAAAGCTGTTAAACATCTCTATTAAGATAATCCTTAAAGTCTAAAGATCTCGGCAGTTTTAGAGCTTTTAAAGTACACATTGGTGGTGTTTACTAAGACTGGAGCACCATCCATATTCCCTAAATCGGCACATATCCATTGAGTATGACATACACGGTTTACCAAGAGTTGTTTTCCACCATTTTTCTTTTTGTGGCTGCGACCCTGCCCACTATTCCAACACGTGTTAGAAAAACTGTCACGGGGTTCATAAATGTAGCATTTTGGCCACATACTATAGTTTTAAATGCGTAAATTCATTGATAAAGCACCCCCCCACCCCCCCCCCACCCCTGATCTTCTTTGAAAGTTGCTTGTAGTACTTGGCGATCCTCTACAGGTCCCACAAAAAAAAAAAAATCGTTTGAGATGGACCACACGGCAAAAGTATGTAAGTTACATCTTTGAAAGTAAGAGAGGTGGATAGAGGTAGGTTAAGAACAGAACAGACGTGAATAGCGTGTGTCTCCAGCCAGGTAGTTCAGTAATGGTGGTGTCCTTGAATACCATTCTCTGGCCAAGAGCAGGTCTTTGAAAAGAGTACTATTAACCAATCATTGCCCACGTTCAAAGAATTGTAGTAATCTGAAAGAGTCCATACGTTTCTCCAAATGCGGACATGGACAGCAGAGGGTCCCTGTGCAGAACTGTATGTGCGTCCCAACAACCAATTGGCAAAAAGTGAAGTGCTCATTATTGATCACCCTGTTGACTTTCTAGCAAAACCCTCACCAATTTCACTGGTGGACTGCAACCCTTAAGTAAGCCATGCAACTCATTTGTGCAGTCCCTTACATGCAAACCTGGGGCATAAAGGGTATCCAACTTCTTCTGTAACTCATAGATTCATATTCCAATTAAATTTCTAATAGAAATGTACAAAACCGTTACGGGAACTCTTGATATTTGTATAGAATGAGGAGTAGGGCTCATCTACCTGTTGGACAATATTTGCAGCTTCTCGATTTCTACGATAAAATATTTCTTTGTAGTCATCCATCCACACTTCGGCCAGGCGGACCTGGTTCTTTATGATCACCTGAGTACCTTTAGGAAAAGTATGAGGACTTTTGCTGCGGAAAACGTGACCGACAACAGAACAAGGCAGAATTTCCAGCTGCCCTCCACACTGCCACACCTGCGCATGGAAAGAGTGAACGTTAATTCACAACATCGAAAGTCTCCGAATAATCCAGTCTACAGTAAAGTCCATAAATATAAGGCATCTCCAGACATCTGGAGATATATACTTACTCTAAAAGACATTTCTACATTTTCACCGCCCCATATCTCCATTTCTTCATCATAACTTCCAATGTGCTCAAAGTATTCCTTGGAAATTGAGAAGAGGCCTCCAGCGAAAGTCGGTGTCCTGCACGAAAGTACACATTTATGTTTTTACTTATTTCAATATCCATGAAATTTGTAGATTTCCTTTCAAGATTGCCTTACAGGGAATTAAGGTTTTCAATAAATTGTCCATTATTTAATTTAACGTATTTAGTTTTGACTGAAACATGCCCTCCAACAACTTTGACTGTATTTCGTCAGTCCATAAGCTGCTATAGGGGTGCTCCAAAGTTTTTTTTTCCATTAGTGCTCAACCCAATATGATGCCCATTTGTCCATAAAAGCTAATGTCAAATCTGAGTTATATTTAATATTTTAACAGCCCTTGTAAGTTAAGAGCAGATGGCAACCGCCCACATCACCAATGTCAAGGAGGCCAGAGCAGAATAATGGATTGAAGGCCATATATATGCATTAGTGCAGCCCTCAGATGACTAATTTTCATTCTCATTTGCCCCAAATGATATCTGGAGAGATAGGTGGCTTACTAGTGTTAGAATAATCGGAAGAGAAGAAGAAAACAAGAGAGACTTATTTTCAAGGGGTCTTCCCACCATTAGAAGGTTTTGTATTTCGCTAGGGTAGGTTATCACTTCTTGAAAAGTGGGGATCCAATTGTTAAACCCCAATAATCCTCAGAATAAAAGGGCCTTAGGGCTAGTTAAGCAATAAGACGGCAACTGCAACACAGCTCTATTGACTTTCAGGTAATAGTCAGGAGTCCTGGTTGTAGGCCTCCGACTGATCATGTAGTAATGGCCTACTCTAGTGATATGCCATCAATTCTTATGATGAAGACACTTTTTGACTACCTTTTTGTAACATATTAGGCAGTTTTAATTTACTAAGTGATCGGATTTGCTATTGCCTTTTTGCTAACAACTCCAATTACAAAACGTATTTTCTCTAAATGAATAACTTTGCAATCTGCTGAAGGGCAATTTTAGTTCACATACCCCCCTCTAATGTTCTGTTGCCTTCCCCCTAGCTGTTAATGACTTTCTACATTGGTGACCACAGGTACACTTCTGTAGATAGCGTGGTTACCAGAGGTTGGCACAGAGGTCCCTCATGTAGACATGAAAGATCAAGATTGTACCTGGTCATTCCACAAGCTGGGAGCACAGGCAAGATATGGAGAAGAAGAATTTAAATTAAAAAAAAAAACAAAAAAAAAAAACACGTGAGAAAAAGTACACCCTTCTTCAATTCTGTGTTTTTAGTTCTCATTTAGCTTAAATGTCCCAATTTGGAGATTTAAATGTTGACAAGTATGCACTAGGTATTAGGATATACCATTAATTGCCGATTGATGGGCGTCAAACTGCATTCTCTCTGCATAGGGTTGATGAGGTACTGTACGGAGAATTGCAACCATGAAACTTTCAAGTAATTGGGGCTGAGTGGCAGGACCTGTGCAGGGAAATATTCAGAAAGGGCCAAAGCACTCCACAGAGTGATATACTGTCACTTGCTTACATGAGAAATTCTTTTTCATTTCTTCCCGACATATGACATAGTACATTCACATTATAGTCGGGAGGGTAAGAGTATGGAACGGGCTGCTAGGCTGAGCCCGCTATATACACCGCAGGTGTCAGATGTATATTACAGCTGACACCATATTCTAACAGCTGGGTACAGAGATAACTCAAAAAATATTAATAAATAATGTTCACCCTGCAAAAAAAATAAAACTCACTCGGCTTCGACGGAAAAATAAAAGTTCTGGATCTCAGAATACGGCGACACAAGACAATGTACTTGTTAACAAATAGTTTTTATTTTGTAAAAGTAATAAAACCCGAAAAATAAATACATTTGGTATTGCCATAATTGTATTGACCCGCAGAATAAAAGTTAACACGTCATTTTTACTGCATGGTGAACCCCATAAAAACAAAACCCAAAAAATGATGGGAGGAATTACTATTTTTTCCATCCCACCCCACTAAATAATTTTTAAAAGTTTCCCAATATAA